>NC_067487.1:30279433-30618749 GCF_947179515.1 Apodemus sylvaticus
CATAGTGCCATTCTCCTCACAGGAAGCAGAGACAGAAGGTTAAAGCCAAACTCAGGTGTGACCTTTAAAAACCCTCTAATGGCCAGGAGGTGGTGGTGCATGCCTTTAATCCCAGCACTTGGGAGGCAGAGGCAGGTGGATTTCTGAGTTCGAGGCCAGCCTGGTCTACAGAGTGAGTTCCAGGAGAGCCAGGGCTACACAGAGAAACCCTGTCTCGAACACCCTCTAATGACCTATTTCTACAAGCTAGGCATGGCATCTCAAAGGCTTCCATGTCCCAAATAGTGCCACCAGCTGGGCATCAAGTGTTTGCACACAGGGACCTGTAGGGGACATTCTAACTTAAGTAGTTTAGCATGACTACACTCTTTTATTTCTTTCCTGTGTGCATGTGGTGTGCATACACTTGTCTGTGTAGACATGCACACACACACACACACACACACACACACACACACACATAGGCCAGAGGCTGATGTCTGCTTTCTCAGTCTCCATGTTATCCTGAGAGAAACAGGGTCTCTGTCTCTAAACCTGGAGCTGGGCTGGAGAACAGCAAGTATGGGGATCCTCCTGTGTCTGTTCCTCCTCGGTGCTGGGGTTATAGGCACTCAAACAACCATTCCCAGTTCTCTTTTAAATTGTGGGAACTTGAACTCTGGCCAAGCTTGCACGGGAACACCTCTTAACCACGGCGTCATCTCAGGCCTGTACTTCTTTTCTTCTTTTCCCATTGCAATAGCATTTGTTTCTACTTTGAGTAGATCGAATCCCAACTGTGATGGTGTGGGGGATGTTTTGCTTTCCTGTATGTATACAAAGCAAAGGAAAGAAGAAAGTATCTTCTGTCTGTGTTCAGTCTAGAGTGCCCTTACACTCTCCCTGTGCTTTCCAAAGTAGCATCACATCCAGACACAAGTTGCCCTAAAGACAGCTGACCCTATTTTCACTTGAAAATTCCTTATGAGCTCAAGATAACCATGAGCCTCCAAACGGTTGACTGTTACTAAGGAAAAAATAAACGCCATCACCATCCCTCATGTTACATCTTATGTGCACGTTCTATCTGCGTACTTCATGATTGTTGTTTATTAACCATTTAATCTCATTCTCGTTATCCAATTCATACATTCTGCTCGAGAAACTGAGTGCCTCGGATGCAGACACAAACCCATTACAATTGATAACAGAAATGTTCTCTCCCGTCAAAAGCTTTTCCCCTTAGTGCCAGGGTTCTCAGGAAAGAATTCAAGGTTACAGAAGACAGTTATGTGTGTTTGCTTTGGGGACTCAGCAGTCCATTGAGTGGTTCACCCAGGACAAAAGAACCATCTTCTTCAGAAAGGAGTTCTGACACCTCCATTGAGCTAGATGGCTCTGGTCAGCTTTTAAATGATACGTCTCCCAACTCTACCCATGAAGACTTCAAAAATCCTAGGGTTGAATTTCAACCGAAGCACCCTGTGGGAAGCATAAAATAGGTATGTGGAGTTTGATTTCGATTAAGCCTCTGCCTGCATTGTCACCTGTGAATAAGCCCTCTCCCAGGTGGCCAGATGAATGGGCAGAAAGCTAAGGCCAGGTTTTCAGGTGTTGCGTTCTAGCAAAAGTGATAGACCCCCAAAGCTTCCAGAGGCCTGTTATTGCAAAAGCAAAATTGCACTGCGAGAGGTCAGGAGTTCCTATTCACCTCCCTGTGGCCACATGAAGAGACTTTCTCTTTTGTGGGGGCCATAATATAGTGTGGAGCAGCGGGATCACACTTCTGGGGCCACCAGTTGAAATCAATTTTAGAAAATAAATCACGCGTTCATTCTGACCATTTTACGAGTTCCGCAAATACTTTTAGGAAATGTCAGGCTGAAATGTTTAACTAACCCCACTAATTGCCTCTCTCATCCCTGAGCCAACTAGAACTGATTTGGCACCCATAATATATATATAACCCTCCCTCACCTCTCCAGCCTTTCAGAGAATGAACTTGGTAAGATGTCGACAATGTCACTTCACACAGACAGAAGGAAGCACTAATTGGGGCACGTCATGTATGTCACTTCCCAGAGTGGACTGCTATTCATTTTGGTCCCATCAACCTGAGAAGGTAATGAAGGCTGTTGCCCAGATCTTTGGTACAAAGGTCACCTAGACCAAAAAAAGAAAGAAGAGTGAAAGAAAGGAAGAAAGGAAGTGGGTCTCGGTGCCCTGGGTTTGACAGCACTGTGGGGATTTGAAAAGCTGTTTCCTTGACCTCTACAAAGACAAGCCCTTTGTTCTGGGAATCTTATATTCAAACACAAGCCAAATGATTTCAGATTTCACTCACAACTTCCTGCCTCCTGTCAGCCTTCCACTGAGGAGTAGTTGGGGGTGTATCACAGACTGTTAACTTCCAGTGAGCTACCTGTGGTCCAAGACCCAAGAGCTAAAGATGAAATAGACAATTGGTAGATTAGTGTTCAAGATAACCATGTGTGCATGTATGTGTGTGTATGTGTGTGTGTGTGTGTGTGTGCACACAAGCGTGTGCGCGTGTTGCTACTATGATTCTAGGGGACCCAAGACCTTCTTCTGGCCTCTGCTGGCACAGCATGCACATGGTGCACAGATATAGATGCAGGCAAAGCACCCATACATATACGAAATAGAAACTTTTTTAAAAGATCCATTCCTGTTATGGAAAAAAGGCTAAAAGGCTGGGAAAGTGGTTCAATAATTTAAACACTTGCTATGCAAACATGAGGACCAGAGTTCAGATCCTCCAAATTACCATAGAATTCCCATATAATTATAGTACCTATAACTATAGTACAGAGGAGATAAAGGATTCCTGAAGTTTGCTCTAATTTCAATTGAGAGCTCCTGCTTCACTGAACGAGATGGAAAGCAATTGACTAGACTCCTGACTTTAACATTACACTCACACACACACATACACATACATGCACACACACACATGCTGCACTCATGCACACAAGCACACACATGCATGTCCACACATGCACACACACATATACACACATGCAAATGGACCTCACACATGTCTACCCACCCATATCAAACACACACACACACATACACACACACACACACATACACACACACACAAATATCCTCACACATTTATAATACCAAGTCTCCCAGTGCTGTGGGAAGCCTTGGATACAGTCTCTCTCTCTCTCTCTCTCTCTCTCTCTCTCTCTCTCTCTCTCTCTCTCTCTCTCAATAAGTAACTGATTTGAAAAACCTCCCTGCATTAGTGTTGCATGTTGCCGTCCTTGTCTCTTGCCCCATGAGTCTATTCCTGTTGTCTGGGTCTGGGGCTTCTTACAGGGGTCTGCTTGGCCACATTCTAGTACACAGTGTTTTCAGAATGTTAACTTGGAGGCACATCTCTCTTCAACACATGTACTCTATTAGCATTTTCCACCTCAGCAAGTGGCCCAGCAAACACTACCAGAATGGTGATTTCTCTTTTCCAGTCTTACTTATCTAAAAGTAGCACCGGGATGCTGTAAGAAAAACAGCCCAGAGTGTGGACAAATGCATAATGGGAAGAAGTCCCCTACCTAACATCAGTCCTTGCTTAAGAAATGTCTTCACTGCCTCTGGTTTTAATTTGTATGCCTGCAGCTTTCAAAACACTAAATAACATGCAGAGGAGATTTCGGAATGTATCAAATTTATATTTAGCCTATTGTCTCCAGAAATGAAAGATGAGGATTTAATTAACTTATTCAGCCATTCTCTCCTCTCTACCTCTTCTTCCTTTTATTTGATGTATTATCATTTTTATTTCTTTGCTTGTTTATCTTTAATTACTTTAAATAATATACTTATGCCTCAATGTCTTATTGAAGCAGGTTCAATTTTCTTGAGCCATGTTCTTGGGAGTAAGAAGGATTAACTTCCTTTATTTTCTCTAACTAAAAGACCACATTTCACTAGTTGGCAGAAACCTTAATCATTGTCAATTCCGAGCAAACTGGATCATTTTACATTTGAACTCTGCAAAGTCAGACTTAATTCCTCTCTTCCTTCTCTCTTTTCCTGGGCGGGCAGGCTGTCTTAGGGATCCTAAGGAGCTGAGGAGCTGGAGTGTATAGGCCCTTAGTACATGCCTGACCCCTGCCCTGTGGGCCATCTTCCAGTGGTCATTAGTTTCTGCATTGATGTCCATTGTGCTTAAGGTCCCGAACTCTGCCTACTCATCCATTTGTGTGGTGCATTTATGCTGTGTTCTGGTAAGAGACCTGCTTCAGGAGCTGGAGAGATGGCTAAGTGGACAAAACGCTTCTTGCACAGGCATCAGGACGTGAGTTCAGATCCCCAGTGCCCAAGTGAAAAACCAGGCATGGCACCACACGCTTGTTCCAGTGTTGGGAGGACCCTGGTGCTCACTGGCTAGCCAGTCTAGCTCACTGGTGAACTGTAGGTTCAGGGAGAGACACTGTCTCAAAAAGTTAAGGTGGGAAAGTATAAAGGGAAACAGGTGGCTTCAGCCTCTGCCATGTAGGGCTATGTTCATACTCAGGCATGTGTACCCTTACATACATGGAACACACAGATGCACAGACACATACACAAGAGCCCCGTAACTTTACTAGACTTCCTGTGACCCTACTTAAATGCAGGAATAGTTCACTCATCCCATCTCTGTGGCTACAGAGACAAAAATCTGAGCAGACAGGTGTCGGGTCCTCTGTGCCTTTGGGGGCTCGACAATTCCCACTTGCCATGCACGGCCCCATGCTGTGGGGAAGGGAGGTCATGCCATCCAGCTTGCTGCCTTCCAAAGAAGAAGTGTACCACCTCTTCGCCTCTTCGAACCCCTCCCCTTTTCAAATCAACCACTTCCGCTTCAGCATTGGGATAGAACAGAGGCAGATTCCAGGGAGCCTTCCGAGTACCTATTGTGCCTTTCATTCCACGAACCCTCTGACCTCTCTCTCACTTCAGACAAATCTCACCTTTGGGTACTGATTTTTTTTTCACTTGTTTTTGTTTTTGTTTTGTTGTTGTTGTTGTTACTGTTTGAGGCAGGGTTTCTTTGTGTTTTGAGTAGCCCTGGCTGTCCTGCAACTAGCTCTGTAGACCAGACCGGCCTCAAACTCACAGAAATCCACCTGCCTCTGCCTCCCAAGTGCTGTGGATTAAAGATGTGCACCACCCCCACCTGACAGCTATGGCTTTTAAGACAATGTTTCAAAAGCACATTCAGAATTTTAAAGCCAAGACTGTGACTGATAGCTGTGTCTGTATCAGCCCTCCTCTCTACAGTAAACCCAGAAAGCCTTAGTCATACATCGTGTATATAAAAGAGAGAACACACCCTCAGGATTGAAAAACCAACAAATGTTCAGGTAGGTTGAGATTTCCCATCTATTTATCATAGGTGGATTATAATGACAGATGTCAGTACCTCTTATCTTACTCTATCAACTGAGGCTATTAAGAATCACTTGAAATTCTTACATTATTAATCAGTTACCATTCAGTCTTAAAGTGATGCCCTAACCAAATATAAATTCAATTTACTTAAATACTAGCAAGTCCAGAAACAGGTGCTCCTGAACCGATACAATGGATAATAGCGTTATTGAAAAGCCTGCATTCTATCCTCCGACAATGTCATGCTCCACATGTGGGCTTGTTACCCCACGTTTGTAAGATGACTGTAATTCCAAAAATGCATCTGTTGTGGAAGAGAAGGAAGGGCTGAAACCAGCTGTATTTGTTTACTTTATCAACAAATGCAAATATTTTCCTATAGCGGCTGTCACACCCTTCTCTCTGCCTTTTCCTAGTCAGAACTCCCAACAGATAACTGCCACTGCTTGTGTAAGCAACCAGTTGTTGTTTACTTTTTATACCTTTATAGTAAAGTCGGGTAAAGAGAACCATGTTGACAGGCCAAAGTGAAGGAGGCGGGAACTAACCAGTTAGGAGTGTCTAATAACGTCCTCACTCTTCCTACACACTAATATAGTTTGCTGCACTCCATCAGTAAGAGAAGCACATGGTCTCACTCAGTTACCGAGTCAAGCTTAAAGCTCACAATCTCGAAATGCTGGTCCAGCCTCTCTGCCAAATGGGTACGGCCCTTCTTGGGATTAGGGAAGATCATCTACGGCTAATGAAAAAGAGCATCTGTCTTAGGGTTACCATTGGTGTGATGAAATACCATGACCAAAAGCAAGTTGGAGAGAAAAGGGCTTATCTGGCTAACACTTCCACATTGTATTCCATCATTGAGAGAAGCCTGGACGGGAACTCAAATGGGTAGGAACCTGGAGGCACGAGCCAATGTAGAGGCTATGGAGGGTGCTGCTTACTGGCTTGCTCGTTGTGCTGTTGCTCAACTTGTCCTCTTATAGAACTCAGTGCCACCAACCCAGGGATGGCATCATCTACAATAGGCTGGGCCTTCCTGCAATGGTTTATGAATTAAGAAAATGCGTTAGAGCTGGATCTTATAGAGTCATTTTCTCAATCGAGGTCCCCTGGTTTCAGATGACTCTAGCCTGTATCAAGTTGACAATAAATAAATAAATAAATAAATAAATAAATAAATAAATAAATAAATAAAACAAAAAAAAAACTAGGCAGGACAGCATCTGATACACAATGGAGGAGCAGAAACAGAATAACTGGAAAAGAAAGCTCATAAAACCAAAGCAAGACAGATTATCTATTCATTTGAGGGGTGGCAGGATGTGAAGATCAGAAATGGCTATTCCATATATGTATCCAGTCACACTGAAGCAAAGAAAGCTGTTGGCTCCTAAGTACCTGTGTAAGGTATCTTTGTACTCCTGTCCAGGGCCTCACCCTCAAATACCATTAGCATGAACTGGAGAAGTAAGTTTCTAACACTTGAAATTTTGTGGGTAGCATGTTCTAACCATACCACTTTTGGGTGCCTAGAGAGTTTGTGGGATTATTAAAAAAGCAAATGTATATTCAACCTGGCATTTTTCAAACCAAAGCATGTTTGGTTGGTTGGTTTGAGTCCAGGACTCACACAATGTAGACAAGCTGACCTCAAACTTATAGAAACCTACCTGTCTGCTGCCTCTCAAATACTGGAATTAAAGCCATATGGCACCACACCCAACTCAAAGCATGTACTTTTGAGGACATATTCTATTACACCCTGTAGGCTGTTTCACCAAGAAGGCACCATATATTAAGTATTGACATCCAGCTTAGGGAAGCGGATGCAAAATCAAATCAAATCAAAATCAAAGATTCAACTTAACGTTGTTCTAGAATGCTTGACAGTATGAGTTGGAGACATTTGGTGACATCTCCATGGCTATGGAAAGAATTTGCAAATGGTTTTGCCAGACCAGAAAAACTTGGATAAACTCGAGAAAGAAAACATAAGCCATGTGTCAAGAATGACCATAGAGTTTTAAATTAATCTCGAAAAAAGCTAATCCCTTGATGTAGTATTTCTTTACCTTTAAATCCAGTAATATGTTTTCATGTTTGCCTATAATGTAGCACTTGAACCTGCGGAGGAGGGGTGAAATTAATGCAGTCTATAGAACTTATAAATCCAGCCCTTCTGATTGGAGCAGAGTTTGACAAGTGGGGCTCTGAAAGTGTTTCCTCTCATTAGCAATGTTACTAAGGCAACATGAACAGCAGGACTGATTGTAGGGAGAAAAAACTAATCTCTAAATTTGAATTCTCATGATACACAGATAGAAGAGATCTGAGAAGTTTCTAAATAATTACATTTAAGTTCCCAGAGCTGTTAATCTATGTAGTACCTCAACTTCCAACCACCTCTTCACAAACGTCAGCAGGAAGGAGATCGAGAGGATTCGATGAAGCCCCTGGGGCATGGTGGTCAGAAAATGGCACGGGCTCTGTGACAGGACTCCATAAGCAGACAAGCAGCCTGGAGCTGTGAGAGCAGCTTCACTGCGTAAGCTACGAGGCAGTTGAGAAGCAAGCAAAGACTCGCAAGGTCCACAGACATCTGTCGCCTCCTTATCCTAAGAGTTTACAGTTGAGGCTTGGACTCGTCTTCTGATGACACCTCTGGGTGGCGACTATGGACCCTACTTCCTCCAATATGAGCCCAAGAAGCAACTTGTCCCTGACTCCAGAAGCTGCCAGTTGCCTCAGCCATGACTTTTCTACCGTTCATGGGGGCTGCCCTCTCCTGCAGAAACCCAACATTTTGGCTTGCGGCTGTGCTTCCAACCCTGCCCAGCACAAAGCCATTTCATGTTCACTTTCTGACTTCTTTGAGTGCCTCCATGCATTCGTGGCAAGGAGAGTTTTAACAAAACTCCTGTGAGGACTGTAAAAAAAAACGCAATACTAAGTAAAGATTTTATTTTTATATATAACCTGCTTCTTAGAGCGTTTCCAGTGTGAACATATTTTAAAGCTCTCCAGGCAGGAAAGCAACTGCTCATTTGCAAGGTTGTGCCGGGCACTTATTTCCCCATAGTCACTTGATGGCGCGTATTTATCTCATTATTCTTTAATGGATAATAAGACATATCTAAAGAGAACAGGCCGCATAGCGGGAAATCCTGCATGTGGTTGTCACAGAACAACCCGGGTGGAAAATAACTGACTATTAGTGAAATGCTAAACTGGAAAATAAGCACCTGAACCCCACGTTTGTCCTGTAGCAGAGAACAACAGTAAACTGTTTCAGCCTACCTAATCTTTCTAAACCCATAAAGGTACTCAGAACAAGGGAGGAAACATGGCAACTCTTAAGAGTTTGCAAGATGTTTGCAATTAGATAGGTGAAGTGTTTTCCACAGACGCTTAGGTTTCTTGGGTCATTTCTGTTGTTGTTGAGAGGGTTTTGGTTTGTTGTTTTTGTTTGTTTCTTGGTTGGAAGATTAACATTGTTAAGTTTTGACAAAAACTGATAATTGTTCTTTAAAAATATCGCATGTCTATGTATATTTGTGTATATCTCTGTCTTTCTCTATTTCTCAGTGAATGCATAGCATATATGTGATGTGTGTGTGTGTATGCTCGCTCTCAAGTGCTTGTGCACTCACATGCACATGTGCATGCATATGAACTCTCCACAATGAGAAGAGCTGGCTGAAGATCAAGACTCTGCTCACACACAGTCAAGATGGCAAGAACACTTCCTGGAAGGTCTTTGCTAACTATGGTGTTGCTTGTCTTTTTACACCCGTGATTCAAACTGTTCAGTCAGCTAAAATGGATAACAAGTGACCTGGTACAAATTACAGGAATTTGCGGGACAAGCTCCAGAAAGCACTTCAGCCAAATGCCTGCGTAGTTCTATTAGACAACCTGTGGGATTCTTCTGGGAACAGGCCAAAGGCCCCTTTGACAGAGACCATTTCTGATGCTGGGTGTCTCTGAGCATCGTGAAGGAAAGCGAGAGCATTACTTGAGAGGTGAGTCACTTCCAGGGCTGAAGAGGGGTTGTTTTTAATTTCTCTATTGACCTTCAGTCATGATGAGTAATAACCCGATGGAAGAACCAGTTCTCCACTTGAATGTCAATAACCAGAGCAGAGTGAGTGCTTTGTAGCTTTCCTCGAAGGGCTTGAGAATCTGATCGCAAATGGTAAACTGTGGAGAACTGCCCACAGCCCTTTCAGTCCCAATGGGACAGGCCTTGCACTCGTTCTGTGTTCCCCTGGAAAGCACGCTAACACGCAGCTAGTAGACATGTCTGGATTTGTAAGACGAGGAAGATTGAGTGTCGGCTGACCACCCTTCATCTTCCATAATTGAATTTCTACTTCTGTTGGATACAGCAAAGGGCAGGAAGAAACTGAAGGTCCTTGAACAATTAACTGTGCCCATCTGATGCCTGAGGCTTTATGCATGTTATCACATTTAATTCATATGCCACCCTGAGAGATAGCTAGCATTATTACTTCGATTTTATGAACAATTTTCCAGAAAAATCACTAATAGATTTTGTATAATCTATCCTGCTTCAAAGACTGCACTCCACCCATGACCTTACTTTCTTGAACCAATTCAAAGTATTATCTAAAAATTGTGGCATGGTAACTTTTGTTCTGGCCTCACCTTCAAGATGAAGTCTCCCTTGATTGCACTCTTGCAGACTACTGTGTGTTACATTAAGTCACAAATAATAAAAATGAAAAAAATCCATTGTCCTGCTTCTTTGCTATTGTAGATTGAATTTAAGATGAGTTCTTACTCTACCTCTGAGATAACCTGAAGTAATTTACAAGCTGAGGCACCATGTAAAAATATGACATTTACATCAGAAATAGAACTGTGCCCATCAAAAGGAACTAATCCATTCCCTCTGTCATCACCAAATAGGTATTAGCCAGGCTCTTCTCCAGGAGTCATCACAGGACCAAGATGAGCTCGGTATTACATATAAATAAATAATTCTCAAGCAGTTAGAGAAAAGCAGAAACACCTTCTATTATGAAATTTAAGTTTTCTAATAAGTTAGAACCATAAATTTCACATAAAAAATAAAACATTCATTCAAAAAAATCATGTAGACTAGCCATATGGATCTTTATAGAAAGGGCACAGAGTAATCCCTGCAGAGAAAATCAAAACTGCCATTTTGAAAAGTACAAGGCACACTGTTCAAATAGGCGATTCTCTTATCGATCTCCCATATACTTAAGCTTTATAGGAATTAAAGTCTTGGTCATCAAACATCATGGATCAATAACTGGCACACAGAAGCATTTCAGAGCTGTCTGACAATACTACAAGTATCCAGTCCCCACACCACACTGGAAAAAATATCTTTACGCAGGAAATTTGTTTCTCAAAAATGAATTCAACGAAAGACAGTATCGATCACATGTTTTTCTTAAAATGCTACAACGTCCCTTCAAAAGTCAGATACAGACTAGATCTAAACTATTCAACATGAAGCACATGTACTAGGCACTGCTTGGTAATTACCTAATGCCTCAGATGACAGGGGTCCTGACACTTCTGCTCTCCCCCGCATCATCTACTGTAACATGATGGGAACTGAGAAGAAATGGGATGTAATGAGCAGTTCTCCACCAAAGTGTGAGGAAAGGCTACACTGTAAAAGGAACGGACTGCTAAGATGAGCTCTGTGGCCCTACCTGGAAACATCTGTGTGGTGATTCCTTTCTTCTTAAAATACAGTCATTAAACCCAAATCTCCTGCACTTGATATTCTCTGCACACATCTGACATTTTTGACAGCCCCACTATTTCTTGAGTATCTTTGTGTCACTGCTTTTAAGGTGCAAGTGTTCTGGTGATTACCCACAATCCTTCTGGACCATTCACATGTCCCTCACTCCTGGCCTGGCTTCTCTCAGTGACACACTGGGGCTTTTAACACCTGCACCAACAACAGGCATTTAACCCTGTGCCCTGCTCCCTCTGCACTCTCCCGGGGAAACAACCCTTCCCGGTGTTCCCACTGCTACTGAAATTTCCCGACGAAAACTCGTTCCCATACCCATCGCTCAAAGCTGTCACCTGAGCTATCCAGTGACTTGATAGATTTTCACCATCTTGCCCATCAGTGTCTCAAATATACTCTGACAGAAGCAAAATACTTTTTTCTTGCACTGTGCCTCACCTTATACACTGTGGCCAAAAAGTAGCTCCACCATTTTCTTTAATATGTGGATAAATGATTTGATTGCTGCGTGCTGTTAGCTTTAACACAGCTTCTGGGGAGCCATTTTAACCCTACTTCAGCTATGAACCTGTTTGCTTTTGTTTTGTTTTGTTTTGTTTTGTTTTGTTTTGTTTTGTTTTTAAAACACATAATTCTGAAATGTGTTTAAGTCTTTCAGCTAAGTAGAGAACAAGGCAGGTGTATTTGTTTCTTATATTTATATGCCTACTAGTCAAATAGTGACAGTAAACCAAAAGCTTGAAATCAAATGGAATGACTGATTAGGGAAGGGATACAATGTGTCAAAATAGGGAAGGAAGGGTAAAAGGCAAAGACCTGGAATAAGGCTAAGAAGGTGTGTCCCTATTGGATAAAAAATAAGGAAGGTTTTAAATACATTCATGTTTCTTCTGCTTAAGAACTGCTGTGGTTTAGCAAATGTCAGTGATAAGAAATGCTCTAGTGTTGTGTGTTGGGGGGGGGGGTTGTCTTTATTCCAGAAGATTCTACCCAGAATGATGCTTCTCCTTTGGAAACATGCCATCAGTCAGGTCTACACTCCCAGCCTTGCAGCCAGCAAGCAATACCAGGCAGAGTCCTGGCAGGTTAGGCTGCACACCCTGAAGCTAATCTAATTGGGAATCCCCTAGTGCAACTAGTAGGACTTGGGTTGCAGCCCATCCAAGGAAGTAAAAGGATAAGGCAGAAGAAGCCATGGCTGCCCATCAAAGAAAATGGCATGAGGATCCTGGAAGTGGGTAAGGAGGGCAGAGGAACACCCAAGGAGATGACGTTGTCCTACAGTGAATGTCTAAAAACTAACTATGTGGTTGTCTAACACACTACTCTGCCAATACCACTGAACCCCCAAGTCCTTCTTTTGAATTCATTTCCTCCTGTTAGTGTTGTAAATAGAGGGCAAGCTGTTTTCCCAATGACACAGGCTACTGTCATATGACTTTCATACCAAGTATCTGTTTCCCTTTGTTCCAGTTCATTATTTGGCCAAAGTTATGGTTAGATGTAAGATTTTGAAGCTTCACAAATGAGTGTGGCATCTAGTGACACTGGGTTGAGGAATGATGTTATGTATACATATCATATATCAAATTACCATTGTTTCACACCAGGATAAAAATGAATGCTAGTGGTGGTGATGTTGGAATAGGGAAGAGTTTTCTAGAAGGAAATGACAGACAGAGCAGAACCAGTCTCAGGCAGTCAAGTGGGAAAGCTCATGATATGTGACCCTATGGACTCTTAGGTTAGGTGAGCAGAATGGCCATCTGCTAAGGCATCTTGGCAAATGAAATGGGAACCAAGCACAGTGGCTAGCACATGCAACATGGTGTTTACAGAAACAGCAGCTTAGGAAAACTGGTATTCTACTGAGCTTCTGGCTCCGGTTCTCCAGAAGAAAAGTTCCCATGCACAGGGAAGTGCCAAGATGGTAGATCACTCTTCTTGCTGCTGGGGCTGATGAGCACGGTCTGCTTCCTCCAGCTCTCTCTTCTGTGTGGCACTCCTCTTCTGAAGTGGAGAGTGCTTCCATTAATTACAGTAGCAAGTCATGGCTGGCCTGTCAATATTCTTAGCCAAGTAATTCAATGTCTCTCAACTTCCAAAGGAGAAATGCCTCTCCCTTGAACATCTTTGAGTCAGGGTCTCACAATTTAGACCAAATCGGCTTCTGACTCACAAAGATCCACCGGTCTCTACCTCCCAAGTGCTGAGATCACAGATGTGTGCCTTTATGTGCAGTTCTCTCCACATCGTCTTAGACTCTAAGGCAAGCTTTAATGATGGTATCTAATCTGTGTGACCACAATTTCTGATTTCTAAATCTTTGTCAGCTCTTGATGCTGAGCCCTTGGACAGAATCCCTTTAGTGTGCAACTGATTTAAAGAGACTTGCTGTCAGGAGTCTCTGTGATGTGTCTCTAAGGTAAGTTAAAAAATGTTTACTGGGTGTGTTGGTTTGAATGAGAATGCCCCTCCCCAGGCTCATCTATTTGAATAATTTGAATTCAGTGGAGCTGTTTGGGAAGAATTAGGAGTGGCCCTGTTGGAGGAGGTGTGTCATTGGTGCAAGCTTTAAGATGCCAAAGCTCACACCATTCTCAGTTCTTTCCCTCTGCCTCCTACTTGTGGGTCAGCTGTAAGCTGTCAACACTGCTCCAATGCCATGTCTGTCTGCTGCCATATTCCCTACTACAATGGTTATAGACTCTAAATCCCTGAAACCAGGGGCTCCCAGTAAATTCTTCTATTAGTTGTCTTGATCATGTGTCTCTTCATAGCAATAGAAAAGTAAAGACAGAAGTTGGTACCAGGGAGTGGGTTATTGCTGTAATGGGCCTAACTATGATGATGTTTTATTTTGGTTTTGTTTTTTCATTTTGTTTTGTTTTTAATAATACAGAAGATTTTAGGACTCTAAACTAGGAAAATGGCTAAATGCAAGAAGCGGGACTTCATGATCACTCCTAGAAGGAGCTTGGAAGACAATAGTGGTAAGAGCAGTGGAAGCCCAGCTTAAGAGTTTTCAGAAGGGACAAATATTAGCTGCTGGGTTAGAGACCATTCTTGTGATATTTTCAGAAAGAATGTGGCTGTTTTCTGCTTTATCCTAAAAATCTGCCTAAAGCAAATTTGAAAAGTTTTGAACTAATTTCATTGGCAGAGGAGATTTCAAGACAACTTAATAATGTTCAAGACAACTTAGTAATGACTCTGTCATATGGTTATAAGTAGTCACTCTTATGCAGGTCTGCAATGAAAAAAAAAAAAAAGACCAAGCAAGGCAGAAACAATAAATGTACAGTTTGAGAAGAAAAAGAGCACAGGGGAATGGAATGTTGGATCCAAAGCTTGTACTGAAAGAGATAAGGAGAGGCCTGAGGCAAAGTGGAAATAAAGGGAGGACGCCTTCCTCCAAGACTCCACCCAGATAAGCTACCATCTTGTAAAAGAGAAAAAGAGAGCTGACTCTAAAACGCTGCAACAAACCAAAGTTTATGTGATTACAATTTAAGGCGGTGCTCAGGCTCCATCCTAACAGCTGATATTAGCAGCATCAACCACATATTTCTGGTGTAAGAGGCATGAAGAATACACAAGAAAAGGGGCTGTGGTATCTTCCTCAGGGTTAAGGAAAGCCCTGGAGGCCAGGGGAGTCCCTTTAAGCAGGCCCAGAGAGGCTACTGCATAAGTGTAAAGGTGAACCCTGAATTGTAGTGGAGCCCCCAAAATGTTAGAGGTACCAGAGTCATTGGGTATTTGCCAAGGAGAGCTGCAGATGAGTGGGGAAAGTGTGCTGTAGTCAGCAAAACTGGAAGGACAGCAGAGTCTAAGCCCTTTTACATGAGACATGGAGCTATGGGATTGGAAGTTTGTCCTGCTAGGTTTTGCTCTTGCTTTGGTCCAGTAGTTCCTTGCTGTGTCTCCATTCCTCACTTTTGGGATGCTAATGTATAGTCTGTGTCCTTGTATATTGGAATTACATTTATTATTTATTATTTATTATTTATTAATTTATTTATTTTACAAGGGTTATAATTAAGAGACTGCCTTGAGTCTCAGAAAACACTTGGATTTTATTTTATTTTATTTTGGTTTTTTTGAAACAGGGTTTCTCTGTGTAGCCCTGGCTATCCTGGAACTCACTCTGTAGACCAGACTGGCCTCGAACTCAGAAATCCACCTGCCTCTGCCTCCCAAGTGCTGGGATTAAAGGCATGTGCCACCACCGCCTGGCAACATTTGGACTTTAAACCATGTTGAAACTGTGAAAGACTACAGAGACTTTTGAAGTTGTATGTACTACATGCATTTTGTGTTATGATGCAAAGTGGTTACAAGCCTGTGGGGCACAGTAACCAGTAGAATGTGGTAGTTTGAATGTGAATAGCGCCCTCATTGTTCTATTAGATAATTTATATATTTTTTATATATTTATTTATATATAGTTTATATAAATTATATAATTATTATGTAATCATGTAATATAAAAATACAATATAAATACAATATAATCATAGAATATTATATACTTTATAAATTATTATATATTTGAATACTTGGTTCCCGGTTAGTGGAAGTGTTTGGGAAGAACTAGTAGGTGTGGTGTTGTTGGAAGACATATGGAACTGGGGGGTGGGCTTTGAGGTTTCAAAGACCAGGCTATTCCCAGTCAGTTTTCTTTGTCTTATGCTTCTGGGTCAGATATAAGCTCTCAACTACTACTTCAGTGCCATGTCTGCCTACTGACATGGTCTGAATACCCGTGGATGCCTTGGACTCTAACCCTGTGAAACCATGAACCCCAAATCAAATACATTTTTATTTTTGAGTTGCCTTGGTCATGGTGTTTTGTCACAGCAATAGAACAGGGATGGGAAAAGTGTTCTGCCACTGTCATTGCCTCAACAGGATCCTTTTCACTGCAGTTAGCACTGAAGACTTTCTTAAATCCCTGAATAATATCAAGGTTCTTGCGGCTGGAGAGATGGCTCAGTGGTTAAGAGCACTTGTTGCTCTTGTAAAGGACTCAGGTGTTGTGGATAGCCTGGGCTTGTATTTTGATGTTAATTCCACTCCTCCTCAGAGGGGCTACAGATGAGGAGTTGCCTTATGAACCATCTCCCCACCTTAACTTTTCAAGTAAAGGCTTGAGCCAATGATTGGGCAGGAGGAAGTGGGAGGAGCTGAGAGTTTGGATAAAAGATAGCCGAAGGAGAAAAGGATAGCCTGGGGAAGGGGGAGGAGCTACGACTGATCGATGGAGAGTCTACAGAGAGAGAAGCTCGTGGCCTGGAGAAACCGCAAGTTATATGGGATAATATAGATGGGAATAGAATAGTGTAGTGGGAGATCTGCCCAATCTAGGCTTATAGCTTGTATTGTTACTGATTGAGTTGAGATTTCTTTTACTGGGTAATTGAATTACATACAGCAACACCCAAGTTCCATTCCCAGTACCCACATGGTAGCTTGTAACTATCCATAACTCAGCTCCAGGGGATTCAATGTCCTCTTTGGACCCCTGTAAGTGCCAGGCAGTAGGCACACACACATGTGGTGTACATACAAATGTATATACATACATGTATGGGGGCAAAATATTCATATACATAAAATAAAATAAGTTCAAGTTGTCTTGGAAATGTCTTTTACCAGCTTCTCTACTGGAGTTACCTTGTCAACATCCGTTCACATAAACAATGACTCCCAAAGTTTAAAACTATGGTTTGCATACTTGTGATTGTTTGAATAAGAATGGTCCCCACAGGCTCACAGAGTTGGATGCTAGTCATCTGGGAACAGAACTCTGATAGGATTGGGATTAGGAGGTGCAGCCTTTCTTTGGAGGCACTGTGTCACTTGAGGTAGGCTTTGGCCAGCCCCATTGTCCCTCTCCCCCTCTGCCTGTGGATCAAGACGTAGGTCTTGGTTACTACTCCAGTGACTTCCCTCATGCCATCATGTTCCCCACCATGATGATAGTGGACTAAAACACTATGATGATAAAGGACACTAAACCTCTGACACTAAACTCTCTGAACAAGAGTTGCCTTGGTCATGGCATCTAGACAGTACCTATGCTCCAAGTTTGCTTGGAACTTTACTTTCTTCAAATTAATACAGCCTAGAAAATGCATGTCTGTGAGCTGGCAATAAGCCACTCCTATACAAGCAAGTACACTTTCGTGAAGGTCAAAGATGCTGTCATCAGCGCATGCAGTGATGCCTGCCCACAGCCTCCTGCATTATCCAGGTAGAACCCACACTGATTCCATTCCCCAGCTGCAGCAAGGCTCCCTGTTTACTGTGTGTCTCTGAAAAGAATGAAGGTCCCGTTATCCCTGATGATGTCAATACTGTTCTTGACAGTTGGGGACAGAATGTGGGTTTATCCCAGCACTGGCATACTGCAAGAGAGGGAACAAACCACAGAGGACGAGCTAGGGTGAAGAGTGACTGTGTCTTTCCCGCTGCTGGCTCACCTTCTCACACTGACTCTGCCTGTGAACATCTCTGAAAATCTAATAAAAGCATATGTCCTTGTGGTGGGCACAGGCCTTTCAGATCTCCCAGCTGTGTGCTTGGAAATAGAGCTGCTGTGTTTGCACAGAGCCTGTAGTTCTAACAGCCTGCTTCCAATAACTGCATGAATAAGCACAGGCCTTCCTAAGAGATCAAGGTTTCAATGGGGGGCATTTTGGCTGAAGGCTATAGTTTGAATGTCTCCTCCAAAACTCATAGTGAGATTTAATCACCAGTATATTAATATTAAAAGAAAAAATCTTGAGACTGGAGAGATGACTTTGTGGTGAAGAACACTTGTTTCTCTTCCAGAGGACCCAGCTTCAGTTCCCAGCACTCACATGGTTGTCCACAGCCATTTATTTGTCACTTCAGTCCCTGGGGATCTGACACTCTCTGTGGCCTCCTTGAGCATGAATGTGCACACATACATTTTTGAAAAATAATTTTAAAAAGAGAGCAATAAGGAATCTTCAGGAAGTAAGTCATGAGGACTGATGCCCTCGTTGCAGTATTCATAGAGGTGGAGCCCAGCTATAAAAGATGAGTTTGACTGACATTTCTTCTTCACCTTGTAAATATTTCTTGTCCTTCTACCACACTGTGTCACGGCACTAATGCCTTTGCCTACTGATATCACTTTCTTGGACTTTGCAAGTCTTTAGAACCAAACTAAATAAAACTTTACTGCTTATAAATTATCCAATCTGTGATGTTCTGTTATTGAAGCAGAAGATGCACTATGACACTAGAAGATTCCACAATGGCTTTACTGAACTTCTCTTACATGGACAGCACTCTAAGAAGCACCCAACAGAAGCATCCACCTTCCCTCCTGTTTTTATTTCTTCTCTTCCATCCTCTTTCTTCTTTCCTCCCCTCTCCCTGAGAATGTTTTTCATTATCTCACTCAGATAGTTTCTATGAGAAATTTCTTGAACTTTAATACTGTCTTGATATCTGCTTATTGATATAGGTTACTATGGTTTGAATATGAAAGGCTCCCCCACAAATGTGGGGTTTTGAACGTTTGAATCTCAGTTGATGTTATTATATTAGGAGGTCACAAGGCTCGAGGATCAAGGCCTATCTAGAACAAGTAGGGCACTGGAGGTAGGTGCCAAGGACCAGCCTTGGCTTAGAGAGAGGTTCTGAAGAAGGGGTGTTTGAGAACGGTGAAAGTACAACTCAAAGCCAAATTGAGGGGCTAAGCTGACGACCTATGTTCTGCTTAAGATAGTTTTCCAGACAGAATTCTCTTGAGACAGCTCTCTCTTGCAATTCCAAAAACCCTCTGGATAACACATCTCTTGTACATCAAAAGCCCAGTCATTATTTACATATCAATTTAGTAATTACTCCAGGTTCCCTTTTGATTATCCCATAAATCGGCATTCCATGACCCCAGCTCCCTGATTCTTAGAACAAGACAGGAAGCACATTTTATTTTTAACATTGCAAATGGGTTCAGAGATCTGCCTGCCTTTGTAAGCATATACAATAATTTAGCTGGGTGGGATCTCACTCTGAGCTCACCGTTCCCATCACACCTGGGCCTAACCTCACTCTGTCCCAGACAGGCCTTGAACTCAGGAATTTTCCTGCCTTTGTATTTTTCTGACAAGCTGGCTCACAGTACAGCTGCCTCTGTTCTTTCAGGTCTGTAAAGGTCTTTATACAATTCATATTGCATCCTTATATTTCACATAGTTGAGAAATTATATATTCTTGAACTCATGTTTTCAGAGCTCTTTCCTACAGCTTTAATGGCTGTCCTGAATTTTGCTGAGACATTAGCCATATCCTCAACTTCAGGACTCATGCTGCCTCTGATTATCATGGAGTCATTAACCTTGGCAGAGAGGACATTCCTCAATAACATTGGCAGGAAGAATATTTCCTAAAGGAGAAACATGAAGTAAAATATTTTTTTATACAATTAAGCTTTATGCCCAGTAACCATCAACACTTGTATAGGCCCATGCTCTGCTGGCTTTGTTCTAGGTCGGGGAAACCAAGTCATACTGTGCATAGGCAAGCAGAACTCAACAGGTAGGCCCTTGAGATAGTATCCTTGATCACTTCCTGCCTGCTATGATAGGAATAGCAATCTTACTGCTCTTATTGCTATGCTGTTCTGCTTAAGCATCTAAATGCAACAACCATGGACTGACTTCTCTGAGGCTGTGAGCCCAAAGAACCCCTTCCTTCTTTGTTTCAGTCAGACACCTGGTCACTATGATGCAAAAGTGTCTAATACACTCATTGAATCTGATCGTCAGTTAAACTCACACTAGTACTTCCCAACATTGGACAAACTGTCTTTGAGATTTACACAACTCACAGTCCATCCATGGGGCTTGCAGCAATTGCTGGCACCATGGTAAGAACCCTGCCCTGCAACCTGTCCTTTCTTGCCCGATGCCACGATCATCTTTCTTCTATCTGGGCTTTCCGTCATCTTTCACTTGGGACTTAACAGTCTGCTCATTTCCAATCTAGTCCTTATGTAGCTTCCAGGAATACTTTTCTGAAGAGAAAGCAAAAACCTTACATGCTTCACTGTCCTATTCATACCACACCAGTTACTTGTTAATGTGTGAAGGTGGGTCTGTAACTCAAGGGTGCCTCAGCTATGCATAATCCTTTTTCTTCTCAACCCCATCCATTCTCCAGGCCCAGGGGCTATCTTGACATACTGCATGTTGTTCCTCTATCTTAATAAGACCAATTTTACTAGCTAAAAGTCATTTCCTTTTGGGGGAGGAGTGCTTGTCTAGCATGTACAAGGCCCCTAGCACTCTTGTTGCTGTTGCTTAAATGACCATAGCCCAGAGTGGGTTGTCAGCATTAGAAACCACAAGTAAATCTCACCATCAGCTAGACTCATGAGTATGACTGCAAAAATAAAAACCAAAATGAGCGTTTGCTAGTCTATGAAAAGGGATTCTTTTAGTAAACACCAGACAATTCGGAACACCTTTGATCAGTATTTTCTAAGTGTAAGAAAATCCAAAAGGAATTGTAATTTAAAACCTAAAGAATACTTGATGGTTATAGAAAGAAAATAATTGAATTGAATATTAATAGCATCATTTATTAATTTATTTATCAGTCTAATTGGGTGTCTCTCCAGGTTCTCTGATGCAGGCCTCTCCCCAAGCCATGTGTTTGGTTAGTGAAAGCCGATTGTTAATCAATTGTTTAAAACTCCCCTTTTTCTGATTAAACTAAATCGGGACAGCACAATCCCATTTGCTAGAACCTAAGATGAACTAACCTTGCTTTTCTTGATTATTTTCTTTATATGTTATATATTTATATATTCCATCTCATTAGAGTACAGTCTCCTGGGCCAGAGGTCCAGCTCATTAATTAAGGTGACCTTGCGTGTCTATTCTTGACCTGTAATGTATTGGCATACATACAAGAGCTGGCCTTCCTTTCAGCTCTTACCGAACTATAAACTGTAGCTTCCTTGCTATCCTCCATCTGCCACTAGTCCCTTCATAGAGAGAGCTAGCATGCTAACAATCCTGTTATACTTTAGCTAAAAAGACATCCTACTCAACTATGCCATTGTATACCTAATGCCCCCACATCTGCTTCTTCAACATTGCACCGTACCTCAAGAATCAAATAAGACTTGAGTTTCTCCATTTTGCCACCTCCAATCACTTCATACTATCTGAGAATCCTTACTTTGTAGAACTCCCATTCATAGTAAGTTTCATGCATTTGTCTCTTTACCTATGCTGTCTGAGTGTCTATTTAACCTTGTATTCAGTGAATATTGAATCTCCTCAGCACTTTGAAAGCAAGGGTTTTGCATTAAACATTACCAGTTGAGATAAGCAATACATACTTGCTTCCGTCCCCAGTAACCCCTCGACAGGACCATCTGTCATTGTAATCTTGCTCCTGTTAGGAGACTCTCCTTGTGGTTCTCGCTCACTGTGGGCCTTTCTGCCATAGTCCAGAAGTAAATACTATTGGTTCTTAAACCCCCTGCTTCCTATTTAACATCTGTACCACTCATGTTCTTTGATATTGCTTGATATTTGGCAGCTCTATGGATCTATATAATCACGGTTAGGGTTAGGTAAGCATGGTGCTTCTTGCCTATTGTCTATGAAGTTACCAGGTCCTCCAATCAGACAAGTTATCCAGACATCCCTTAACACTCTCTTTTCCTTTCTCAGTCTCATATATCTTAGAATGACTTCAAACTTGCAATCTAATTAAGGAGGGTGGCCCAGAACTTTTGATCTTCCCATCTCTACCTCCCAAGTGCTCAATTACAAGTAAGTGGCACCTGTTTTTATACAATGTGGGGCATCGAGTCCAAGGCTTCCTATCACCTAGGCCAACAACCTGACATCTGAGCTACATCTCTAGCCCTCATATTCATTTTCCTTCAGGAGTGTATCTGAATTCTAGCTTCTAGCACCCAAAGAGCATCTAAGTATTACAATATCAAGTATATTCTGAGGTCAAGTCCATGGAGTTTATATCAAGGATTTCCTGGTTACAGGTACAGACTATAAGATGCAAACAGATTCATGGCATGTTCAAAGACTGAATGCTCTGCCATTGTCTTAGTTTGGGTTTTATTTCTGTGAAGAAACACTATGACCAAGGCAACTCTTATAAAGGCTAACATTTGATTGGAGCTGGCTTACAGTTTCAGAGGTTTAGCCCATTATTATCATGGCAAAAGACCTGGAGGCATGCAAGCAGACATGGCGCTGGAGCAAGAGCTGAGACTTCTACAGCTTGATCCAAAGGCAGTCAGTAGGATACTCATGTGCAGTGCTCTCTTCTGCACTTGGTGGCGCTTGAACATTAAGGGATCTCAAAGCCTGCCTACGCAGTGACACAATTCCTCCAACAAGGCCACACCTCCAAATAGTGCCACTATTCATGGTGGAAGCATATTTAAAGCATCACAGCCATGTAGGACTAGCTCTGAGTGTCATATATTCATCCCCTGACAGGACCTGAAAACTGCATTGTGGAGTAATGGAAATCCAATGTCACTTAACTTCTGCTTCTGTTGACTCTAGCGGCCATACCTGAGATCATGGGTGTGGATATGGTTTGTCCCCCAGAGACTCAGATACAGGAAGCGTGATTCTCATGTGCTTGTGACATGGTGATAAGACTTCAGGTTTTTTTTTTAAGAGGTGGGGCTTAGTGGAAGGTAATTAGGTCATTGGAGTTACTATCGTCCTAAATGGATTCGTACTATCTCCAAGAAGTGGATCATGCCTGGTTGGAGTGGATTAGTATGTGTGTGAGAGCAAGTTGTTGCCAAAGAGTAAGTCTGGCACCTCCCCAGTTGACGTTTTCTTGATCACACACATGTTCCTTCTGCATGCTTCTGCGCTGGTCCCTTTCTGCTTCTCCACCATGGTGTGGCCATGGCAAAAGGCTCCTTCCAGGACTACAGTGCCCTTGTACCTTGCACCTTGTAGCTACCAGAATCATAAAATGATCTTCTTTTCTCTATATACTATCAAGTTCCATCTTTTCTGTTAGAACAATACAAAACTGGCTAGCACAATGGGCAAGCAGAAGATAAATGAACTCAAAGATGGCGGCAGAAAGGGAAGTGAGGGCTGTGTAAATCCCATTGGGAGTGAAGAGACATACGATGGGCCCTTGTTCACTACAGTCTCACATAGGATATAGAATGCGGTCAATCAAGCCAGTCCCCCAAATGGTTCTCTGGAGAACCCAGCCATCATTGAATCAATAGGAAGGAAATAGCCATTGGTTTAGGTGCAGCTGTAGGCCAGTTTCCCAGAATGTATCTCTTCTCTTTGCTAAGAGCAACTGGAATTCAAAGAAGATGAGGCTTCCAAGAGGATAGTCCGTGAAGATGCTCTGGCCTTTTGAAGGGTTCTCTTCAAAACCCTTTGAAGGGTTTTGTCAGCCCTTACAAGTTCTATCTGGCAAGGTGTGACCATTGCTATGACTCTCTTTGGAGTCTTGATAACTACTTTTCCTCCCCCCCACTAGTTAGATGAGCCTTGGGGAGAATTTGGCATTCATCAAGCACAAAATCTTAGAATCGGAGGAATGCATAGTTGGTAGGATTGCCTGCGACACCCCTCAGATGGTATCATGATATCCCTGACCATCCCAGACAATAGATTTTGAGAGTCTGCTACTTCACTTGAAAAAATTGACAAGGTGTTAAAATTTTTCCTGGAGTCTCATAGCTAGTAAAAGACAAAGTTGATGCTTGCCTTGGATGTCAGGTATATGACTTATACAATATGACCCCCATAAAAGCCAATAACATTTTTATTATTTTAAGTCAATTTTAATAAAATCCTTCCAGACAGAGCATCCATTTACACCTATCCTGAAATAAAGAACAGGAAAACGTATTGACACTCCATCCTTCCTACTCTTTAGTTACTGAACAAAAAACCAGCGGTTTTCTTCTGGCACTGGCTGTCATGCTTTTATCCCAATTTAATTCTCTCAGCTTCACACTGAACTCCTGTCCTCCAGGCCTTCACAGGGAGTAATGGCAAAGAGGAGGCAGAGAAACCGTAGTCAGCCTAGACTGTATCTTTTGTCATAGCAGTTGGTGTTTGTTTGAGACAAGATTTCCCTATGTGGCCCTGGCAGGCCTTGAACTAGTGATTCATCTGCCTTGGCCTCCTGAGGGCTGCGATCCCAGGCACACACTGCCACACTTCACTGCACTGCGTTCTTTTCACTGACTTGCCCCCCCCCCAACCCCCAGACATGCATAAAGTTGGGCTTGCCGATTGCCATAGAATCTCTGTTTGGCAGACATTACCCACAGTGCTTCTGACTTCTGGAACAAGCATGCTCTTACACGAAAGCATGGACATGGCTCCTGAGACGCCTCTGTTCTTGCAATCCTCCTTGAGGGAGTCCCAGTGCTGATGGCTTCATCTCAGTTGTGTGTGCAAGGCAGGCTGAGCTTCTATTCTCTGTAAGAAACCAGATATTTTGATATTTTGCTTGCGTGCTCCCCCCCCTCCTTATTTTCAGTCTGCCTTAAGTACAAACCTGGTTTTCTTCAAACAGCAACATCAACTTCCTGCTAAAATATTATTTGATTGTGAGCTTACAAATACATTCTGTGATCAAATTTAAAATGTGCCATGTCATGTATGCCCTGGAAAATAATATTTAGCCAGTTCTTGATTCAGAATTGTTCTTGCGAATGTACAACATTTGAGTTTTATCAAACAGTACAGTTCCAAGTCTAGAAATTTGGATCACAACTCCAGGGTCATCATTTCCTGGCTCCACGCATGTCTCCAGCTATCTTGAGGCATGTTCTCTTCATTTGCTTGTTTTAGTTCATGCTTGCCATCCGAAGAGCAGGAGAGCTTGACTCCAGTGCTTGTAGAAAGGCCTGGTCAAGGAGAGTCAGGAAGTCTGCTGGAGGAGATAAGGACTTTTTCTGTGGCAGCAGTTCTTGAGTGGAGTTGCTACCACTCAACTTCTGTGTCCCGGCAACACTTTGCCGAATGGAAGATGCAAAACTTTCAAGTGGGAAGCTATGCTCTTTAGTAAGCCCACAACATCTCCAGGGACTTTTCTGGTGATCTATGATACCTTGGCAGGGCAAAAAACCAACATGGCTGGAAAGGACAAGAACATAACATATAGCCATGACTACTCACCCTGAAGTGAGTTCTCTGCCAGCAGACTGGTGACGGTTTGTAAAGCCTAGAATCTCTGGACTTACTAGCGCAGCGCTGTGGTCTGTGTGGGTAATGCCAGGTCTAGAAAATGTTTCTCGCACTTTTCTTTCCTTGCCTTATCTTTTCTGCTTCTCCTGCATCACTGACCCCGCCTTCAAATGCTCTGCATCCCTACTAGAGGCCAGATCTTCACTTAGGGTTCCGTAGTGAATTCTGTGACCTCAGCATCTATAATACCTTGACTAAAGTTAAATATCCTCATCGCCAACGATCTGTGGTCCAAATTCCTCCAAATTATGTTCTGTCATGAGCACACTCTCCTGATGCTCGGTTGATTAAATACGAGACCCAACTAAAATCATTTTTGGCATGCCGTCCAAAATGCAATTGATTGGTGTCCAATTATCTCATTAAAACGGGTGTACTTATTTAGAAGCTGAAGTATATCTTTCAGTTAATGCACACAGGCAATATCAAATTGCTTTATCAAAACTGTACTCTTGATGAGAACATTACTCAGGCTTTATGTGGTCATGGAGAGGAATTAGTAACAACTGTTCTCCTAGTTTATAGGCTCACTGCTTTCTCTCATGCTCTATGGTGTAAACGTGGCAAGGATCAATCAATCTCTTCTTCAAGTACCGGACAAGCCTCAGAATTATTTCCTAAGGATGACTCCAGGTTCCTGCACCCTGGTCTCATACAGTAGTCACATGACTATTATTCCAACTAGGCAGTCACTCGTATTTTATTAAATAGAATTAATTCAATTGCCACTAATCTTCCCCCCAACACAACGAACAAAGTTCCATGTCAGCTGACACATTCATTGTCTCTTAAATATATAAGCCTCTGTCTGAAACCATTAACACTAAACTGTCAACTGGCCAATTCCTGTCAAAATCTTAGATTTAAAAAAAAAAAGTGACATTGATGGACAGTTATTTAAAAATACATGTGATGTTTTAACACATGCTCCAGAGATGCCTAACGCTTAGCATTCACTCAAGTTCCACAAGAGACGCACGAAGCTGGGCCAGGCTGACACTCTACTGCATGGAGACGAGCCCTTCGCTTTGATCCAGAGACACTAGAAGAAAAGCCCGGAGAGCAGACGGCACATTCACTTCAGGGATATGGCTTGAAGGCATCACTCTCTTGGTCTCTCAACGTCTCTCTGGTGACCCTACTGTACGATGCACCTTGGAACCCATGCAAACAACACTCTACAGCCATCCAGAGAGACATACGCTGTGTCAGACTCATGGTGTCACTTGTTCTGGGCTGAGATAATGGGCAAGTTCCTCCAGTCCAAGTAGCAATATGATGATGCCCGGTGGAGCTCCTTAACTCCAGACTTTATAGATCTATTAAAAAGACCAGGGGGAGCGATATACTTTATACTATGCAGTAAAGTCGAACCTCACTTAGGTATGATGACTTGTAACTCTGGACAGCGGAGTTGTGCCATCCCTTACCAGACCCAAATCAAAGACAACCGGGGGCTCTCGGAACAGGTTGTTTTTCTTTCCCTCTTGCCTTGTTCCATTCCTGCTAACTAGTGTCTTCCATATTGTTCTTACCGCATTCATGTCTGACTTGAAACGTTTTGGTAAAGAGCACTACCTGTGAAGGATCTACTGTGCCCCTGCTCAAGTCTGTGTCACCGGCAGCCTTCAGCCTTGCTGCATCCCTACATGCTAAACTCATCCAAAGCAGGGGAGATGAGAGATAGGCTGCCTCTCTTCCCTCAATGGCTTCAAGCCACACCTGCTGCTAAGGCTGGTTCTGCTTATCCTAACTCAGGGTTCAGTCCCACCTTGTTTGCATTGAAAAGCAACACGCTGGTTTTGGATGCAACAGCATCCCTGCTTCCCTCAGCAGTGAGCAGCTCATCAAAGGCCCCAGCTCTCCTCAGGGCTCACACCCACCGCCACCAACCACCACCAACCACCACCAACCACCACCAACCACCACCAACCACCACCAACCACCACCAACCACCACCAACCACCTTGTCTCAGATTGCTCTGTGATCTCAGGCAAGGGAGGCATCTTCACTGTGTCCTGACTTGTCCATCTACAAACTCTAACTGTGGAAAGTCTGTAGGAAGGACTGCAAAGTTCTGTTTCTAGGAAGGGGGGTGTGGAGACAGGGAGAAGACGACACAGCAAGACAGATGTGCATTTTTTCAATACGCATGAAATAAAACACACCTCTGGTTTTTCCTTTTCTTTTTTCTCCTCAGCACACTTGCAGATACATTTGATAGTCACTTTGAAGGGAAAGCAGACACAGTCTTCTTGCCTGGAACGTTGCATGTTTGTTTTTCCCGCCTCTCTTGTGCCTACCTTCACGCACTTTTGGAGCCTCATTTTTCACATTGTATTTACAGGTCATTATATCTGTGTGGATTTTTTTTTTAATGAGAGTTTTGGGCTCTGCCTGAGGTTTGAAGAACGTCTCCAATCTTTTGTGAAATGAGATACGGTATGTATAAATGTGTCTATAGGCTGTCTGGAGCATTTTTATGATACAATATAATCTTATAAAGTTATCTTGTCTTCTTTAATACCTCCAGTGACCCTACGAGACAGACCTTATGAACTCCATTGCTAAGATAAGGCAGCTCTGCCTCAGGGACAAGCTACCCCATGGCTAGAATTTGATGTGCCTCCCTGTCTTTTGAGCCCCAATCCAGAGCTTTTTCTTCTGTCACCGGCTTGCCTCTCCACAGAGTCATTGGCCATGCAGGTTTGCTACTGACCTGACAAATGACACCAGTGACATGCGCACGTCGTACCATTCGCCTGCTTACGTGGCAGGCATTCTATATGCATTATCTTATTTAGTGCTCCTCATAAGTCAATGATGTGGTGACTATATTACCCTTTGTAAGGCATCTGCTATGCAGAGGCAAGTCCCCCACAGCCACACCAGTAAGGGGAGACTGGAGATTTGAACCCAGATTAGTGCAACTCCGAAGTTCTTGCTCGTAGCCAGCACCCTGCGAGGGCATCGGTTCTGTCACCAAGTGACACTTCCTGAGGGTAGTGTTCAAAAACCTTTGGGTCTGTGTGATGTCACTGTGTGGCCACGATTGAAGCAGGCAATAACAGCAGGCTGTCCCAACTTCCCTGACCTTTTCCCAGAAGGAAGGCTACACCGAGCGGGCAGCAGGATCGCCCTCGCCACTAACGTGCTGTGGTTCATTAAAGCCTTAGGCCTTTCTGATCCCCTTCGGATCTGTGCAAAAGGGGTCACAATCCTGGGCTCTGGTCTCAATTCATGTTTCCCTTTATGTTCGACCTGAGTTCTGTGATTTCCTTAGCATCCTCTTTGCTGCCTGTTTTAAGATTTCGACATGAGCGTGAAAATAACAAGGCTCACAGAGGAGCGCTAGCCATTTAGAAGCCTCCGAAGACTCTTTGGGGGAAGTCTAACTATTACCTTGAAGTCCATTCTTTTTATCTTTGAGATTTATTTGCCTTTTAGACCCTTTTACCTTAAGATATGCTTTTACATTATGACAAACAAGGCAGACTATTTCTGAAAATATTCAAACCCAGACTTCGATTTCCTTTTCATCTTAGTATGTGCACCGATTCTTTTCATGTTAACAGGACCACAGCTTTGCTACTTTCTGGGTTGGCTATCTATCCTGTTGGTCAAGACTCAGACCCTCCTTGCTACTCTCGCCCCAGCTCCTGAGAGCCCTGCCATCTGTCCCAGCCGCTGACCTCAGGCAGCAGACTATGACTTCTCGAAGCCTTGGTTTTCAGGTTCTTTTTATTCATAAAAACGAAGAGAAGCATTCTCTCTATCTCTTGAGTCGTTCCAAAGATTAAATGAGGCAACGCGTTTAAAGTGCTTAGAAAGCCATATGCTGTCATGAAAACACAGGATCATGCCTCTGGCCGGTACCAGCTTCAAATAAAGGGTTCATAGTTAAGGAACATGCTGTGTAAATTACAAAGGTGTGGGTGTGCAGACTAATTATCTGGAAGAATTCTGTAACTCCTTCATGTTGTCTGCCCACAAGGGATCACGCACGGATTCCTAAAGCGGGATTTGATGACTGGCCATTTTTAAACCATTATCATAGTATGTCTGCAGACATGGGAAGAAACCGGCCACTTTAAGTACAGCTGACTTTCTGGTGGTATTCCCAGTCCTAAAGCAGAGGTCAGGAAGTTATAGGCATGGATCAAATACAGCTTCGCCATCTGGTTACATCCTGAGCCAAGAATTTTTTTTTTTTTTACCTCTTAAAAGAGGTGAAAGGAATCAACATAATATATGTAATGTGAAAATTACATAGACTTCAAATTCTATTGTCTATGGAATGTTTATCACTAAAAATTGTACACGATTGTCATTTCTCTTAATACCGACATACTGTTGGCCCACAAAAGCGAAAACGTACTACTACCTGTCTGCTGAGTCCCATCTTAAAGTATTTATTCTGCTCCTGTATGTAAGATATTCTAAATCTTCAATATGAGGCAGTCATGCTACGTAAAGGACTGAATTTGTGCTGAGACCTTAACACGGAGATGATTATCTAAACAAAGGATTCTACTTGGGGAACTGATAGAGCAGAGGAGGCCCTTTGAGGGTTCCATCGGGATGGGAATGACCAAAAGGGATAGAGATGGAAAATACAAAGTGTTCAGTGAAAGAACATAGTTTCTCTGGGCACTGTGAGCCAGACATTGCTAGACCGGTGCCATCCTCGTAGCTCTCTTTGTGGTCACTGTGGCTATTGATCTCAACACGTGTCTTTATCCTTGCTGCATGTGTGAGTGAACCGTCAGTGTGTTACCAATGCAATCTCAAGATCAGGAGGCATATGGCGCCAGAGGGCTTGCATCTGATGACCCTTCATCAGCAGTTAGACTTTCCTCCTCCCTGTCCCTGTCCTCCCTTGATCACTCCCTGTTCTCCCAGCTCTAAGGTCCAGCAGGTTCTGGAAGCCTCTAACTTCCTACACCTGCCCTCTAGGCTTTCTCTCCCCTTTGCATGACTCTGCTTTGCCTGGGCCAAATTCACACACACACACACACACACACACACACACACACACACACACTACTTAACTCTGCCTTGCAATCTGCCTCCTAGGAGAGAGGGGTTATAAATAATATATTCGGTTTTCCCGGACCCTGAAAACATTGGGGAGTGAACTGCTACTTTGAAAGCCTTCGTTAGTGGTTTGGGGGTATTGGCAAATACTTCTGTCTGTTGATGGATTTCTTACCTATAAGATAGAAAGCAAGGCTGAGAAAAACAGAGAGATTCCTCTGAGAAATCAAAGTCAAAGAATAATTTCCTTGGCAACACTCAGGACCCAGTGTAAGGAGTTGACGGGGGGAGTATATGACTGGACCAGCCCAGAAAACCAAACCAAAGCAAAACCCGCAAGTGTTGGGTTGCGGATGTTCACACATCAAGGTTGTCCAGTCGTCGTCTGGGCTTTACCTCGTCTGTACTTTGCATTTGCCACTTGTTCTATCGTATTTGGACATCAACTAAGCTTCTGAATGAGGCCAAGGTCAGTGAGGAGCCCAGAGAGCTAAAGAAGGGGACGGGTGAGTGGATCACCAACCTCTCTGCCGTTAACAGCCAGGATGAACTCACGGAGCAAGTTTTTGATCAAGACCCGTTCTCATAGAACCTGAGAGAACCATGAGAGGAAGCAGCTGGCAGCCACAGGGAGAAACCACCAAGGACGGATTACCACTGATGGCTTCCTAACATGCGCCCTTTCTGGGGAGCATTCAATTTTAAGAACTCTAAAGTCCTTTAAGCAGAACTGACTTCTTAGCGGGTAAAATAACACTGATTAGCACAGCACCACAGAGAGGCCTCCGGGGTCGGATCTCACATCCCCTTTGGACTTTGTCTGCGGGCTGCTAAGCACGCAGGAGAAAATCCCCTCTTTCTGTGGCTTCTTTAGCCGCATCATTTGTGAGGCGATTGTTACTAGAAAAATACAACAGTCCGACACACTTGTATTCCTCTTATCTGAGACTCGTGAAGTTTCCAGCTGATCTTTGCCTGTGCCTGATTTTTCCAGTCACCCCCCAAGTCACCACGGTTAAATTAAAATAATAAAATAAACAAAAGAAGGAGCAGAGGGAGAGAGTCCCTTGTGTTACTCAGCAAGAGTTAGGTGATTTGTAAGTTTCTAAAAATCCTTCCAGCCCTGCTTATTTTGACAAAACTACTTAACACTTCAAGCAATGAACTACAGGGCATAAAAGTATAATCTGCAGAGAAAACCTTAATCCTCTGTAGTAACCCATTTGAATCTCCTCAAACACATTTCCTTGTGGAGGCCTAGAGAATTAAGTCAATTGTTTGATCTAAGAAGAAAGGCAATTAGGCCTCTCTCTTGATCTTTCTGCCTGGATTCTAGTCAGGGGCAGCCACTGTTCTCTGTAGCTGCAGGAGCGCCCTATTATTGTAATAACAGAGGTGAGCACTGGAGTTGCCACCATTAAGTCTGACTGTGTGTTCATTATGAGTTGTTTTATCGGGAGAGTTTCAAATCACGGCGGGCTAATGTGCAGCATGCAAAGGATTAGCTCCCGGATTTTAAAAAAAAGCAAAAACAAAAAAGTCCATTTAAAACTCTCCCCTAATATAAAGTAAAAGGACACGGTGATGGGACAGCTGGCTTCACTTATGTAGGGTTATTGGCAGAAATGGGGGAGGGGGAGGGTGCTTCTCTTCAAGGGGATGTCTCTGGGCCCTGGATTCGTGAGTCAGCAGTAAGAATTTAGCTGGAGGTGATTTGATTAAGAATTAAACTCAGAACAGCTCCAAAGTACTAAACAGCAGCACTTTGGTGACAATTTAGTTGGGAATGAAAACAAGATGTATTATAAAGGATTACATAAAATTAGATAAAGGTCACTGGTATGGAATGAAGTATATTGGAGAGGAGGAGATTGGAGACAAAGGGTGGTGACGAGGAAAGTCTTCCTTGACTGGTTTCTGAGACTGTCATTGTCTCACCACACTACCCGGCTTCTGCTGTGGAGAGGTAGGCAAGCCCAAGAGACAAAAGGCACCCTGCTTCTAGAAGGATTTCTCTGGGCTCCTGGGGTCTGGTCTGAGCGTCCACTTCGTGCTGAATTCAAGTGGAGATCCTGAGAGGAGTCATGCCGCAGAGGGTTCCAATGAATCAGTCCCTTTACCTCAGTCTCAGATCATCAGTCAGGAAGATGGTGGAAGGGAAGCTACATGACTGCTGAGGTAGTTGAGGCTTGTGCAAAGAGGAGCCCAGCTATGTTTATTTGTTGAACAGTAACAGAATCCACAGGTCACGGAAGGGAGCGCAAGAAGCCGGTGCTTCCCAGGTAGATTGCTGATGAGCTGCCCATCCGGAAGCTGTGGACTAGTGAGGGAGGGTAGGGAAACCAAGAGACACTGAAAACAGAGATTTGGGCCCATCCTGTTAATCCCCGCACTTGGCAGAGGCAGGTCGATCTCTCAAGTTCCAATCCATTCAGTGGGACCTTGAGGGGGTTGGGGGGAGAGGGAGAGGAAGGAGGGAGAAGAGGAAGGGAGACTGAAAGAGAATAAATTATGTGAGACTAGAATGAACCAGGCGGAGTCTAATGACAGGCACTTCATTTGAGGCCCAGGAAAAGATTGGCTGCAGTTAGTACCTGAGCTGAGGTCAAAAGGGAAGAAGCAATTAGCAAGGAGATGGTGTGTTGGGCAGAAAAAGGCCCTGGAGGGAAGAGTGTGACAATGTCGTGAGCTGGAGAGAATATAGACAGGGCTGGGTAAGGAGCAGATGCTTTTGATCGTGCCCGATTTTCATGCTACTGTAAGAAAGTTGGCCTTTACTCTAGAGGCCACAGCGAGGCCAGGAGATAACAAGTTACCACAAACTTAGCATCTCATAAAATCTGTAGCTTTCCTGACATAAAATTAACCAGTCCACGCACCTATTACAAAAAAAAAGAAAGAAAGAAAGAAAGAAAGAAAGAAAGAAAAGAAAAGAAAAGAAAAAAGAAAAGAAAAGAAAAGAAAAGAAAAGAAAAGAAAAGAAAAGAAAAGAAAAGAAAAGAAAAGAAAAGAAACAAACAATTGGGGAGAGGCTGTTCCTAGAATACACACTTGTCAAAACTTTCTAATCTCAAATCTAAAATTGAGGCTCCAGACCCAACCTAAAGCACACAGGGAAAGCGCAGGTGATGTCACAGGAAGCCAGTGTGGTGTGACTTAAAATGATACTGTGGAGGTTTGAATATGCTCAGCCCAGGGAGTGGCACTATTTGGAGGTGTGGCCTTGATGGAGTAGGTGTGGCCTTGTTGGAGGAAGTGTGTCACTTTCTGGATAGACTTTGAGAGCTTCCTCTTAGCTGCCAAAGGATGCTAGTCTTCTTCTGTCTGCCTTTGGATCAAGATGTAGAACTCTCAGCATCTCCTGCAAGCCTGTCTGGGCGCTGTCATGTTCTTGCCTTGATGATAACAGACTGAACCTCTGAGCCCATAAGCCAGACCCAATTAAATGTTGCCCTTATAAGAGTTGCCTTGGTCACAGTGTCTGTTCACAGCAATGAAACCTTAAGACATTGACCTAGTTTCAATTGGTCAGAAAAAAAGCAGTAGAAGACTCCCTGAGGTCAAGTCATCGTAGAGTCTACATCATGAACCTTATCTGAACCATTCCATGAGCCAGCCAACTGCACGTTGGAAATTAAAACAATTAAAACTTGTTGGAAATTTCATGGTGTCCCAATACTATTTTGGCTAAGTAAAATGTTTAACTTTATTTAAAGTCTTTTTTGTCGGGGTGGGGGGGTTGGGGGGAGTATGGTAGAGTCCACATAGTGGGAATAGGCCACACCTCTCGACCAGACTGAACCCAACCTTCCAGAAGGAACAAGTCACTCTCTCATAGTCCTGTGTGGCACTCAACACACCTTTAACAGTCGCCTCTTAATAGTGAGCTCCCTTGGGACAAGGACTTGGCTTCAAATCGTTACACCAGGATGTAGTATATGCCACAAATTCTAGTAAACCTCTAAATGCAGCGTGCTCGGAAAAGCCCTAATGTGTGTGTGGGACTGTCTCATAGCTGTCCATCTTAGCGTCTCTCCATCTGGACACAGGGATGTCCGAGTCACCCATAAAGATCAATGCAAGACACCTGTGAGCTGGTTCAGGGCCTGGCGACAGGCAAGCGAACGGTTCTTTTTATACTGTTGGGCCGATAAACACTTCATGACAGCCAAGTGCAGCTGCGATGGTGAAGGCAACATCAGGTGCAGGGGTGGCTAAGCCCCAGGTTCCAGCGATGGTAGACAAGTGTCCGTCACCTAGTCCAGACACTCAGCAGCTCCTGCGCACTATCCCAGACTCATAAACCCAACTGCAAATTCCTGCAAGATGCCCATCCAGGCTGGGCTGCTCTCCCTCCTGTCCCTACCCTGGTCACTTGGAACCCCGTCCTCTGCAGATGTGCCATCATTGGGCTGTCCTCTCAACCACACCCAAGTAACGTCCAGATGAGTTACTGCATGAACTTACCCCTCAGCAGAACTGGATGAAGACACTGACTCGGGGTGGAGCAGAGGCAGGGCTGGAGTCCGTGGTTGCCGCAGTCATTCTGCTCGGATGTGGCCATGACAAGAGCTATACTGATATTTTATAGACTTCATATTACAATGGGAAGCAGAAAAGGGTCAGAAGACTACAAGTCCCAATAGAGATTCTTATTCTTTTTCTTTTGCCTATATGTATGGCTGCAGGCCAAAAGAGGGCATCAGAGCTTATTATAGAGGGTTGGGAGCCACCATATGGTTGCTGGGTATTGAACTCAAGACCTCTGGAAGAGCAGCCTGCTCTTAACCTGAGACATCTTTCCAGCCCCCCAAATAATTCTTGAGTTCCTCCTCTTCCTCTTTTCTTTCTTCTGTCCCTCTATACATTCTTTTTTTTTTTCTTTTTGTTGTTGTTTGTTCTCATGTGGCACAGTCTGGGCACAAAATCCTAAAATTCCTATGTAGTCCCAGTAAAGATTTTTGGCTGGTAGGTTGGACTGGCTTTACTTTGAAACATTTAAGATTCATGAAAAAGCCTCTTGCTGCAGGGTGACTTGGGTTCCATCCCTGGAGTCACATGGTAGAGAAACCCCAAGAGTTCTGCTGACCCTAATATGTGTCATAGGACACCTCTCTCTCTCTCTCCAACACACACACACAGAGACGTCTCCTTTATAATTCTAAGTATATTCCCTTGCATTTTGGTTTTGCTTCTACCAATGTCAAGATATCTAGCAGTCCCACTTCCTGTCCTGCTATCCACTGCATATATAACTTAAATACGATGCTCAGACATAATTATACCAATGACATGGAAGACACGCTGGAAACAAGTGGCTCAAAATGAGCTCTTCTCCCTCCCCAGAGCTGGCCCCAGCTTCCTCAGAAAGTACAAAGCAAGAACATGTGATATGCATGTATACACATGTGTGCGTGTGTATAACCTATACATCTTTCAGTATCTTAGCTAAAGATGGTACATTCATACAGCCATTGACACTAACACGTCCATCACACCATGCCAGGTAACTCAAAAACATCAATGGGAACTGAATATACCACATTCCATTCACTATATGCTTGACTGGGGTGTGCCACCCCCCCCCCCACCGCCCCCAGGTCTGATGGGCTACACAAATTCTATGGATGATGTCATGAGGAATTTACTTTCTTGCTTGTGCTTTCTAATAGTTTCAAAGTTACAATTCTTTCTACTGCTAAAATAACCTTTGAAAACTTCAGTAACGTATCATATTATATACATAAGGAACACTTCCAGGTCCCTAACTGGTTCTTTCCAGTCCTCCTCATCTTAATTCAATGATGTCCTTTCAGGGAGACTCCCTCCACCATCCCACTTACGACTGCACCCTCTAACCTCCCTACGGACCGTGCTCTGGGTATGGGGTGTCCTGGGTTAGCACACGAGCCCCCTGAGGTGTGGATGTAGTCTGTGTCGTTCACGGCTGCATCGTCCCTGCATGCAGCACTGGAACAGTACCTGACACACAGTGGGCATTTGCTATATGATATCCGCTAAAATAGTGAATGAAAACAAATCTGTCTTACAAGTTTTGCTTTTATTAATAAGAAACCTCTGATGTTCAGTGTAAAATAACTTAAAAAACGTCCTGTCTCTTTACTGGGGGACCACAGAGAAGCTGCTTAGGGCTACGAGAACTTTTCCTCCCGACTCCCAGCCCTTTGTACCCATCCTCTACACGCAAAAAATTAAATACAACTTCAGGAGACTCTGAAACACCCCCAAAGTCTCTCTAAACCCCAGAAGAGAGAGAGAGAGAGAGAGAGAGAGAGAGAGAGCACGCAGCTGTTTCAGAGAATGTTCTAACTCAGCACAACAACGTCTTGCCTATTCTGACGACTCAGAGAATATGTAGGACTCTGACTGAGTCCTTCTCCCGCCAGAGTAACTGGATAGAGTAACAGGATTCTCTTACACAGGACTCAGTGCACTGCTTGGAATGGGTTAGCTTCAGGATCAGCACAGATGAAAGCCGAAAAATGTGACCAATAATACATATTTCAAGAGTAAAGCTGTTACCACAGGCAGGAGTAACAAATACCAAAAATACCTGGTAAAGTGAGTGTGTCCCCTATCCGCTGACAGTCTGAAACAGCAAACAGCAACCACTCCATAGGATATGCCTGCCTGGATTTTATTCTTTAAAGAGCAAAATAAAGGGGATAATCCGTGTCCACTAAACAGGACTCGAATACTCTGTAACAAAGACCATCCAGCTACAAACAGAACGTTCAATCATTAAGACAACAGCAGCAGCGTGGCTCTGAGTTTTATTTCAGTGGGCATACTTCATTCACCGTCTGTAGGAAAACCAGGCTGGGTCTCGATGGGCCGCAGTCACAGTTCTTCAGAAGCCAAGGTGGCACCTTTTCCACGCCTCCCTCACTTCTTGACGTCTTCAGCCTCCTCCGGCTCTCTCTCCTGATGCTCTCTTTCCCACCTCATCTCTTTTAGCTCTTGTCTGTATTTCCGTTCAATGAACCGCTTCTGATGAGCCATCTGGGGAAAGTTATCTGACACAAGGAGACATGTTTCATACTTAATAAAGGATATCCGTGGGTGCAGACGACAACAAACAAACAGACAGACAGACAAATATGCAACCAACACACATACAAAACTGTGCTTTATAAAACCAAGACTAAGAATGATTTCGTTTTACACTTTTGTTACACACACACACACTCACACACACACTCACACACACACTCACACACACACACACTAGAAGTCTGGATTGGTGTCTCAGATTCTAATTTCAATATCTGATGTATGTAAAACAGAGTAAAAACAACAAACAGTAACAAGAAAGGAAAGGAAAAAGGAAAGGAAAAAGAAAAGGAAAGGAAAAGGAAAAGGAGAAGGAAAGGAAAGGAAAGAAAAGGAAAGGAAAGGAAAGGAAAAGGAAAAGGAAAAGGAAAAGGAAAAGGAAAAGGAAAGGAAAAAGGACAAAAAGAATATGGGAGTTTATGGCTTGGAAAAGCTCAAGCTAAAAGCTTCCAGCAAGCGATGCTAGTACAGCCATGATTACAGGAGGAAAGTTTTCCAGAAGAGCAGAGCCGCATTCTAAGTCCCCACGTCCAGTGATCAATGCTATCTTTAGTGCACCATAAAAGGCCACAGCTCTGTCTGCACAGGTAAGTCATGTGGAGACCGCTGGCTGGGAGGGGAGGGCTGCCACTCAGGGGTGCAGTTAGGCTATATTTAGTTTGAGACCTGACGCTGTGTGACACAGAGACACAAGGAAAATCTGGACTAAGATTTAGAAACTCTCCATTTCTCTTTTCACAGGCAGCACAGCATTAGTGTGACCGCGAGCTAGGAGATCAAACATGGAATGGGAAACAGTCATTGTGTCCTTAGCCAGCAAACACGCAGACAAAGGTCATAAAGGGACCCCCCCACCCTAAACACGCAGACAAAGGTCATAAAGGAACCCCGCTCTCTGGAAACACCATGAGAAGGGACACAGCTCTGCCTGGCCAGCTAAGGATTATTCTGTATTTCACACCTGAGGAGCGGGATGGGAGGGGAGGGGAGGGGAGGGGAGGGGAGGGGAGGGAAGGGTGTGGCTTGTGAAGGAAAGCAAGTCTGTTTCCTTGTCTGCTGTATGGATGGCCAGCAGTACGACAAAGAGGGTCTGTCTACATGCACCAGGTCCTCAATTCTTGTTTTTGTTTTTGTTTTTTTTTTTGGGGGGGGGGGGCGCGTTTCGAGAAAGGGTTTCTCTGTGTAGCCCTGGCTGTCCTCAGAACTCAGACCTGCCTCTGCCTCCCAAGTGCTGGGATTAAAGGCGTGTGCCACTACCGCCCGTCCTCTTCAATTCTTTTATATCTCTTTTCTATAATGTGCCCCATCTTCACGACAGGTTGGAGACAGGGACAAAGTGGAAGAAAGCACTTGGAAGAAAGCAGAACTCCACTGTAAAGGCAAGCTTACGCTAAACAGGCCCCGTTTTGTCAGTAGATTTTACTGTGTAACTGAGCTCATATTCATAAAAAGTCCTACTGTTCACATCTACCCACGAACAAGCTTTCACAACACAGCTACAACTCTGTTCAGAAAAGTGTTATGACATTATGTAGTGACATACGTAAGTGTATGTTTTATGTATGTGCACATACACTATATAAACAGTGCAAAGCTTTCTACTCTCCTCCACCCCTACACTGCTGTGCTGATGGATATAAAATATTCCTGTATTTCAGTACAAGCATTTCCTATAGCTCTGTATCAGTCTCCAATGGCATTACTTCAACAGATACAAACATATCACATTTGGATATTCAGGAACTGGTAAACTATTGCCACTAAGCCAAATACAGCTCTTAAAGGATTTCTGTAAATAAAACCGAGACGTGTACATTTGACACTACCTGTGTCTGTGTGCCACGGTGTCAGAATTTAGTGTAACTGAGACAGATTATGACCTGTGAAGCCTAGATACGTGCAGCTGGTCCTTACAGAACGTGTCTGCCGACCCTTCTCATGCACCGAGAAGCATTCACTGGCTGTTAATGTGTTTCACTTTATTTAAATATCATGCTATTATAAATCAAGTTGTCATGCTTACTGCAGTGTGTCAGAATCCAAGTATTTCCTTAAGTTGGATTCCTAGAAATGGAATCAGGACCAAAAGGTAAAAAACTTCTTTAAGGATGGGACATAATGCCAATTTACTTTCCTGCATTTAAGCAATCCACTCCTATCATCCCCCTGGGGATGTCTGTCTCAAAATTAGTCATTTTCCCAGTACCATTTTATAGCTGACTATATGCATCAGAAGCAGGGCGTGGACTCTATTGTTATAACTGTAAAAAGAATCCCACTCTCCTTCAATAAATGATAGTGCATTTATACAAACAATCAATGAAAACATTCTCCGAAACAGTCAATGTAAAGCTCTCAGTGATGAGTCTACGGATGCCCGACCCTGGCCGGATGCTCGACCCTGGCCGGATGCTCGACCCTGGCCGGCGGTATTCGCTTCTGTCCCCACTAACCACCCTCCCTGCCTCTCAACAGGGAGCCACTTGTCCACCGACTTCCACTTGGCTGGGGGCCCTCTAACCCGTCCTGGAACTTCTCTCCAACCTGAGAATCCCGGGACGCTTCCCTCTGAGCCTGTGTGTTCACTGTCCTCGCTCCTTTCGCTGGTTCTTGAAGCACTGGCATACTGTGCCCACAGGCTCTTCTGTGAAGCACAAGAGACCTCAGAGAAGATCGTCCTGCACTCATGCCCTCGATGTGCAAGCCTAGGCGGCTCTCCACACTGTCAACTACGCAACTCCAGTGCCTTCAGCATGGGCCTTTCACTCTTGGGACCACCTATCTTCAGAATTGAATGCACCAACTCTAGACGTTTACTGTAGACCCTAAACACACACACACACACACACACACACATGTGGGGGGGGGACGGGACTCACACACTCGAAGTAACTACAATAATAAGAAAACACCAATGAAATACAGCACATCCACAGTAAGAAATAGCATGCACTATTAAGAAAGACTGAAAGGAAGCCATACCCTATACTATATACATGTATGTAGAAGTATGTAGTTGCCATCCAATTTAAATAAGACAATGGCTAAAAACTAAACAGAGAAACAAACAAGCAAAAAGACTCCCCATGTATACATTTATGCCTACATAGATTATTTTTTTCCAGACAGGGTTTCTCTAGAAACCTCACAATGTGGTTCCAAGTGACCTTGGGCCCTGACCCCCTGAATCTATCTCCCAAGTGCTGGAGCTACACAGGCATGTGTCACCAGGCCTGGCTTATGTCACTGCAGGATGGCTTATGTGATGCATTATATCGTCGGAAATGGAAGGCCACTCAGAGGGGAGGGGCCTCTGCAGAGCCGAGCTCCATGTGAGAGAGGAAAAAGAAAAGCACACATATTTGCAATCTGCTTTATACGTGGCACACACTCTACTGTACTCTGTATGAAGGAAAGTTATTAACAAAGTAGGATCACATTCTATCAAAACGTAACCATGCCTCTACTTCTGCCATTTTCCTTCCATAAAATCCGCACTGCATTATGAAGGTGTGATTCTAGAAAAGGAGATGGGCTTACATTTATCAAGGGCATCCATGGCTGCTCCCATTTCTGCCTGCTGAATGCTGTGGAATAAAACAAAGGTGAGGTGGACTTTAAAGGTTTCCTTCTTCAAAAACACAAATTATTAATGCTGATTTTCGTATCTAGTGCATAAAATTTCATGTGATTACTTCCACCACACACTGAATTGCATGGCTGGGAACACACACAGGAGCATGCACAAATGCCTTTTATTCACACAGAGCCTCTGTAAAGTATCGGCTCCACACTAATACTGCAACGGAATGTCTTCCGTTTATATTCCGGCGGAAGTATTTCTTAAGTCTTACTCCATATAAACATTAAACATGAAAAGGATAAAATACAGAGAGAGAGACACGGGCAAGACATAGATTATATATATAATTCTTTTTCCTAAACTATGGTATGCATGCCCACAGAGCTCACGTGACAGGAAGTGAGGTGTAGCCTAAGGCTGTCACACACACCATGGCGTCCCTCACACACTGCTGAGGCTGGACTCAGAAGGAACTGACTTGTGTAGCAACAGATGCAGTTTTCTCAACAAGGCCGACACCCTGTGCGACCCTGTGTGCCTGGCCCAAGGCTAATTACAAGTTTCTCAGTTGGCACAGGAGGAACATCAGTCCTCCCTCGGGATTCATTCCACTCTAACTGAAGACACTTCACATTCTGATCCTGCCCCCCAGGCTGCAGAGGTAGGAACCGTCCTGAACAGACACAGACTCCGAGACATTCAGTGTTTTCTGCTCATACCTCGGTCCTTTCCCACAGCCTATCCTTTCTCCCTTGAAATAAACAGCCACAGTGTAGGTTCTCGCGTGCGATGGCCCCACTGTCTGCAGAGTCCTGAAACGAAAGGACATTACTTATGGTACAATGCTCAATTATTTTGCTATTATATAAACTGACAAAACAAAACAAAACAAAACCAAAACAAAAAACTTTATTCTTACTGCCAGAAAGAAGAATGTAAAAATAACAAGAAATATGAAAAAGGAAGTGATTCAGTTTTTGATTTGCTAACCTAACAAAATTTAGAGCTTTAAAATAGAAAATTAAAAAAAAAAAAAAAACCCAGTGCATTATAGTTTTATATTTTTCTCAAATAGGAATAGTACCCAAGGGGCTCACAGTTAACTATGTGATACTTTAAAACAACTTCTAAGTGTGGGTATTCTAGTATCACATAATTAACAAACTTTTATTATGAAGAATTGAGGGCTTTAGTTTGTTATTATACAATGCTTATCACAGCTAATAGCAATAAATGTGTATTAACACCTCAAGACATGCCTGAATGGTTTCACACCCTTTATGGATTCCGTCTAATGTCTAGTACTTTACCTAAGAGATCAGAAAATATATTTACTTTCTGAAATGACTGTGATCATTTCAGAGATATGCCTAATGGCCTACAACACAACCACTAAAACTAAAGCTGCAGGTACTCTGAACTTAATGACAAGGTGCAGATTTCAAATGTAAAACACCGATATCTCATGGGAAAGGGAAATTAAAAGTAGCCAAGAATGATAATGGAATAAACACAGTCATCAGGAAGATCATGTAAAGCAACCCCACCATCTAGATAACAAAGAACAAAGTCGCTGTGTACTTTGTGGGAGGATTGATGGCAGAGAACACAGCAATTTCCTTTCTGTTTGCATACTCAAAGGTGCATTCCGTACAGTGGTACTTACTAATCGTCCCTGTGTTATCAGACATGTACCTTCGTCATCACTGACCCTCAGTAATCACCTTGATAGGGAAATTCTTTGATTCAATCAGACCACATAGCTTAGACGTTCATTATGCTTATTAGACAGATCAATAGGCTGTTTCTATTTAGGAATTTTCTCCAATAAAGAAAGCAGTTTCATACTGACAGCTTCTTGTCATGAGGTGGCTAGTCTTCTGGTCTTTGTTTTACTATCAGCAGAAGAGCCTGTAAACTGTTGGGAGGTTTGGTGGGTTTTTTTTCTTTTTAATATTTTTGAGCTAGAAAAGCCCAAAAGGAGGGGCTTTTTGGAGGAGCACACCTGCATAAATGGGGGAGGGGGGGGGAGGTTTAGAACCTTCTGTTCCCAAAGGAATGGAGTAAACAGTAATTGAAACTGGACTTTTTTTTAATTAATAAGAAATGCATATATGTGTACATGTAAGTGTGTCAGAACGCAGTCCAAGGATGGAGTCAAGTGAGAATTCTGAGTGTTTGTGAGAAAACGCCAAGCTCTTGGAATATGTTTGTGTGTCCCTCCAAGATGTGGCAGACAGGAGTGAGTTTACTTCGGCTGTTGTCATTCTTGTGCCTCTGTGGAGCCCTGTGTGGCTTGTCCTTGAGACACAGTGCTTTACTCACGTGATTCTTCCTAACCCCAGAGTATAAGCTGTCCGATGCTCTGAATAAATCTGGCTACTGCACAAGACTTTAGCTCTCATTATTAGGCCCCCACTCTCTCAGGTTCACTCCACCAACTAGAGAGGTAAGCATGTGCGGGGGCCCAGGGGCCAGAGGAGAAACTGATACCTGGAGCTGGGGGTTGAGAGCCGATGTGGTGCTGGGAACCGAACCTGGGTCTCCCTGCAAGAGCGGCACTGCTGAGGATTTCTCCAGCCCAGTGTAACTAGATTTTTAAGCATTCCTCTCCAGCTTAGGAGACAGCCTTTCAGATGACAGAGGCTCAGGGGAAAGTACAAGTACTGCCAGGAACAACACACAGTCCATCACTCCTATATGACATCAGACAAATAAAAACCTGTACGCAAGAACTATTACTTCATGTGTGGGCCTAAGAGACAGTTCAGGGGCAAGAGCACTTGCTGTTCTTGAAGAGAGTCTGGCTTCAATTTCTGGCACCCACATGCAGAGACCACAACCATGACCACATCTTAAAAATCAGCAAGCACTACACCTGAATTGCTACCCCTTGATCTTGTATCGTAGTGTATACAGATGGGAGAAAGCAGAGACAATCGAGATGTGCCCACTTATATAGGTGGGAGCTAGGACCGAGAGCTTTGGGTTCAGTGGAGAGGCCCCTGCATCTGGCGGACAGCGAGCACTCACTTGTATAAGGGGATGTCCGGCTCCTTCCCTTCTGTCCTCAGGGTCAGGCAGCACTGCTGCAGCTGCGACTTGGGGTCATTCCAATCCTGATTCAGGATGAACTCCTGTGGGAATCCCCCAAAGCATTGAGTAGTGTGTTTCGGAACAAATGCCCCCAACCCCGACGCAAAGCAGGTGCTGATGGAGACGTGAGCGCTTACCTTCAGCCGTGGAAAGAAGCAGACGTTCATGAAAGTGTGAACATATTCCAAGTCCTTGTCAATGTACAGCGCTGCAATAAATGCTGAGAAACAAATGTGAAATGAGCAACCCACTGGTATTTACTAGAAACGGCACGCGCTGAGCGTCCTTCCTTATTCATCTTTATATGTAATTACACATATACATTCGTGCTGACACTGGGGGGGGGACGGCGAGCGGCAGGACTAGAACGTGGATCCTCCACAAGACTCGTAAGTGCTGAGCCGCCCAGCTCTAAGGGCTAAGCTTTTAAGCAGTATTTTCATGAGGCTTTTGACTTCTAGACACCCTTTTCTTTTAAGCACACCTATTTCTTTTTTCTTCAAATAAAACTGTACCCTTTATTACTACTATCAGAAGCACCAGCACAGATGTGTGCTTAGGATGAAAAATCAGAGCGCAGACATCAAACTGCCCTTAGCCAGTGGCTAAGAAAAGTCTAAGTTTCTCCTAATGCTGCGACCTTTAACACAGCCCTTCATGTTGTGGTAACAGTCCCCTCCCCCAAGCATAAAGTTACTTTCATTGCTTAACTGTAAATTTGTTTCTGTTAGAACATAAACACTATGGTGTTAGGCGACCCCTAGGGTGAGAGCCACCGGTCTACAGTCTACACCAATGCTGTAGTGCGGAGAAGGGACTGGACCTGGGAACGCGGCTGACTTAATGTCGTAGGGAGGGAGCTGGAAGCGGCAGTGGTGGAGCACAGACAATAGGGACAAGCTCATCCCAACTGCATCCTGAGACCACTCGTGTACCAGTTCCATGACCAGAGAAAGAAGTGAGAACATTCAAAGATCTGACCTGCCCAAATGAAGAAAAACTCAACGACAACACAATAATTTATGTAACTGAATTATTAAGGGACAATTCAAAGGCGGGCTCACTTAAAAGAATTGTAACCAAGTAGACAAATGGTGCATTTATTTAGAAGACTGCAAGAACCACTTATTGAACTAAAATAAAACTGGCAGGGCCACCATTCACTCAGCTGAATTTGACTTCCCTTCACGTGCCTTGGTCAGACTGCCTTTATAATCCGTAAATGCGCGGGCTTGCACAGTAGGCTTTAATATTGTACATAACTTGGATTCTGAAAAGTACTAAATCATAAAAAAGCTCTAAGGCCCAGAGAATATTCTAGTTCTTTTGAAGTAACATTAGAAATAATAAAATTATTTGTATAATCCCTTAATTAGCTATAATGGAATTATTTATGCTTCCAGACCATATCAGAAAATGAAAAAGATGGTGTCTGTTTAGAGAGTTTTGTTCTCACTCAAAACAATAGGTGGCCATTTTGGTATTTAGTGAATAAATTATCCTTTTTCCTATGTCCCTTTATGAAGGGTGCTGAGTAGCAAAACCAACCAGCCAATCAAAGCCACTACTGTGATTCTGAATAAGTAATCTTTACATCGTGTCAGTGTTTCAGACAAAGGGATTTGATGACTACCCCTGAACACAGATCGAACAACAAAAATGTGTTATTCACATGGCTCAGTGAAAGGCAAAAATAGACAAAACACAAGAACAAAGGAGGTTACTCAGACAGATGTGGTCATCCACGCCTGTAATACCAGGAGAGAGAGGCAGGGGTGCCCTGCACAGGAACCTCAAAGCTAACCTGAGCTATACAAAACATTGTAGAAAAGTAGAAAACAGAGAAAAAAGGTTCTTTAGCTAGAACAACAGCATCCCCATCACCACCATCACCACCACCACCATTATCATCATCACAAAAAGAGTTAAGCTCTTGTTGGTTGAATTTAAACCTTGGACATGCCAGCTGCACACGTAGATAGGACTCACATTCCAAAAGGTCTGCCAGAGTCTTGGTTCTCAGGGCCACAGGTCTCTTGGTTTTGTCGTTGGTGATGGCGTACTCTTGCATACCCAGCTCCTCTGCTACCTTGGCTTGAGTTCTGTTGTTCACTAAGGAACTTCGTAACAACTGGCGAAGAGGAATTGGCACATGGTTAGAAACCACAGCAGCTGTGGTCTCTCTCCTGCTCCTGTGTTGAGCCCAGTCACCCACAGCACACCACAAAGGCACAGCAGTCAAGTGAGGTCTAAGTCCACTCTCCTCAGGTGACTGCGACGGACTCCAAATGCTTCCACTGTCTCCCTAATGACTCACCCACCTCACTACCTGAGCAGTTAGATACCCAATTACTTATTTAACCGAGCAGTTAGATACCCAGTTACCAATTTAGTAGCACTGAGCAGGATTTGGGGAGGGGATACACTGTAATCTATTGACTACTGAAAAGCTCAAAGCTACCAGGTCAGGAAAAATCATTTTACTTAAATATAATCTATATTCAGTAAATTACACCCCTTTTGTGTACAATTAGATACAGTTTGAAAACCTTACCCATTTTTACTACCCCAAACAAATTTCCCATATCCTGAAATAATCACTCTTCACCAATGATTACAGGGACATCCAGCAATCAAACCTGTTTAAAGTTGTCTACAAGAAGTGTATTTATTTCATAACACAGGTCCTAATTTTGATATTACATGACTTAGGGAAGAGATGTTTCAATATTATTAAAATACCTATTTGCTTTTATAATTATTATCTGAAAGATTTATATTACATACCCTCTATCTCAGTCTTTTCATACTCAGACCCTTTATCTTTATTTATATTCTGTGTATGTGCTGTGTGCATACATATGCACTCCATGTGTCTAGATGCCTGTGGAGGCCAGAGGATGCTGGGATTCCCAGAGCTAACCGCAGTAAGCCTCCCCACAGAGGGACTAGGAACAGAACTCAGATCCTCTACAAGAGCAGCGCGCTCTTGAAACCACTGAGCTCCGGCCCCAAATTTCAATTTATTTATAGATTTCAACCTCAGGAATTCAAAACAGAAGTGTCTACTAGGCGTTTGAGACTGCTAACAGCCTTCCGAGGAGGAATATTCACATAGTGATGGTAGACACTGCCTAAACATTATATAATTGATCCATTCCAGGAGTCCCTAAACCAAACCCAATGTAAGTATTTAACACTCTGGGAGGGAGATGGGAAAGGAGATTAGGGAAGCAGGCAGATTCCATGATGGGAAGTCACCAAACTTTAGAAAGCTGACATAATTATTCCTGATCCCTAAAACTCACGGGAATAACGCACTTGAATCTATGTTTCCTTACCAGAAGCATAAACACAGCGTTGGCTTCCTGACCACGGGACAGGCGGAAGCAGTCACACTGGCATACCAGCCGCCACCGTTCCATGCAGCACTGTGTTTATTAGATGCAGGCTTTATGCTCTACGGCTCCACCGTGTCAACAAAGCTTATGAAAATCAAGATTTATTCTTGAGGCTTGATAGTGAATCCTCACAATAGATAAATAAGGAACAATATGTTCTTAATTTGTCTGACAATGACTCACGAGGAGGGAAGACAGCTTGATCTCCATAAGCCTTGCCTGAACTGAATCTCAGACTGTAACTCTTGGCCTGCCTCTGCTCTATTTTCATTCCCAATTCCCCCTTAACTTCAGATTTTCTTCAGTATATTAGTCCTTTAAAATATATGCAAGTTGTTTTGCACTATTTAACATATAGTAATAAATAGACATAAATTAAAACCCACAAGGAAGCTTAAAAAGTAAAAGGCCAAATGTGACATGACAACATGACCCAAACAACAGAAGCCCACGTTACCAACTCACAGAACCCAGGAGACGGAAGTGCTATCTTTCTGTGGTTTGGATTTCAAGTTGAAATAGACCCCACATAGTCAGGGCGGTTACTCTGGGAGTAAGGTAATGATGAGTCCGTTGAATGCATGCTGTGGGCAAGGAGGGAGCTTCCCGGATGCAGTCCATGGAAATGGCATGTTCTTGCCCCAGGACAGTGGCCCGGTGTGATCGAGAGCACACACAAGTGAGGACACTGCTGGCCACCAGGCCACGGGGCCCCTTCCAGTGCCCAGCTCCTCCTTCAGGGCCAGGTAGCAACACCATTGACGGAAGGGAAGCAGAGTGGATGGAGACAAGAGTTGCTTCAACTGGCTTTGCTTTAAGACAAGCCCTGGCAGGTCTTAGAGCAGTGATGTCGCTAAAAGTGAGGTCTGTTAAGTTCTTGCCAAAGACTCAGAGTAAGAAGCAGGAGTCGGCGAGGAGAAGGAAGGAAAGCAGCGATTAACCTTACTTCCTTCCTTACTTACTTAACTTTGGAGCATGAGGTAAAATGAGTTAAGACTTTGCTCTCTACCTAATCATGAAAGCCCAAATGGAGGTTCATTAAAGTGACAATTTCCATCTGTGTCCTCAGCTGAATTCAACTTGCGAATAATCTACTCTTTGACAAAGCACGGGTACAGCGAGGCTCAACGGCCACAAAGCCTGTGAGGTTCCGGGGCTAGCACAGCAGCCTGTGGGGCTCCAGGGCTAGCACAGTAGTCTGGGAGGTTCTGGAGCTAACACAGCGGCCTGTGGGGTTCCAGCGCTAGCACAGCGGCCTGTGGGGTTCCGGGGTAAACACAGCAGCAGTGCGGGCTGGACAGGGTCTGCACTGAAGGCTGAAGGTCCAGCAGGAGCTGTAGCATCCTTTTAACACGCTTCAGAAGGGACCCACTCCTAAGAAAGCCACACAGGGATCAGCCATGCCAATCACCGTGCTGACGGAGATGTGAGCACAGACTCAGGACTACACAGCTGCTCCTCTTAACCAAGCTGTCCAGAGAGGGTGACCTAGAAAACCCCTCTCAGGAACATTCTCGCCAACCTCAACACCGAAGTTGAAGAGGCTTCTCCAGTCCTGGTGCCCACGTCTCTCCAAAACACCAAGGGACCAGAATTTTGAACTCTGCACTAGGGGGCGCTTGCTTTTTGAAAAGGGTGGATTCTGATGAACATTGAATTTGACCTAAAAAAGGCTTAGGGTAGTTAATGGGAAAAATGGCTGGAGGGGGTTTTCTAGGAAAATTAAAACATTGTGGCAAAAGGAGGGACCACGATACAGCAAGGTGACCATAGAGGGAACTAGAAAAATAAAAATAAAAATCAGAGCCAAGTGAGGGGAGAGCTGATACAAGGAAGGCCACCAGGAGACGGAAGGAAGTTCAATGTCCCTGCAGAAAATAAGGAATCCCCAAAGGGCGGTGGCAGGCAGGACGCTGCTACTGTGACTGCTATCTTCCACAGCGTGGTTATCTACAGCAGCAGCAGCACTAGGTAAGGTCTGCTTGCTCCTCAGTAATAGGGAAGATTCTAGAGAGCCGCAGACTCCCTCTAGATTTCATTTTAATACAAAACCTTCTAGATGTCCTTTTCCTTGCTGCTTTCCAAATCCTCCCCTTTACCAAAGAGTAATAATAATCTATCCTCAACGACCTTTCCAGCCCTCAGTGAAGTTTATTTCTAAATCAGAAACAAGAAGAAGCCCAGCTGAGGCCTTTGTAAACCTGACAAAAGGACCCTTGATGCCCGGCACAATGACGACGGCCAGATCATAGTCCAAAGCTCAGATTCTGGTTCTGAGCCTTTAAGACGTTCCTACAGTCCCAACAGAGACGTCTCCCACAGTTACGTTAAACTTAATTTTCCATAAGAACATGAAGATTGATATCCTTCCTTTAAGCCTCTGGTTCTAGGAGGAAGCCATACTGGGACATATGCTACCCAAGAGGGCCACCTAGTGCAAGGCCATGGAACAGATTTATTATTTTGAGGACTTTAATAGAAGACAGTGGAGAGAAAGCCAAGTATACAACTAAAATTGACAGTGCTATGCCACACAGGTCTTTTATACTGAGCGTGGGAGCTAGGTGGTCTCCATTTCCCATGATAATTAAAGAAAAGGCACACAGATGAGAGTCGGCAGAATGCAGGTCAGACACAAAGAGCCAAATTATGTCAGTGATAGAGAAATCCTGTCGGGAGGCTGGGGAATCCATCTTCTCAGAGCGCTGCTAGATAGGGTACCTGCCTGCCTGCATGATTTATCTTCGCCGCTGTCAGGAGGCAGCAGGGCAGGATGAGATCCCCGCTTCTTAAGCCTGTTTGTAATCCCTGCTGTCTCTCCTACCACCTCGCACCGTCCCTCTAAAACCAGGTAAAACACTTCCACAAGTTCATCTCGCCTGCCGCACACTTCGCCCCGGACACAGCGCCTGACACACAGCGGGCGTGGGATGAGCAGCTCCTGTCAGCTCAGCAGTGGAGAGAAAGGCTCCTGTCCCACCCTGGGTGGGGCTTCCTCCTAGAACCAGTGCTAAAGGGCGATCAGTCTTCATGCACTTATGGAAATCTAAGTTTAACGTAACTGTGGGAGACGTCTCTGCTGAGACTGTAGGAACGTCTTGAAGTCTCAGAACCAGAATCTGAGCTTTGGACTATGATCTGGCCGACGTCATTGCGCCAGGGACCAACAGTCCCTTTGTCAGGTTTACAAAGGCCTCAGCTGGGCTTCTCTTCCTTGTTTCTGAATTTAAACTTCAGCGAGGGTGAGAAAGGCCGGTAGGGACACCTAAGTATTTGGACATAGAAAGTGCCGTAGGACAGGCACGCTGGCCTGAGCGTGCTTTCTTTGAGGTTCTCTCTCTTCACACTGACCTCACCAGGGAGGCTTACCCTAAGAACTTCAGTGTACCGACAGACATCTTTCCTAGACATCCCAATGCGAGCTTGACTAAGCTTGGCGTCTGCACCTGAGCCACAGTCCTTCCTGAGCAGGCCCTTCAGTACTCTCTCGGGCAGGGTAACTAACCCTTTTCCTCAACAACCAGCAAGATGTGGAAGACACAGTTACATTCGCTCTTTTGTTTTCAGTCTTTAGAAAGTATTGTGTACCCAACCAGCTCAATGGAAGGCTTTCCAACGTGATTAACTGCCACTCTATGCCTTTAATTACAAGAAGGAATCGATTTCGGCCCTTCCAAAGCAATTCCTGTAATCTGCACACCTCATTTTTTTTAATCCTTAAGCATTTCTAAGTCAGTTTCCAGTTCACTTCTCGACATGTGAAGCAACAGGCCATTTCTCTACAGAGCCCCACGCTCTGCCCTCGATGTGGCATTTGTTCCCTTCTATAACTCCCTACTCTGCCTCTTTACCAAGTCCCTACTGAGGACCCAACATATGCTAGGGACTGCGGGACTGGAGAAGAGCTACATCACACTCTTACAGAACTGCTGGTCTAGTGAGGTGTACTGGCTGGTTCTGTATGAGTTATCACAGGGAGATCCAGCTGTAAGCAATTAGTGATCAAGGCAGGACGGCCCCTTGTGGGCAGTGCCATCCCTGGGCTGGTGCTCTTGGGTTCTATAAGAGAGCAGGCTGAGCAAGTCAGGGGAAGCAGCCAATAAGAAACATCCCTCCGTGGCCTCTGCATCAGCTCCTGCCTTCTGACCTGCTTGAGTTTCAGTCCTGACTTCCTTTAGTGATGAACTGCAATGTGGAAGTGTAAGCTCAATAAACCCTTTCCTCCCCAACTTGCTTTTTGGTCATGGTGTTTGTGCAGGAATAGAAACCCTGACTAAGACATGGGGGTAGGCAAGTTGAAAGAGAATAGCGCTAAAATATTCTAGCAAGGGCTGCAGGGTTTAAACTTGAGTGGACTCAGGGGTCAGGTCAGGGCTGCCAAGTGAAGGAATGTGAAAGGATACTCAGCAACACGGAGAGCCAGGTGTAGAACGGCCTCCAGGCAGAAAAACAGCATGTGTGAAGGCAATGGTAGAACGCTCTGGACGGAGCAGGCTGGCGCAGAGAGGAAGAGCGCTGGGCGCAGGGCTGAACAGGAAGAGGAAGGCAGGACCACTAAGAATCTTGCTGGTTCCAGTCACTGCCCAAAGAGGAATCAAAAGCCACCAAGCTAGGCTGTATGGATGAATGAATTGATCATTCATTCAAAGGCTTTTCTGAATACCTATATAATAGGAATTTGCCAATCAACAAAGATTCAGAATAAAAGACCAGACAAAATATTTTCAGTTTATACTCTGATGGGAGAAGACTAGTAAAACATATACCCTGCTTGTCCTAGGGAGAAAATGGAGATACAGGTCTAAGGGAAGGAAGGCAGAGACAGGGGGAGGGGGTAATGTCAAAGGAGGCAAGGCTTTCTTCATAGGATGACTAAACAGAGAGCTAAAGGAGATGAGGAACTGCCTACAAGGATTACTAGAGAAGAATTGGCTGTAAGGATTACTAGAGCACAGGCTACGTGCCTGATCCCGTAGGCCAACGTCAAAAGGCTGAAGCAGCTAAACACCTTTCTCTTTTACCCTTAAGATGGAGAGAGAGAGAGGACTGATGCAAAGGAGACGAGTTACCTGGCTGCCCTTTCAAAACGATCCCTTTAGGGTTGTCGCTCAGTGTTAAGAGTACCTGCTTAAGACATACAAACCCTGGGGTTTAATTTCCCAACACTGGAAACAGAATTCTACATACCACACCGAGGACAGACTGGAAAGGTGGAAAAGACAGGATCTGATGGGAGAGGAAGGCTCTAAGTCGGACAACAGCACTGGCCCTGAAGCTTTGCTCACACACAGAATTAATGACGAAGGTAGAGTTGACAGGAAACAGCAGTGTCGGGGAGGTGTAACAGGAGAGAGACAAGAGTTAAGGATGATCCTAAGGCTTTCGGCAACTGAAATAACAGAATAACCTTTATGGGCATGAAGAATACTGAGAGAAAAGCAGGGCTGAGGGTGGAAACTGAAAACTGTTTTGTTTTAGACGCTTTAGTCAGAGGCACCTGCTAGAAATCTAACTAAACATTTGCATGATCTTACATTCTAGGTATTTGAGTATTGCTATATTCCATAGATGAGTCTAGAGTATGAGGAGATTTGGCTTTGGGCATAAGTCAGGAAATAGCAAACAGATGTTTTCGAAGTCACAAGACAGAATGAGATCATCTAGAGTGCAGAAGTCAGAAGAAGGGGAAGGTCTGACAACTGAGGACGGGGACAATTTCAATGGTAGCAGATTGTGGATAATCGGCTAGTTGGTGTAGTCACCGGAGAACTGTTACAAAACACCTCTCGGCTCAAACACAGAACATGGATTGGATTGGGGTATAAGTTGATAGAAAAAAAAATGACCTCATGCCGTTCTGAGCTCTGGGCCTCCTAAAAGACTTCAGCTTTAAACTGTCCATCTCTTAGGCTGAGGACAAAATGTGCCCTCAAAATACCAAGGAAAGCTTTTCAAAGAGTAGCAGGTAGTCTGGAGGAAATCTGGGAACCTGGGAGCCCACGCCTCTTGCAGAGGGATGCCCCACTACCCTGTGCCTTGTATGACCAGAGCCTCATCCTTTACAACTTTGTGTTACTGCTTCTAAGTGGCTCTCCTGTCAGTCACACACTCCCGGTACACCTTGCCGGCTATGAAGAACTCCCTTCAGAGATCCAGGTGATCAGGCCTGGGAGGACAGCTGTCTGTGATAGCGATCAGGTAGTAATGAAAGGAATACAGAAATGGGGGGGAGGGGTGTCTCCAGAAATATAGGAGTAACACTGTTAGGACCAGGGAAGAAGAGAGGTCAAGGGAAGATACAAAGACGACTCTGAAGTTTCTGATACACAGCATGGGATAGCTGATACTGTCAGCAACCCATTACTCCGGGAAACTTCAAGAAGACGGAGGTGGAAGAGTATTATATTCCACCTTGGCACCTGACACTGGAGCTCAGGATAGAAGTAAGCCTGAAGAAAGCAGCTGCAGGTTTCCTGCCAGGAAGGTAAACTTGCTGACCCACGTGGAGTGGACTGTCTGAGAGACAATATGTTAGCAGACGTGCCCTAGCAGTGACCTCTTAGATGCTGACATATTTCCTAGCTGGGAAGAATAAGCTGAACATGCTACGGATGCTAAGACACAGTAGTTAGGAAGAGAGGTATGGAAAGATCCAGAATACGGTGTGACAGAAGCAGTGGAGATGCCATCAAGGAGAGAGCTTGGGACACATCCTCTTTGTCTTGCCAACAGAGCTGCTGGCACCACTCATTCCTCTCAGAGCTTTCTGTAACAATACTTTATAAAGCCACCATATGGATCATAGTTTTATCATTTGCTACCACCAGTCTAGCAAAAAGCTCTAATTTTAAGACAGCAAGGCTGATAAACTCATTTGTATGAGATGTACTTCTGCAGCACCCATAATGCCAGCATCAGGGAGACATAGGCAGGAGGGCTGCTGTGAGTCTGAAACCAGCCTGGACTGCAGAACAGAACCATGTATCAAAATAACAAAACCAAAGCAGTCAATCCCACTGCCAGCTCTGACGGGACCGTGGAAATGAGCCAGGCCCTGCATGCGCAGCACCGCCCAGGGCTGGCTCCATCAGCTCCCGCTATCCAGTCAGCTGTAGGTGGCTAGGGCCGGCGCAAGCATCCGAAAGCAGGCCCCACCCCTAACTAGAGGTCAACAGAGGAGCAGGAGGAGGGCCTGTTGAAGCACTTCTTTTCCAGAGTCCGGAAGGCAGGCGAGCGGTCCTCAAGCTACTTGGCATGCTTTGCTAGGTCTCACATAAACCAGGCACTGTGACATGTATAAAGTCTCTTCAGTAGTTGAGAGGAGTCGACACACAATTTACTGCCTTCCTAAGCAAGATGTGAGACTCAAGCTCCCAAAAGGTTCATATGTTCTAAAGATTTCAAAGAAAATCCTTGTCTTTCTCAAGGGCAGTTAATTTTTAATGGCACTCAATCCCGCTCACTTACAACTAAAGAGGCACTCGGCCACCCGTGTCACAGCACATGGCAGATGACAGAAGCTCGGGCCTCACCCAGTGAGTTGAGGAATACCGCTGAGAATTTCCACCTGGACTCCAGGTTCTACTTACTGCCAGTGCTTAACACCTCAGAGCTGCAGAACTATGATTCAATTCCAGTCAAAGAAAACCACACACAACAATTTAAAGAGTATGGAAGAACTGCTATTAGTGTTAACACAACAGAGGTCACACTGAAGAACACAGGGTGAATACCATCTCCCACCTAACAGAGCCCCCTCCCCCCCACCTTCAGGAGAGGCGGATCTCAAGGGCCTTCTCAGGGGTTGGTCGGAGGCCTTCCACAATCAGGGACTGCTGGGCAGGCTTCCCGGCCATCCTAGGTTTACTACTGACAAGTTTCACGGTAAGAACTGTGCACAGCACAGCTAATACAGTCTGATGAAAGGGCGGGGCAAGCGAGAGGAACAGTGGCTGACCTGTGTGTAACTCTAACCCCGCCTCTGCACTTCCCTTCCACTGCTGCCCCAGAGCCAATGTGACTCCCCACTGCCTCTCCGTCATTCCTCATTCGTTTCCCTTGTTTCTCTGGACTCAGTGTGAAGAAGCCACTACACAGGAACCGACTCTTTCTAAATTCACAATGGCCAACTAAATCCTGCCCCGCTGTGTAGGTCCGACATCACCAGACCCATGACGCCTTCCCTGCACCCTGTAACTAGAAGAATCTTTTCCCGAGCATGTGAGTCCAGCAACAGGCCTGTGCCTCTGTAATACCTGACATGCTCTACCTTACATACAGTTACACTCACTCACACATTTGTAATGAGCACATGTGTGTATATGTGTATGTCTACACATACACAACTTGTATCGCAGAGTATTTAGTCCCCTGGGGAAGGAAAGTGACTATCATAGCCACCAAGAGATAAGTGATTAAACAAGCACGCATCGGGGGCTCCTGTTCCTCGCTCTCTGTCCGTTCTCCTGCTATCTTCAGAGAAGGACGAACTGAGCATGCTCACCGTCAAATGGCCTTCATGGTGGTCTGGGAAATGAATGAACAAGTACTCCGTGGCTACCAGCTGCATTATGGAGTCACCTAGAAATTCCATCCTCTGATTGTGGCCTCTGAAAACGAAACACCACTGTAAATAAACCAGGAAGTACTTGTATATTTAAAAAAAAAAAAACCAAAAAACACATAATTTTTAAGATTACAACCTAAAAATATAATTTATTTTGCTTTAAACCATAAAACTAAATACAGTACCCCGACAGCCTTAACTGTGGGAAAATTCTGAAAATGAATTTTTAAAAAATGTAATTTTTTATTTAACTATGGGTATGGATGGTGTTTGTTTATGTGTTTGTGTACAGGTATGTGCACATGAGATCAGAAGATCACCAGATCCAGATGATTTACTTTGTATATGACTCTAACCAAACTCAAGCAATAACCATTCTTAACCACTAACCCACCTTTCCAGCTCTAAATGGAATAGTTTAAGGATAAGTGACTATTAAATTGAGATCAGTGAACAGCACCTGGCCAAAAGCAGAGTGCTATCAATTAAAAAATAAAGTTATATATATATATATATATATATATATATATAACTTGTAAAAGAGCCCCTAATTTTTTTCTAAACCGTTAAATATGTATGCTTATTTAAAATAGGAGTTAGAAAGCTGTATTACAGCTTTATGTAGTTACAGCCTGTTTATAGAGAATGGTCATTTTTTTTCTAATCTACGGCTATTTTGAAGGTATTACGACAAATCACGAGAAACAGACCGCACGGCCCTCACAGCGTGTAACTCTAACTCCACGTCTCAGTGTGGACAAATGGTTTACTCCTTCAGCTCCCATAACCTCCATGACATCGAGAGGGAAAGCAATGGACCCCAGAGCATGGGATGGACAACAGCCCCTGCTGCACGCTGCCCCTGGCTGCTGCCTCACCCCACAACTCTCCCGCAGTGCGTCTGCCCCCTCCGTTCCTCTGAAGGGCAGGGAGGTTTGGAACCCGCGCCCCTAAACAGTCAGGGAGGGCTACATGAGCACTGTCCACTCACAGGGTCAGGTGGTTAAAGCCCACGGTTCTCAGGGTGAACGCCCGCGCCAGGAGCCGCACATGAGTGAAGATCACGCCAATTGCGTCTTCGAACTCGGTGAGTTTCTGTAGAACTGGGGACGTTTCAATAAGCTGTCGATCCGTATTCGGCTCTTGTAGCTTCAGAAAAAAAAAATAGAAATAAACTAAAAATCACAGTTTTTGTTACAAGAGTAATTATCAATTCTTGGACACTGTTCTGTAAAATTCCATCTCCCAGGGGCAGAAATTTCAGAAATGCCAAATAAAACCTGAAAGCCTCTTTCTCATCTCTTAGAATAGCAAACAAACCTAATATTTAAAGAAGGCTCAAATAATATTTTCCAATCTTCATTCAAATTTCAAGGCCAAGTTCTGTACATAGATAGTTCAAAATCTCTGGTATTAGACTAACTCTCTAAGGAAGACACAAGCTGAAGAACAGCTGCCGTGTGTGTGTGTGTGTGTGTGTGTGTGTGTGTGTGTGTGTGTAGTGGGTGCTGAGAATTGGTCTTTCTGACAAGTTTCTAGGAAACGGGAGCCGCTGTCTGGGAACCGCCCTTTAAGGGTCTCTGATTGCAGAGTAACTGGACTACTGCACATCTTGTATGTACTGTGCGAACTGTTTTGGCAAATGGGTGTCATTAAAACTGAATTTAGCTTCCAGTGGATATTATTATTCCTCTAGACAGGTAGTGCTCCCTGTAACAAGCTTTTAACAACTGGCAAAAAGAAACTTTAAGAAGTATAACTAAAATTAACATTTTCAACAATATTGGGTGACTTATTTTTACTAGAATCTTCTTACCTGAAGTGCTGAAATACCACTTACTATCATAAACCCTGGATGGACATTTGATCGCTATGGTTACTATATGTTAAGTACATATTTACATATAACATGTGAGACTAAGGGAAATACACCTTACATATCTTACACTACAACAGAAATCAAAGCAAGCAAAGAACCTTTTAAAGCTAACCAAGGAAGAACACTTTTCATGTATAGACCTTTCACATTCCTAAATCCCAAGCAAAAAGCCCTCATAGAGCACTAAATCTTTAATGTGCAGTAAATTTTATACAATCTGAATCAATTTCTAAAGCCCAAACTAGGTTAAAATTTAGCAAGATTCACTTAGTATTTGTTCTACTTTTTAAACTATGCCTAAAATCGCCTCAAAGGTCACTTTCCCTCCAATGGCAGGCACAAGGTGTACAGGCGCCAACACTCTGTAAGGCACCTGTGGGGAGAGGGCCATTCCTTCCTCCACAGCTGCTGTTCCTCTCCTCAGGAACTCCGCCCCTACGCTTACCAGGCGCTGTGAGGACGCACTTCACTATTTATTTCTGAAACTTCCTTGACACCCAACATAAAGCCATACTTCTGGGGAAGAGAGTCAGAGACTAAAAGGAGGGGCAGGGCAGGGCAGGGCAGGGCAGGGCAGGGCAGGGCAGGGCAGGGCAGAGCGGCCTGGGCTGTTGCAGGGCTTGCTGCAGACAGGGCTGTACTCACTTGGAGTGGGTGGAGAGGATAATTGAGCCAGACTTCTCGCAGGTCCTGGAAAAGGGAATGATGTCTTTAGTGCTCAAGGGAGTCATTTAACACACTCCAGAGTACTAAATAAAATGTCATTATTTGAAATACTGAACTATTTCAGATGCCGACTCCACTCACTGAAAACTCAATAGTGCTAGCAAACTAATTCTGTAAAAGTGTATTCACCACTCAAACTGCCTGTAGTGACTGTAATTAGCCTATTAAGCGGGGGAGGAAAAGAGCCTTTTAAAACTAAGTTCCATGTTTGCTGAACCTAATACACTGGATTACGCAACTGTTCCGCTCACACCCCAGACCTGGGCATCTGCTCAGCAATTGTCACCGCGCCCTATGATTTCACTTTATTACTGTCTGGAGCCTGTTTCCGAGGGGGTGGGAACACACAGCATGTTCCCAAGCCCTCAGAACCCTGACACCAGGCTTCAACGTGGCTCACACAAATGTTCGCTTGAAATATGAAAATAAATAAACTTTATGGAAAATCCTGGTACATTATCTCCGTGGCTGAGTTAAATCCAGGAGCACTTAGAATTCCGATTTCCTTGGGGAAATAATGTTCTGCCTTCACGTTCGGACTCTTGGGAACCTCTACCTGGATCCACTCTCGGCCCTTGGTGCTAGGCTGTTTTAAATAAGTGAGAAAAGTCAGCTGAAAAGAAATATTTTTCTAAAGTTTGGTTTTTGGCAGGATCTAGGAAAATTTAGGATCATTTGTGATATATGGTGATAAAATGAAATAGAAGCTCAATGGTTCTGAACAACTTCTGAAAAAGCACAGAGGTTCTCAGACAATGTTTAAAGAAAGGGTTTGGATATCAAACCATTCTTTATAGGCACAAGAAAGGACTTCTGTTAACCAAATCAATAACCTTGCCTTTTATCCCCCAGTGCCAGCGCCCTGCCTCCACTCCTGGGGCTCTCTCCTGTCTTGTTCTCCCCTCATGACAGGAAGGACACGTCCCACCCGCCTCCGGCCACCGGGAGTGTGGCGCCATCCTTACTGCCCCTCACCCCTGCTTCTTTCCGCAAGAGTGGCCTCTCCTCTGTGCCATGACTGGGGACGCCTTACGGGCAAACTCCCCTCACGTGACTCAGCCAGTGACCATCCCTGCCCGTTACACACTGAGTTAGGGAGTGTACAGGCTCTGGTGGGGGCCTAGGTTTAATTCTGCGTGCATGTTGGTAACTTACTTATTCTCCCTGGCCTCTGTTCCCACAGGTATAAACCAAAGACAATCCTAGGACCAGCTTCAAACTGGTCCTGAAGGTAGCTCAGTGGGTAGCGCACGGAGAGCATCACGACCGGTGTGAAGAGAAAACTCCACGATCAAGCAGCTCTCTCTTAGACCTTTCCCAGTGTCTCCAGAACTCAAGACCCACGTGACACTGATTCATTTCCTTCTTGTTGCTCCCTGTTTCTCACCTAACAGGATTTCTCCTGGATGTCCACAATCACCCGTCTTGGTGCAAATTTATGCCACCTCACAACCAGACAATTTCACTCCCATCTGTTCCCTTTTATTTACCCCAGTGTAGTGGCAGAGAAAATACACTGCAAAGATCTAGACTGGGATCCCAGCAATGCTGTTAACTAGCTCCAAGACGATGGCTTGCTTCTAGAAAATGCTCAAGATTGGCTGGGTCATTCATTAACATAGCATATTGATATTAAATACCCATTATGTATTAAGTTATTAAGATAAATAGGATACAACTCTGTCCTCAGAGGCCTAATGAGGAATAACAGGTAAATAAACTGAGCTAAGATACCTGCAGTAGGACCTTTAATAGTGAAAATTCACTGTAAACTACACCCCAGCTGCCTGTGTCTCAGACAGGCTAAATCTATGAACAGAAATGGGTGTACCTAAGGAAGGCTCACTGAAGGAGGTCGGGCCATGGAGGAAAAGCATCGCTCTACCCAAGGTTCTGAGAAAATTCTCCAAGAGGACTTGAAGGAGATGGAAAACCTAGCAGACCCCAGCAGAGGAGAGAACCAAATGCCAGTCGGACACAGGCAGCAAAGAAGATGTCTACGGATGGCATGAAGAAGTTGTGGACTAAAAAGGAGACTGACGCAGGCAGAACCGTCCGGGCACATTTAATCCCAGCACTCAGAAGGTGGAGGTAGGTGGCTCTTCAAACATTCAGGGCACCTGTTCTACAGAGTGAGGTCCTGTTTAAAAGAGCAACGAAACCCCACCAAATCGTCTATGTGTTGCGTTGTATAGACTTTGGTGGCGAGTAATCGAGTATCTTAAAACCGGAAAGCCTGTCACTCACACAGCACCGAGGGACGATGACAGACAGTAAACAGGCGACAGATGAGAGGGCTTGAGAAAGCAGGACAGCTTTGAGGGAAGCAAACCAAGAGTCACCCAGACAAGTGACAAAAATTTAAAACTGAACGGATATGGGGGTGGAGAGTTGGGGGGGGGGGGGGGATTAGGACAGAAAAGAGTCTGAGGTTTGTGATCCAAAGATAAAAATAAAAGCCAAGTATGCTCGAGACTAGCGGGGATGGAGCCGATGCTAAGCCTGTTAAAATGGCAAGTCTGTGGCAGACCCAGAGCAGGCCGCTCAGAAGCAATTTGAAGAGATGCCTTTCCAATTTCTAGCATGCCAGAGAAAGGCCTGGGTCAGAGATGCTGGGGACAGATGTACAATGAGAAAAGAGAGGAGAAGACAGGGAAAATGATGTAATGCCTTTCCATTGTTGTAGGGGGCCCGCAGGGTAATCAGCCTGAAGCTCTCCACACAGGCAAACTCACTGGGCAAACCTGGAGGTTTACACAAACTAAAAGCAAATAGTTCTTAAAAAGGAAAGTCAGCTGAGGGAGAAAAGACAAGACAGCCCTGCTGTTTGAAAGGGTTGGGATGAGGGCACAGACGTGGTCAACAGGGAACAAGGAAACAAGGCCTCCTTCCCACCCACCCAACAGAGTGGCGTCAAAGAACCCTCTCTGTGAGTGCCTTCTGCCGTCCTGACTATGCTGCCCTCTCAGCTGCCTCACTCTGCCCTACCCCCTAAACAACAACTATCACGCACAGCACTGGGTTGCTAAACCACCTCCCTGTAGCACCCAATCTCAAACTAACAGAGCGGCCAACCCACACCTTCATTAACCAGCAGCAGCCCTGGCCTCAAAGGACGCCTCTCTCCTCAGTAACACAAATACCTCTTAGCTACAGAGAGCGCATCAACCTGCATTAGTTGTCTGTTTTTTTCCTCTCTGTGTTTGCCTTTTACATTTTCATAACACACACACACACATACACACACACACACACACACAGTTTGCCAATGTTTCACCCATTCAATAGCTAGTAGATGCAAGCCAATCTGGAAATGTCAGTCAAGCTAAAGGCTCCAGCTTGTATACATGAAAATTCTGAAGTAAAAAGTTAGGTATTACTGAGCCTTCCTCAGTTTTGCAACAGACACCAAAGTGAAGGCTGAATGTCAACTGTTCCATCCGTAAGCTCGAGCCCAGACTCGGCTTTTCCGATCAGATACTCTTAGTTCGCCCTTTAATACGCATTTAGTGGTGGGCAGGTCAGCGCCTCAGCGCCGCACTTAGTAAGATAAGCTTACTAAGTAGACAAATGGGAGAGAGAAGTTAAAAGGGGGAAAAGTCTGAAGACAAGCAGATCCAATTAAGTACGCAGGCTGGAAAGCTGTGGGGAGGAGCCCAGGAGTGGGTGCGGGTTAAGTCAGGACAAAGGCTCAGCGACCACAATGGCAGAGGTGAGGGGACACTGAAGAAGGGCTCAGCGACCACAATGGCAGAGGTGAGGGACACTGAAGAAGGCAGGAGAAGGCGGCTCAAGCTGCCAATGCAAGATAAAAACCAGAACGGGGATGTTTTAAAACGTGAGAAGAAAGTCCTAAAATACATGCCATCTGCCACAGACACAAACAGAGATGCATGGTGTTTTGTGTATGTAGGGCAGGCTGGGGGCGGGGGGCGCGGGGCTGTAGATAATTCTATCACAAACAAATTACACACACATAAAAATCATCCCATCGCTAGAAAAACAAACTCAATCATTCCTGGCCAGGACATGGAGGTCACGTGTTTAGAAGTACTGACTTTTAACTACACAGAAGACTGCAGTCGTGGCACCCGACAGCGTGTAGAGGCCTTCACCGGGCTCCTCCTTCCTCAAGGCCTGCTTCACTCAATTATGATGCCATTTCCGTTTGCAATATTGAACTGCCTTATATTACACTGACTTGTTTGGTACAGAAAGCATTTAGGATGCTCCGGCCTATGCAGGAGGGAAAAGGGCATCTCTGGCCATATTAATGGCTCAGCACATTAGCAACACAAACCATCTTAGAATCTTCAAAATAAATAAATAAATAAATAAATAAAATAAAACTTATAATTTGCTTTAGAAAAAAAGTACTCCTAGATTATTTATTCCTAAACCCATGAGAAATTCCTGTCTAAAAACAAATCAGAAACAGACTAATGTCTCTAACTGAGCCTTCATGAGGCTGGTACTCACATATTTAAAAGTGTAAGATCATAATTAACCTAGAAAATCTACAGAACATAACAACTCCTGTTGTATTTGTAATGCACATTTAATCTAGAAATGATTAAATAATCTTTCCACAGGGAAAGATCATCAGGTTAAAAAAAAAATCCCTAGAAAAACCGTCCCAGCAGTCTCTGGTCTGCAGGAACTGGGTGCACTGATGCTGACTTGCTCGACAACCTCCGCCTAGGAGAGGCTGGCATTTAGTTTTTCCCACAGTCTTTTCAAGAAAGAAAACTTCCGCACTGATTTATGGAGGAGAAAAAATAGATGACTGAACGTAAATACCGGATCGTTAAAGAGCAAGCGTCCGAACAACTGCTTCGCCTCCTCCAGGCTTCCCTCCAGGTAAACAGCTCCTAGGTTAGAGAAACGGGTGTCAGAGGAAGGCTGCATTAATCTTCAGAGAAAATTACACGTCTCGATAAAAAGCAAAAAGGCAAGCTAAAACCAGTCACAGAGAAAGCCTGGGAACTGAGAGGAGACCGGTTAAAGGGACACTTCCCTGCCCTTAGCTACGCTTCTGGGCTAAGATTTGGACTGCAGATATAAGGTTAATTCACTAAAATGGTAAGCATAAGAGGCTAGATATGACCTGTCATGAAAGATATGGCATAGAACCTATTAAGGAGACAATACTAACCATACTAAAGAAAACACTTCAATTCAGTTCTATTTTTACAGTGCATGTTTTAAAACAAACACATATGTTAACAATATGTGTGTGTGTGTGTGTGTGTGTGTGCGTATAAAACATAGGTAAAACCAGAAGATAGACTAATGAAGACTTCTGAAAATAAAAACCAGGGTAAGCTCCTCTTCTAATTTGAAATAAAGAAGCACTGCACATAAAACAAAAGCTGTGAACACTACAGCAACATTTTAACTGGGTAGCAAAATAAACCTAGAGTAGAAAAGTCCTATTTTCTTAAGATCAAAATTTTTTTATCTGTCTTCAGAACAGCTACATTTCCATGTATAAAGTTGAAATGCTAAGAAGCTTTTGATCAATAAGTATTACTGAATATATCAATAGTTGTAGCCAGATGAACGCAACAGCGGCTGCGGGTCAGGGCCTGGCAGGCACCAGGGTCACCGCTCCACTCTGCCCCTTCTCAGGGCAGCTTGGGAAATGTGTCAGAAGACTCGAGATTCCGGCTCGGAGCTGATTGGTACAAGGCTCAGTTCTATGGAACTCTGCTCTGAAGTGGTGCTGCTGGGACCAGGATGACTCTTTTAGGAACTCCTTGAGGCAGTGACACTGCCTCCATCTCTGACAGGCAAGGGAAGATTAGGGATTGGACAATCTGCCAGAGACACATTATGTGACAAGTGATAGAATCCTGTGCACTCAAGCCTGAACCCAAACCCTAACCCTGCTAAATTATGTGGACAGGGCACAATAATTCCATGTGATAAAGTCTCTGGAAATACACCTATTTATGAAAAACACACACTGCTTGGAAAGAGTGAAGAATTGTTAACATTCTTTTGGCACAATCATTAATATAAAACTGTAACAGGAAACTTTTGTGTGCACTTCCAAAGAAAGAGGGCAAAAAAAGTGCAAAGATCTTTGAGAAATAAATGTACTTAATCATCTACTTAAAAGCAAGGAACTGTTGGTTGACTATAACATTTTATTATAAAGTGTATTTCAATTACCAGCTAATTAATTCTCCATTAATTTTCCTGTACCAACAGCTAACCATATGGTGCAGATATAAAGCCTGGGTGAGAAGTGTATATATCAGTTTTCCTTTTCAAAATTAACAATAGTTATATAGATTCAAAACCCAGGATTAAAAAGATCTTTTTTTCCAAGATAATAAAACCAGAAGATCTTGCAAACAATTTAAAATGTGTTCAAAAGCCACACTGGGATATTACTAGCAACTCAGTTCCCATTCTCTCTCTCTCTCTCTCTCTCTCTCTCTCTCTCTCTCTCTCTCTCTCTCTCTCTCTCTCTCCTCTCTCTCTGAGTGTGTGTGTGTGTTTGTGTATCTATGGTGTGTGGTGTGTGATATATATGTGTGGTGTGTATGGGAGGGGGAGGGATGTGGGGAGTGTGTATATGTGTGTGGTGTGCATGTGTGGTATGTGGCATGTGTGTGTGTGTTGTGTGGTATGTGTGTGTGGTGTGGGGGGAGCTGTATGTGTGCTATGTGTGAGGTGTGTATGTGTGTGCGTTATGTGGTGTGTCATATATATGTGTGGTGTGTATGGAAGGGGTGAGGGTGAGGGATGTGGAGGATGTATATGTGTGTGGTGTGCATGTGTGATGGTATGTATGTGTGTGTTCTGTGTGTATATGTGCTATGTGTGTTTGTGGTGTGTGCTGTGTGTGTGTATGTGCTATGTGTCTGTGTGCCATGTGGTATGTGTGTTTGTGTGGTGTGGGGGAAGGTGTCTGTGTGCCGTGTGTGTGTGTGTGTGTGTGTGTGTGTGTGTGTGTGTGTGTGTGTGTGTAATATAGAAAGCAAGCCATCTACATTCAAACTCACTCCAATTCAGGCAGTGCTAGGCACAACCTTATACACTAAGAATGCAATAACTAGGAAGCACGATTGACTCCTTAGACTCTGAGATGAGTACAGCACACTGCGGTGGGTGTTCACCTGCTTTAGGAACAAGTACTTGTAAGCTTCTACAATGATTTTTCATGCACTTTCCAACAAACTCAGTACATACAAGAAACAGATTTTAAAGAGAAATTACCTATCAATGCTTCGAAACAATTGGCCATGGCATGGCGGAGATCTGATTCTCTACATAGGTCCGGCCCATGGGCATACAGCATAAATCGATCCAGTTCAAGTTTCTATAAAATCCAAAGTGACAAAAGGTGAGAACATTTACCAAAATAGCCTTGTATATCATTGGGAAGGAAGCAATGGCGTAACCGCACAGGCCTATGAGGCTTACCAGGTTCTCAGTCTAACGTTCACTAGGAAGTCACACAGTTCAGTGCTCACCAGCTATTTTCCAAATACCAACAGTCAGATTTGGGGTCAAAAATGACAAGATCTGACTTTTCAAATCTAAGTGCAAACCAAGTATGAGACGTCACTAAAGAAGATTCTGCTATAAGAACATGGGTGTGTGGATTTACTTAGAGGATGCAAACCTAACCCAACAGTGTAACTTAACCGAAAATCTCTAGTCTTAACATGACATGCATGATGTCTGGTACCACCCAGAACAGGTGAGGTGAGGCTCCTTTACCTTGATTTCCATATCTACTCATTCCATATCCTGATATACAATTAAATAAAAGACCTTTTAGAGCTAGATCCAAACAAATAAATACTTCCTTATAAAATTCCTGAAACTTTTTCATAAAAGGAGAAAGATAGAAATATTATATAATTATGTATTAAATCTGTTTCCATTTCCATAAAATTAAATTTTAAAATGAGTCCTAAACGTCTGAAACATGATATGGAATGTGACACAAGCTAATGAATAAGCTAACAGCTGCAGCTCGTCAGACTCTGGGTTAAAGACGTTCAGACCCATCAGAGCCACTGGAACTGGAGCCACTGCTAAGAGTCTAGAGTATAAAACACAGTCAAACCAGTTTTGCCTACCACGAATATAACAGCACAAAGCTCCTTAAAAAACAAAAAACACTTGATCCCAAAGTGCCAGAGTTTATACTAGACTATGTAAACGTCATCTGTTTCACAGCCTCACTGGGAAAACACAATCGCTTCCTCTGGAGTCTTGCTTGAGAGCAGACTGCAAACTGCATTTTTATGTGACGAACAATTCTTCTGAGGTGCTGTGGAGTTCCAACCTCTCATGCAGCCCACTCTTTGGCTTCAGTAGAACTCCTAAAGGCCAGTGAGCTCTGGTATGAAGCCCTAAGATGCACACCCCCTGTCAGCTGCTCCTTGTTCCTTGCTCCTTGCTCCCAGGGCTACTGCTGTAGAAAAAGGTGGGACCGCCATCGCCTTCTATTGGAGACAAATGCCCCAGGGAAGAAAACTAGGTAATGTCTAGGGAACTTTGTGAGATAATTTATCACCTGTCTGGTTCTACAAAGGATTTATATTTGATTATATATTAGGATAAGAAATAAGTAAACTTCGGAAATCAAAGATGAATATGCCTGAAGACACCATATCCCCGGCACTTGGAGTCCAAATCAGAGAACTGTGCTAGGGTGGATTTGGGGAAATAAAACTGTCCCTATAGCCAGGGAGACAGTGGCCAGCCGGCCATTCCTCATGGTTGTGGACAGCATCCAATGTGCTATGTAATGACTTGCTTTCAGGCGACACCTGGTAAATATCCTCCCCGCTGTCATTTCGGTGTCTGAGGAATAGCACTAAGGCCCAAACTGGAAAGAAAACACGGATGGAGAGGCTGAAAGCTCTTGGTCACTATGTACTTCCAACCACAAATATGGACCACCAGGAAACGCATGGCATGCCAGCTAAACACCAAAGCACCTTTCCGCAGCACGCGGACGTCACGCACTGCAAGGCTGCTGAAAGCGGGTGGGTTCTTCCTGTTGCTTTAGTTTTACATTAGACATTCTCAATTACATTCTCCGATGCCACCGAGGGCGGTCTGCAGCCTACCTACCACTGTAACTGTGATCATCGACTACACAAAGTAACACAGTGCTTCTGTGCTAACACAAAAACCCGGCTGAAATCTGCTACATTATTAATATTATTAACATCCTAACAAGATCAAACCAACAAGCCAGGCACAAAGCTAGTATTTTCCAACTTTTATAATCAAAATAAAAGGAAAGGGAAAGAAACTATTTAAAGCAAAGGGAAGCTTTTCCAGTAGACACTGATGTCTAGGAGCTTAAAAGCCTTCATGTTTTCTGTGTTTCATAAACACAAAAGTCTATAAAATGTGAGCATTTATTGTAAGAACAATGATAAACAAAACCAAAAATAACTAGTTGCTACAAATTCATTTACATCTTTGTGTGATTTCTATGAGCACAGATCATGAAACCCACTTTAAATAGACTCATAAAAACTCCTAATTTCATTTAATTCTCAAAACCAGCATGTGTGTGGAAGCTAAATGTCGATCCCACTTTACACACGAGAGAGCTGAGGCTTTGGGAGAGAAAGGCTGTCCTACTGGCACCTAGGATGCAAAAATAGCATGCAAAACCCTAAGGGGTCAGCCAGAATGACCATGTTCCTCTCTGGTGGGAGTTACCGTAAGACAGCCAGATCAGACCAGGGGTGTAGCATGAATCTGAGCTGTTAGCCTCTCAGCTAAGTCAAGGAGGAACACATACAGCCTAAAGCTTGAAGCCTAAATCCTAATTAATGGGATTTGTGATTTAGAGATTCTCAAAGGTCTCAAAAGTATCCCATACGGATGTGAACTGTCTGAAATATTCTGTTCAGAGCTATAATTCTGCCTGTTAACATAAATTAATAAACAAATGTGTTACAGAAGTATTTCATTTCTTCTGCATGGCTCCCATGTTCCTTTCCCCCAAATGCTTAGCTGCTCGTGTTCAGCTGTCTGTTCCTCACTCATCTGCTTCCAAGTTACCTCACAGCTGAGTTCATTAGCTGCTGGTGAAATTCAAAGGTAACAGACCAGAACAAAGACACGAACAACTCCACCATGGCCTGGGCCATAAAACCTGACTCCCTGGTATCCTCTCAAGGACAATTCGCTCAGCTGCAGAAGTCTGTGGGCTCCAGAAGACAACGCCAGACTCTGCAATCGTTGCCAATGTCCAACAGTACCTTTGCAAGCATGGCGAGGTGCTGATTCTGAACGATGGCAGTCCGATAAGTGGCCAAGCCCCCTTCCTCCAAGCTTGGAAACAAATAGTACAGGTGGACACTGCCGGAAACAGACCAGAAAAGAGCACATAAATATGCATCACAAACTGCCTGCAGCTCTGCAGGACAGGCACAGAGGTGATAGCCACCATGTCTGCCAGACACTAGTCTGTTGCACTGAACTGACCTAAAGAGGAAATTATTTATGAACACACAAAACCCCAACAGCAACATTTACTCTTATGTGCATATGGATTGCTGTTAAAAGATTTCTCTGGGGACAGACACAGTGACAGTCATGGTCTATCGTAGCATTCTAGAAACAGAGGCAAGAGGATCACCGTAAGTATAAAGCCAGCCTGGTGTATATGGTGAGTTCTACGCCAGTCAGGATTAGATCAGCGAGTTCTAATCTAATACACCAGCCTGGTATATATGGTGAGTTCTACGCCAGTCAGGATTAGATAGTGAGACCATGGCTCAAAAAGTAAAAACAAATACAAAGATTTCTCTAAAATCTGATAATGATACAATCTGTCACACTTTTGTGACTAATGAGAGAAAACGTCTCAAAGCCCAGACTTGGGCTTATAAACAGATGCCTTCCGCTGGGTAGGATCATGGGCGGCCCCTGAGGACATTCCAGATAGCAATGTGGTTGTAAAGTATCCGGAACACAGCAGCCAGGATTAGAGCAGTGAGTGCCATTTGGGCAGGTGCTATGTAATGACGAGAGAGAGGGAGCTCCAGGACAAAGTGTGGCCAGGGTAGAAGGCTGTCCAGAACACATCTGGATCACAGCTGCAGCTGCGGCACTCTACTTCATCAAACCTGTTGCCCACCACAACAGCTCATCCTGGAGTATTCGGAGATGGCCCCTTCTCTTTATGTTCTTCTTTGGAAAATAAATGACCGTAAGGTAATAAAAATGGTTCAAGACAGTTCCGGTTCAAAGGGAAGCATGTGTCACCTCCCTTTAGGAAAAAGACTATGAGCATGGAAAGACAAAAACGCACTTTCCAGTGTGGAAAATCTTAAAACACACACACACACACACACATACACACACACACACACACCCCTAGTCATTAAAACTACTTGGAAGCTTTACTTCCCTCAAGATTAGAAAGACAGAACAGGATCAAAGGCAAATCCTGGAAGATGAGATGACATTTTAAAATATCATCCTTTCCCTTTCAAATGGAATATAAGCTCTGAAGCATCTAGCCCAGGACCAGCTGATCTCCTGTGGCTGTGAACAACTTTAACACATGCTTGACAGGACAGAGACACTAGCCTTTCATCTTGTAATCTCACTCATTACAGCAGCAGCGAGAGCAGTTGTCAGGGCCAGAGCCACAGACACGTGCCTTTTAAGCTTTCAGAGGAGAAAATAAATACACGGCGTTCCAACGCCTCGCTTAAAATGGCTGGCTAATTACAAAGGAGGTAATGCTTACCACATGTCAGCACTGGGGAAGACCTACTTACCTGGTCAGAAACTCAACAACAGCATCTCCCAGGAACTCCAACCTTTCATTGTGATTAATCCTACAATGAAAATGTAAAGACCACTTAAAATAGCACATTTAGGGCCAGGGAAATGGCTCAACAGGTAAAGATGTTGCCAGGAAGCCTGATCATCTAAGTATGAGTCCCAGGGCCTACATGGTAGAAGGGGAGAATGACTCCAATCTGTCCATGGGTCTCCATATATGTGCTGTGATATAGATGGAAGGCGGACGGGGATGGACACGGACACACACACACACACACACACACTCACACGGCAAACGTAACTTTAAAAAGATCTTATTTATAAAATTTATTTATAAAAAATTTTAAAAATAAATTTATTTTATATTTAAAAAAAATGAAATATCAAAAAATCCCAGCACATTTACTTTTTTTCCCCTTCTCGTAAAAAGGGGAACACAGGGTTGGCTCACCAAGTAGCCCAGACTGTACAGGCCTATGTCTCATACTCAGGAGCAATGGCTCTCGGGCCTTATCCTGTGGTCACTCAGGTCTCACACAGCAGGAAGCTGTGGTGGACTGAAGAGTGGCTGCCCGGGCTAGTCCATCTGAATGCTGAGTCACAGGGAGTGGGACTATGAGGAAGGATTTAATGATGGGGGCTGGGGGAGGATGGCCTTGTTAGAGGAACAGTGTCACTGGGGTTTGAGGTCTCAAAAGCCCATGCCAGGCGCTGTCTCTCTCTGCCTACAGATCAGCTACTGACCCAGCACCTGCCTGCTGCCACACTCCCCGCCATGCTCCCCGCCATGCTCCCCGCCACGCTCCCCGCCACACTCCCCACCACACTCCCTGCCACGATGGGGATGGACCCAGCCTCACCAGATCTCATGTGGACAACGCTTGGGAGAGTAATGGAGGACGACCCTGACCTTTGGCTTCCCCATACACACACAAAGGCATGTGCGTCTGTACACACACCTACACGCATACCGCATACACACAAAGGCATGTGCATACACACAAAGGCATGTGCGTCTGTACACACACCTACACGCATACCGCATACACACAAAGGCATGTGCGCCTGTACACACACCTACACACATACCGCATACACACAAAGGCATGTGCGTCTGTACACACACCTACACGCATACCGCAAACACACAAAGGCACGTGCGTCTGTACACACACCTACACGCACACCGCATACACACAAAGGCACGTGCGTCTGTACACACACCTACACGCATACTGCATACACACAAAGGCACGTGAGTCTGTACACACACCTACACGCATACCGCATACATACAAAGGCATGTGCATCTGTACACACACCTACATGCATACTGCATACACACAAAGGCATGTGAGTCTGTACACACACCTACACGCATACCGCATACACACAAAGGCATGTGTGCCTGTACACACACCTACACGCATACCGCATACACACAAAGGCATGTGTGTCTGTACACACACCTACAAACATACCACATAACAAAGAGCAATTGTTGCGAACAGTGCTTTTTTATACTTATTTACTGAAGTGTCTTCTCTGTGAAAGGAACTGGTTACAAGATGAAAGGGGAAGAAAGAGAATAGGACACAGACTTCGAAACCCTCACTGTCTAATAAAGAAAATTAGTTCTGCCGCATGATCAGAAGACGCAAAAGAACAAGACATGTATCAAGGAATGGACGCCAGCAGGACTTCACAAGGCCATCTGGGCGCTCCAGAGGCAAATGGAAAATGACGACCGGCATGTGAGGAAGAAAGGATGCCTGACAACTCACAAAGCCCGTGGCTCCCCACATGAGGAGGACATGCCTGTGAACACAGTCCAGGCAGGGCCAGGTCATGTGAGCTGCGGCTGGCAGGTGGCAGCTCAGCCTTCGCGCGGAGCAGACAATAGCTAAGACGGAAAGGTGAGGCTCAGAGGGAGTGAAATGTCCACGCAACAGCAGCTCCAGGGCAAACAGGCAGGATGTGGCTGGCTCCTAGGGCACTGCAGGGTGGGCACAGCGGGGCAGGGCACCAAAGCAGTCCGGGAGGAGCTCAGTGGAGCTTGGTGCCTCCCTTCTTCACCCCTTGATCAGCACTAGAAACATTCTAACCTCCTGCTTGAGACCTAACCACCAATTCTCACTCTTAGGAAGTGTGCTTCAAAGATAAGCATGCGCTTCCTAGGAGCAGAGACAACCGCATCCCATGCTAACAGCAACGAAGAAACAAACAAAGGAGAGGGCAAATAGTTTAAAGTCAACTCAATTATTCAAGTGCACAGTACAAAACTGACCTCTAATCCCGAACCAGCCGCCTGGTGCAGCCTGAGCCCCGTGGCAGCGCCTTCCTGGTTCACGTTTGATCTTCACTAAAGCACTTATCAGAGCCTCTCCTATATAATTCAGGTTTCTAGCATTCTCATCCTACCCTAGGCGATCCTGTCTCCCGAGAACTGGGGGTTTTTGTGGTACTTGGCTTTGGATCCCCTAAAATACCTGCAAACTGCCTCAGACTCAAAGGCTCTGGATAAAACATCTGCTGAATTAAATCTGGACGAAGCATCTGAAGTGCGGCTTCTGTGGCCGCACAGCTGCGGGGCCACTGACGACAGTCCCGCCGCAGACCCTGCAGCAAGGCCAGGGGCTCTTTCGGATCAGACACTGAGGTCAACTCGACATCCACAGAGCCCACAATCTGCAGAAGTCAGAGAGTAAGAGAAGCTATCAGCTCTCGGTCTGTGGTAGCAATGATGGCACTCTGCCCGCAACCTCCGGGCGGCGGCTGCACTCTGCCATCTAAGGACTTAGATCTAACTGCTTTTGCTCCCCCGGTTTCAGATCTTACCTGCTGTCTGCTCTGAAACTTCAAAACAGTAAACTCAGAAATGACACAATTCTGAGATTTCCAATCTTTTTGCTCTACCTACCCCGCCTGCCTCTCCTTTTCTGTCCCTCTCCCCTCCCCTCTCATTCACGGGCTGCACACATTCAAACTCTTACTCCTACAGGCTCTTAGGAAATGGAATCCAGAGGGTTGGGAATGCTAGGCATACACTACCAGACAGCCACAGCCACACAAAAGGAAGAGGAGGAAGAGCAGAGGAAAATGGGAGGAGGAAGAACAAGAGTCTATGGACACCCTCAGGTGTACTTTACATACAGACAACGGTGATGAATGTGGCGAGCTTTGGGAGGGAACTAAGCAAGGTGCCTGGTTTTAAGAACTGATCATCAGGAGCTAGAGAGATGGCCTAGTGGCTACCCGCACTGGATGTTCGTTCAGAAGACCTGGGTTCAATGTCAGCACCCCTAACAGTCTGTAACTGTAATATCAGGGGGCTTGGCACTCTTCTGGCCTCCATAGGGACCCGCCACACGCATGGTGCATAGACACACTTTCGACAAAGGAAACCACAACTGGTCATCTCGGGCCAATGGGACAGCTCACCAAGAAAAGGCACTGAATGTCTGTCTGTCTGTCTGTCAGGCTTAAATTGGCTCCCTGGACCCACGCCCCTGGTGGCTGGCGAGAGAGAACCCATCCATCCCCTGCTGGCTGTCCTCTAACGCCCACATGAAGCCCTACTTCCCTAAATGAAAATGTAATCAAAGTATAAAAGACTGGTCATCTGGAGTCCACGACATAGCAGGGTGAAGCAGAAGCAGGGCTCCCGTATCTCGCAGGGGGTGTCTAGGTACTTTTGAAGTAGATCTCCTATAATCTCAGACTGGGAAAGAACGGCACGCCTAGACACAGACAACATTCCAAGCAAGAATTTTAAAGTTCTGTGCTGCTTCTCTTTGTAGCTCCTGTTTGTTTGCTTGTTTGTTTTTCAGGACAGGGTTTCTTCTCCCAGCCCTGGCTATCCTGGAACTCGCTCTCTAGACCAGGCTGGCCCTGAACTCACAGATTGCCACACCTCTGCCTACGAAGGGCTGGGATTAACTAACGTAAAGGTGTGTGCCACCACTGCCCAGTTTTTCTTTCTAACTCTGAATTGAAGAGAAAAAAAAAGGATGGAGCTAAGACAACCTCAAAAGAAAGAAATCTGAGTCAAGCCAAATGGAAAACCGTCACGCGGGCCAGGCATCTAAATTACAAATGCAGCGTCCAGATTCCCCATCTCAGGAGTCCTGGTTGGCTTGAACTGTCAGCGTGGCATAGGTGAGCCTCCCGCTAAGATGTCTCATCAGAGGGACCAGCCCAGCCCACGACCTTGTCTGTGAAGGAATGTCTTGATTGTTAACCGAGCCCACTGTAGACAGCCCTGTCCCTGGGCGGATGGTTCTGCGCTGTGTAAGAAAGCTAACTAAACACAAGCCAGCGTGTGTGTGTGTGTGTGTGTGTGTGTGTGTGTGTGTGTGCCGACAAGCACTGTCCTTCCACAGTCTCTACCTCAAGTTTCTGCTGGACTCCTGCCCTGACTTCCTTCAGAAATGCACTGGAACTTGTAAGCCGACAAAACAGGACTAATCCTGTCCTCCCCTGAATCGCTTTGGTCATAATGTTTTTATTTTTTTATTATTATTTTAATCACAGTATCAGAGGTAAAAATAGAACACAAAACTTTTCAAGCAATCACTTCGGTGCTCTTAAAATTTTCTTGAATTTTTGGAACATTTAGCCTTTTGGATTAGAGCTGCTCAAAGTGATAAAGTCAATGCAGTATGTTTAAAAAAAATGTTTAACAAATTCAAACTCTGAAATGTTCTCAAATATTTCTGGTCCCAAACATTTCAGCTAAAGCGCCGCCGAGCTGTATGACGTGAGACGGAAAGGGAAGCTGTGGAGGAGGGCGACCTCTGAAGCCGCCACCTCAGCTCTGGTCTCCCCACTCAGCTTGAACATGGTCGGACAGAGGCAGTGACAGCCACCGTGAGTAAACACTGCCACCTCCCAGTTTCAAAGGGAGCATCCCTGAGTTTTTAACCTTTAACCAAACCTGACTGGTGTGAGGTGAAATCTCAGGATTGTTTTGATTTGCATTTCCCTAATGACTAATGATGTTGAACATTTCTTAAAGTGCTTCTTGGCCATCCGAATTTCTTCAGGTGAAAATTCTTTGTTTAGCTCTGTACTCCATTTTTTAATAGGGTTATTTGGTTCCTTGGGGGGTCTAACTTCTTGAGTTCTTTGTATATTAGATATTAGCCCTCTATCGGATGTAGGGTTGGTGAAGATCTTTTCCCAATTTGTTGCTTGCCGTTTTGTCCTTTTGACAAAGGACAAACCTTTGACAAAGTTTGCCTTACAGAAACTTTGTAATTTTATGAGGTCCCATTTGTCAATTCTTGATCTTAGAGCATAAGCTGTTGGTGTTCTGTTCAGGAACGTTTCCCCTGTGCCCATGTCCCTCAAGCAATCTCTTCAAATGGCTTTTAGAATACAGTCTGCTCAACTTATACACCAATAGCTCTCGCGCCTGCAACCTCAGTGTCTCATCAGCCAATAAAGACATGCTATTTTACATACATGCCACATACCTGGCAAGAAGCGACCTCAGGGGAGGGGTTACAGTGGCTGACAGTTTAAGAACAGATACAGCGTATCACTGTATAGAAGGCGTGCCATCAGGAGTGTCCAGCGTCTCCATTATGGAGTACTCATGGACTAGAAGCGGACTGTAAGGCCGACTTGGTGTCCCATTTGCCCTTGTAAAGAGCCACTTCTTAAAAGGTTCTAAAATTTTCCAAACAGTGCCACCAGCTGGGGACCAACTGTTCAAACACACAAACCTATGAGGGACATCTCACAGCCAAAACATGATGTAGATCTCATATAGATCCAGCCTACTTCCTTCGCAGAAAGGACTCAAAGCCAAACAAAAATGCAGATGTTAATAAAGATATTGTGGTGGTTGGAATATGCTTGGCCCAGGGAACGGCACCATGTGGAGGTGTGGCCTTATTGGAGGAAGTGCGCCACTGCGGGCGTGGCTCTAAGACCCTCTTCCCAGCTGCCTGCAAGCCAGTCTTCCAGGTACCTTCGAACAAGAGGTGGAACTCTTACCTCCCCAACCCCATGTCTGCCTAGACAAAGCCACACTCCTGCCTTGGTGATAATGGGCTGAGTCTCTGAATCCATAAGCCAGCCCTAATTAAACTGTCCTTATAAGAGTTGCCTTGGTCATGACGTCTGTTCACAGTAAAGAAACCCTAAAACAGATATCTTTTGTCTTATCAAGAAATAAGGGGGGAAAAAAGATCAACCAATGGCCAATATTGTCACAATAAACCAAATAAAAATATCATAGGAAAGAAAAAAAAACCTACCGACCAGTATCTCAAAACTCCATCCAAAGCTATCAACCAAGACAGTGTGGCACTGGCAGAGGGCACGCCCACACCCTCAGAACAAGTGAGCCTTTAAGCAAATGTTAAGCAGGTCCTTAACAGGGCATCAGGAGATTCCACAAACGCTGCTGAAGCAACTAGGTACCAGAGGGTGGTCCCTACATCACACCACATCCAAAGTAACTCAGAACAGATTAAAAACACCTACATGAATTATGTAAAACTGTAAAACCACAAAAGAAGCAAAAGTGCACACACATACATATACACACACGCACGCACACACACACTCTCACTATGTGTACATACACACTACTACTACTACTACTACTACTACAACACATCAAAAGTTTATACTTAGTAATGGTTTTCTTGGCATAACCCCAAAATTACAATCAATAAAACTAATAAATCAGAATTCATTAAGATCTGTTTGTCTCGGGGGTCAGTGAGATGGCTCAACGGTTAAGAACACCAACTGCTCTTCCAAATGTCCTGAGTTCAAATCGTAGCAACCACATGGTGGCTCACAACCATCTGTAATGAGATTTGATGGCCTCTTGTGGTGTGTCTGAAGACAGTTACAGTGTACTTATATATAATAAATAAATAAATCTTTAAAAAATCTGTTTGTCTCAAAGGACATCAGCTGATTAAAAGGAAATCTTTAGAACAAGGAAAGATTTTGTAAACCACGTATTTGATAAGAGTCTCATCTAGAACGTAAAAAGGTTGATTTAAACCATTAATTAAAAACAACAACAACAACAACAACAAAAAAAAAAAAAACCCTGAAGATGTGAGAGAGACATGAACTAATATGCATCAGTACTAAACACCATGACACATCCGGGACATAATGAAAAACTACATCCAACTAGATGGCAAGACGCAGACGCATCAGTACAGACGACTACATTAAAGCCCAGGGACAAGGCTGGGGCCACGGCTCAGTGGACATGTAGATTGCTGTGAAAACATGAGGACCTGAACAGAAGTCGGGCTCAGCTGTACATGCCAAACCTACTAAACTAAACTAAGCTATACTATACTACACACACACACACACACACACATACACCCACACCAAAAATTTAAGTTAAAATGTTTAAGAGACATAGGAAGACTTATACACTGCTACTGTAATAATAATAAAAAATAAGTTTTTCTTAAAAGATAAAACAGTTACCACATGACATCAAAATTTCCTTCCTGGACCAATATCAAGAAAAGTCAAAGCATATGTCCACAAGCCCAGCGAATAAACAAAATGTGTGAGGTTTCACACCACGGCAGATGACTTAGCAAGAGAAGAAATGAGGGATCTTTGTTACACACAATTCCTACGCCAAGAGGAACAAAGCACCGAGGACACGGAGTGCGCTGCTGCTCACGGACTGTTCGGAGAGGCGCTAGCGAAGAGGTGACGGCTGTTCAGGGCTGGGGAGGCCGGGACTTACCAGGACTCCTCACGGCCATAGGGGATTGGTTTTGATATGATGAAAATGCCCGGAAATCACACACCTACAGTTGAGTCTTAGGGATATACACTCCAAAGCATTTGAAGTCTATGCTTGAAGTGAGTAAATTATAAAATATGGACATTACTTCTCGTAAATCTGCTTTTTAAAAATTTACCTTGAAGGAGTTGGGTCATCTTGGCCGAGGCGTGACATGATATTTATTAGGGTGTTAATTCCTATTAAAAAAAAAACCACAAACATACAAATAAATAATTTAAGAACTATTTTAGAACATTATATGATATATAGAAAGGAATTCTTCTCACCCCAATTTGACTTTTAAAAGTTTAACATCTAACATATGTGATAGAAGAAAGAAAATTTCTAAACTATGCGTCCATGCCCAAAGTGAATTATTACCCAGGAGGAATGAGGTGCACTAGAGCGAGGGGCTCACGAAGCCACCAGGTCCAACCCAAGGACGGGGGTGGGGGTGAGGGGGGTGCATCTGAGCGTTAGGAAGCAGCACAGAGCAGACAGGAGTGTCTTACAGTCACCCAAACACACCTTTCTTCCGCATGTGCATGTGATGGACTTTTCTGTCTCCGTATTTGGGCTGTCGAATTCCACAGTTAGACAACGAATTCCTGGCATGATCAGGATTCATTCCAAAATTTAAATGATGGCTCGGATGAGTCATGGCCAGCTACGGTTTGGATGAAAGAAGCTCAGGTTAAGCACTCAGCCCAGAGGCGCCGCCTCCTAACACTCCACACGGAACGCTTCAGGCAAACAGTGAGGCGCCTTCAGAATCAAATCTGCAGACCTGGGCTGCAAGATTTTTCAAAAACAATCCTAAAATCTCACCCCTTTCAGGGAGGATTACACTCCTGGACTGTAGAAAGAAGAGACACGAACAAGAGAATGCTCGAAGAGGCACTGAGCCTTGGCAGACAGACTGCAGCATGGCATCAGTCTACAGCTCAAATAAATATAAGGAAAAGGATCTGAAAGCAGCCAAGGCGAGGCGAGAGCAGGGAGGGTGGTGCTTTCTCCAAGGAGAACCCAATAGGCCATTTGACCTGGGCAGGGTGAGCTCTCCCAGGCTCACTGAGTGAGTTCAGAGGAGTTGTGTAATAGCACCTCTTACCTGGAGCAGACAACGGTCTTGGAAAGTATATCCTATCAACTTGTCCAAGTGCATTAAGCACTGATGGTATCGGATGTGATGGGTCAGAACAGGCAGCATCATTGCATGCTGGGGGGAAGAAACCAGTATGTTGAACTCTATAAAAATTCATAAAAACACTGTTTATTCTACAACAAGTAAGAATGATTTTCTAACCCCAAACTCCATCTCATAAAGTCCTGAAGCAGTTTGCTGGCTATGTGGCAGCCTGCAGAATCGCCTGTCAGGGCGCTGTGCTACAGTTCTTAAGTCTCTGGACCACAGTGCCTGGCTCCTGTTCTACCACTCGCTCACTCGCTCGCTCACTCGCTCACTCACTCACTCACATGCTCACTCACCCGCTCGCTCGCTCACTCACTCACTCACTCGCTCGCTCGCTCGCTCACTCGCTCGCTCACTCACTCACTCACATGCTCACTCACTCGCTCGCTCACTCGCTCACTCACTCACATGCTCACTCACTCGCTCGCTCACTCACTCACTCACTCACATGCTCACTCACTCACTCGCTCGCTCGCTCACTCACTCACATGCTCACTCACTCGCTCGCTCACTCACTCGCTCGCTCACTCGCTCGCTCACTGTTTGACTTGGGACTATTTTATTCTGCCTTTTCCTCACTTCCAAAATGAGGATATCAACTGCAGCTAAGCTCAGGGACAGGTAAATGAATAAAACGTAAGGGGAAAAAATCATTTGCTTTTCCTTCCCGTGTGTGTGTGTGTGTGTGTGTGTGTGTGTGTGTGTGTGTAAGCGCACTCAATGGGTGTGCATATGTAAAGTCCGAGGGTCAATTTATCACTCTCTTCGTTTCCCGACAGGTTTCTCCCAGAACCTAGAGTTCACTGTTTTGGCTAGACCAGCTGACCAGTGAACCCCAAGGATCTGCTGGTCCCCCGTCTCCTGGGGATTACAGGAATGTGTCATCCTACACGGGTGCTGGGCATCTGACCTCGGGTCCTCACGCTTGCACACTGTTTTACCACTAAGCCATCTCTCCAGCCTGCATTTATTTACTTACTTACTAACTCACTTATTTTTTAAAATCCAAGGCTTCGCTATATACCTAAGGCTAACCTGGAATTTGCAATGGAGAAGAATGGCCTTGAATTCACAATTCTCCTGCCTCAAGCTTTTAAGCACTGGGATCACGGGCATTTCCTAAGGACTAGCAAAACAGCCTCAAGCAGGCCTTTCTGTGCCTCCCTGTCTCTGATTCCAAAGGAGTAACTAAGACACATTTGCACACTTTAGGGTCAAGATATTCTGAGCCTCAAATAAAAACTTTCTCCAGAAAAAAGTTCTATATATGCAAAATTGGTTACAATTTTAATGTGTGCATAAAAAAAGCCATATCGTTATCCTTCAAGACTAGCTCGGTCACATGGTGTACAGTTGCTACATTGGGTCTAACATTTACCAATCAGACATTCAAAGAGAGCCTTTATAAAGCCACTAATACAGCCGCGGCAGCTGAGGACTGGGAGCTTGAGTCTTTGCTTCAATCACGTTTAATCTTGCTAAAGATTCCTTATTGGGAGATGATTTCATGAAAGGTGTATCTTTTTCTTTTCTTTAATAATGTTTCCCTGGAACGCGAGAATGAGGGAATCATTCTTATTCATCAGGAGCTGGAGAGTGGGCACAGCTCTCAGGATGACTGACATACGCTTTTCATTTTGGTCTCTCAAGTTATTTTAAGCTGGTATTATTAAAAATATACATGAAAATGGGTCTACTTGAAGCTACAGAAATCAGTCTTATCTTATTAACTTAAAAAGAAGAAACACCAGTTCTGCCGAAGAGGACCTAACCAAGAGAAAGCCTTCCTCACCACGGCAATTCAGTAAGGCCTCCCTGCATCTGTGGAAGATGGAAATAAATAAATAGATAGATAGATAGATAAATAAATAAATGGATAAATAAATAAATAAGATGAATGCACAGTTTTTGCAGCACAGGCTTCCAAGAGACACACCATTATGATATACATTTCCGGCACTTTGTCAATTTTATTTTTCTAAATACAGTATTTTATTTTTTGTTTTTATTAATTTTTTATTAATTATTTTTAAGAATATGACAGTTTGTTCACAAAGTATGCAGCCAATAGGAATACCATTTCTAGCCACTTAAACTTCATGAAGCTCAAGAGAGCTGACGTGAACAGCTAGCTCAGTGTTAAAAACAATTATTAAGCATCTTACATGCATGACGTCTGCATTTATTTATTTAAGAGAGAGAAAGAGACTGAGACCCTTTGAAATCCTGTGAGAAAACAGCGACGTATGGTTTTCAAATTTCAACTGACTAATAAAAAGTCGAGCTCTGACGCCCCCCACTCCTAGACAAGGAGCTAACGGCAGTTACTGCATGCTGCAGAAATGTCATTTTTTTTCCTTGGCAGGGGGTGAGGGTGGGCGAGGGACTCGCTAAGCCACTGGCAGTCGCCTAATGCCCTAGGTAGATGGCTCTAAACACACACTAATTGGACTTAGTTCACTATTAAAAAATAGAAAGAAAAAACAGTGTAAAGTTGGGAAGGAGATAGAGAGGCTGGGGGTGGGGCTAGAGGGGTAGAGTCAGGGATTGGTGTGACTATGAAACGTTGCATAAGATACATGCATAAAAATTTCAAAAAATTAAAATAAAAAAGGCTAAGAAACCTAAACATTAAAATATAAAAGATTAAAAAAATAAATAAATAAAAGACTAGCAAAACCAAAGATCCCTGAACAAGAGAAGCATAGTGTGTGCAGACAGACAAAGGCCTGCGGTGGTGTTGGATCTACATGAGAGAAAAGGGAGAGTAACTGGGTGTAACTATGAGCAAAGCCAGAGCGGCCTGTGAGCCTAGTTCCCTGGGTGAGGATAAGGGGCAGTCCCAGAGCACAGGAGAAAGCACGCCCTGGGTGCAGAAGGGGCTTCAGAAGAAGCCCTGTAACAGGAGACACCAGGGGTGGACAACACAGGGCTGGACAGAGAAGGCCTCGTCTACACAGGCAGGGCCCGGCAGGCGGAGCCCAGCATGAGGCTGTGACGTTGTGCAAGACGCAAGTTCAAGAACCACAACATCCGTCCTGGCTTCTGCTGCCTTCCAGGATGGACAGGGAAGCATTTCACTTGGCTGGCTTAATTTAATCAACTTTAAAAAAACTTACAGTGCCAGGCAGTGGTGGCGCACACCTGTAATCCCAGCACTCTGGGAGGCAGAGGCAAGCGAATTTCTGAGTTCGAGGCCAGCCTGGTCTACAGAGTGAGTTCCAGGACAGCCAGGGCTACACAGAGAAACCCTGTCTCAAAAAAACCAAATCCAAAAAACAAACAAACAAACAAAACAAACAAAAAACAAAAAAACACTTACAGAGCTACAGAGAACAATCATAATTAAGTCTCATCTGAAGATGCCAATAGAAAGGTGAAAATATTTTAAAAAATTTAAGAAAGTCAGAGCTATAAATAAGAAAAACAACTAAGTTCTATAGAAATGAAAATCATCAGGAGAAAAGAAGAGCTAAGGAGATGAAACCCTGAAGAGCACAGACACAATACACTCAGTAGGCAGACATAGATATGGCAGCACACACACCACCTCAGGAAGACGGAAGACTGTAACTCAGGCAGGCCGAGGCAGGGCTCGGTGCTTTAAAACAACACTGTGCTTAGGAAAACCAACGAAGGGTGAGAAACGGAGCCAGACAGAATCTGCTTTCCTTACCCATCGCCCAGCACCCATCCGCCATGTCCTATCCTGCACACACATGGGCTCTCCAAAAGATTTGTTGGAAAATAGACTTTAAAGTTAACCAAAACTGTAAGTTAAAAAACAAACAACCCAAAACCCACCACTGGCTCTGGAGCCAGAGAGGTCTCACCTGCTAATAACATTTACTCCTCTTGCAGAGGGGCTGAGTTTAGTTCCCAGCGCACACATGCAGGCTCAAAACCATCGGTAATGCCACTTCCAGGAAATCTGACAGTTTATATTTTCCTAACCACCGAGAGCACCACACATGCATGCAGTATGCATGCATACACACAGAGAACTGCTACACATAAAATAATGTTTTGTTTTGTTTTTGAAAGTCAGACTGAAGGTCTCAGAGATCTCTTCCAGTTCTGAGTGGCATAACCTCCGCACTCCCCCACGGTGCTGGAGAAAACGCCTCGGGTCTCCTGAATGCTCATCCGACATCCTACCACTCCGCTGTAACGGTTCGAGATCCTTAGATAATCGACTGTGCGCTGTCACTGAGGTCAACATGGTTTTAGGGGCCTGCTCACCGGTCTGTTCATTGTCCATGAGAGCATCTTACAACCTTATGCTCAGTTCTGAAGAACACTGCCAACCTGAGAAATTACCCGATAGCTTCAAATGGTCTGAGGGAGACTCAAAGCAGTTAAATAATCTCGTTTTAAAGAACTGTCAGTCAGATATTGATTGCCATGCTGGGCATGAAGGTGCAGTGCATGGAATCCAAGAGAGGCAACTGGTCAACCGGCAAAACACCATAAGCAACTGACGATTTCCAACTCTTTAATATTACTCCATCAAGAGCAGCTCATCATAATGCAAAATTATTTTCAACAGTTGATATAAAGACCACTGTCCAGTTAAATGGCAATGTGAATTTCTTTAATTCATTACAATGAAATAAATACTGACACGCGCATAGCCTGCACTTGTTAAAATACATGCTACCATTAATCAGGCGTGTGGAAGCTTGTGTATTATTTTTTAAAAGGCTGAATGGAGCAAGCTGTCCTACCTGCCCAGTCTCTGTGTTCGGTTCCTTCACTTCTCACCTACTTGAACCAACACCAACCATGACAAAGAATCAACCAAAAACCCACAGACCGTGCCGCTGCGGCACAACACCAAATCCGGTGCAAATTTAACTACAAGGCAGACAGCAATGCTTACTGAGGAGTCACTGGCACAAGCAGAAACGTGCTCTCTTATGTTTACCCAAGGGAGAAGCACTGCCATATAGGAAATGCGCAGTGTGCTTATTAGCATCAGTTCTCTGTGGTACGTTCATTCGGGTCATAGGTCCAGAAACTCCGTATCTTCTGGTGACTATCTGTGGCTGCTGGGCTTTTGCACGAGTATCTACACATGCGCTGTGATGGGGAGAGACATCTGAAGGCAGACTAGTCTTCACCCTAACAGACTGACTTTAATATCCCACTTATGTTCCCCCCTACACACCACACACACACACACACACACACACACACACACACACACACACACACCCCAGAGGGTCAAACAGAAAATAAAGACAAAACCTAAGCAGCTAAAGAGGAACCAGTGTTTGGTGTCTGATTTCACATCACAGCACAATCCACAGAAACTTCTCAATTAGAGACAAGCTCACTGCCAACACCCGTGAAGAAGAGAGATGTGGGCATGACTGTTTGCAGAGAGGCGTCATCACCTGACAGACATCAGAACGAATGCCAGTTTTCCAGAATCCTTGGCTACTCAGCTCCACGGTGACTTCTCGCCGCATCGTGTTCTTCTGCCGTATTTTCTGGAGCGCTTCCTGGAAAAGAGCTCATTGCAAGTAACTCAACACCAGTGAATCAATTCTAAGCCAAGCATCAAGCATGAGAACGTATGAGCCCCTCAATATTTCCTTCACGCACTAAACCTTCTCTACACAAAAGGACAATTTTTAACCTGAGGTGAAGGCCAAGATGTGAGACACAAAGCAATCCTTCCTAGTAACCACATGACAAAAATTCTAAACTAAATCTTACTACTAGTCCAGCATGTCTGAACAAAATATGCTTTTACAAATGAGAAGCAATATATGGCTTGGGTTCTGAAAACACCGTGTAAAAAGCGTATCTATATCCAGCCTTACGTTAATCATTTCCATTTAAGAAAGACAATCAATCAGGCAGATACCTACATGATTCTACGAGTTGCCTAATCTGTAAAGCCCTTACAGTCTTGCTGCAGGGGTATATTGTAGAAGTGGGAGTGGGGGTGGAGGTAGGGGTGGGTGTTGGGGCGGAGCCAAGAAGGGTACAGTGGTGCCCATCAACTCACAAGGTTCTACAAGATGACTGCAAATTAGAGTGTAGCCTGAACTATAAAGTGACACTCCCCTGGAAGAAAGAGACAGTTAAAGGTAAAGACAAGGACCTCAAACTTCCCTGTGAGACACCATCAGAAACCATGTCCTCCTTTTTACTACCCTTCAGATATTCACTTGTACAAAAACATTGTATTTGAATGCATACAATTTATTAAAAGTCCAGGAATTCATAATGAAAAGAGTAACCACCACCTCCACCATCAAGTTCCTCCTAGAGGCTACCTACCAGGAGATGGGATCAAAATACACTGTAGACATGTATGAAAGTCAAATACAAACAATTTCCCTTGACTACTAGGTTTCTAAGAAGCAATCACTATTCTAGAATACAGAGAGGAGTAATTCTAATTATTTAAAATATTTTAAAAATCGTATCCTAGAGTTACAGTGCAATGCAACAATCTGAAAATAAACCCAACGTGCATCGGCATGAGTCGCCAAGGAGCAGGTTCAATACCGACCTCCCTCTGAGCCAGCTTCTGCTTGTCAGTTTGTTTGACTTTGGGGCTGTTTGCTAGGAGGTGGCGAAGTTTCACATAGCTTTTCCATAATTTCTGGTACCTAGGAAAAGGACATAAAGCTATCTTAGACAAAGGGAAGGGAAATTGTGAAAAATCAAACCAATTACTCTAATAAGCCTGCTCAAACATACATTCCTTTAAATACCTTAGTGGCAAAAAAAGCTCATTCTAAGGAAACCCAGGGTTTGAGAATTCAGGAACTGGATGGCCCAGAGTCATCCGGAGCCTGAGGATTAAGTGACTGATAGATTATTTGGATTAAAAATGAGGTTCAGACTAAATGGATGAGTGTCTAGAAACAACTTCACAGAAGGCTCACACAACCACTCCAGCCAACGGAATCACATTCCATTTCTCAGAGCTACCTCTTTATAATTTAAAATATATCTTTTGTGAAAAAATCCCTTCCTTAAAATAGAGATGGTTGATTCAAGGAAACTACAACAAAACACCCATTAGTGCTGACGCTCAAGCCACAGGTGTATCCAGTTGCCTACACGGCAAAGGGTGTGTACCAATTTGATAAGTCAGTCTGAGGATGCAGAGACTACACAGCCTTCATCAGCACTGCCCTACCACGAGAGTCCACGAGAGCCTAGTCACATTCTACTAACATTTTTCTGACAAGGAGGGATTTGAAGACTTCCTGTCATGTTGGAAGCGCTCCTTTCCTGGCCTCTGCTCGGCCTCTCCTTGGTCAACAGTTTTAGAGAAGGGAGGAAAGAAAGAAGTACTTACACAGGGCCTGGTTCACTGCTTCATACTTTTATCCAAAGAGGGAAAAAAAAGAACAACACCCTTTAGCCTCTTCTAATATAAGACAGCCAGAACTGCAGTTATGAGCGGAAATCTCCCATGTCCTTCTCTCCCAGTATGAGCCCTTCTCTCTTTCAATTAAGTCAGGAAATTGTTTATTTGTCTAAAAAGTTGGATGCCCAAACACACCTGAAAGATCCTATCTATCTCCATTCCCACACAACCTCAACGTCTCCCAGAAAAATATTAATGTGCCAGTGGGAAAAGCTCGCATCTGCAAAGCAACATGAATTCTAAGGGTGGGAACACACAGCTCCGACATCCCACACAGCCCCGTACTCTGGATGGGATCTTCCAAATACCCAAATGCTAGAAACCAAAATAGTGCTACCCGCCTGCCATTCAGAGCACTGAGAAAATTCAAAACAAAATGAAACAAGTAGATGTTATAAGTAGAGGAAAAGCTCCCCAAAGTTTAAATCCATCAGAACTCTTGGTGACAAGACTGTTGGGGATAATCTACTAAGTAATTTATTGCAGTGTAAAGAAACTCATTCTTCACAAACTACAAAACCTATTTTGGAAATTTGGAAATATGGCTTGCTTCAAGTCTTAATTTGTTAAAAGGAAGATGCCCACTAAAGGTTATCCTCTGCTAATTCAGTTGTTAGTAGAAGGTGAAATTGGCCAAGACAAACACCGAGAAATATCTTACTGTGGGTCTCCTGCATAACTCAACTGTGCAGGGCGGATCCCAAAGTGAACGATAATTGGAAAAGTGATCACTTCAAGGTTGAACTGTTCACGATCCAGCTGATCAATGCGGACAGAGCTTGGTTTCTAGGGAGAAAAGAACATCAGGATCATTAATTCCCCTCAGAAGTCCTGAGACACCAACTTTATCCTAAGAGAAGGGATTAATCAGGTTTCTTTTCTCTAGGAAAGCTTTATCTCCAAACAGAAAAATCCTTTAGAATATAAAATCCTATAGTGTATAAAACTGTAATGTCATCCCTGCAAACAAGTCGTCGCCATTTGGCATAATGAACAGTGATTTTGTTTCATTTTATTTTGGCAGTCTACACAGATACCTTTAAAAATTAAACTTTTAAAAGAACACCTGGTCAGATATAACTTGTCCCTAGTCTCTTACAGGGGACTGGGCTCCACATCACAGAAGGAATCTGCAGGCTTAGTCTGTCATAACGTCATATTCAAATGACCACTGCACTGTTATTACCAGCGACGCCTCTATTTACATTTCCACCAGATTTTACTGTACCTTTACATTCGACACTTAGATTGAAAGGTATGGTGATACAACAAACAGCTGACTTTCTCTTTTTAAGATTTATTTCATGTATATGAGTTGTTTCAGATGCATGCATGTATGTATTCCATGTCTATGCCTGGTGCCCTTAAAGGTCAAAGTGGGCGAGTCCTGGAACTGGAGGTAGGCTAGTGGCCCCAATTTAGCCTTTTCAAGCAGCAGACAATTACAGCTAAATGACAACGAGGACAAATTGGTATAAATTCATTCACATTGTTAAAAAAGTCACGAAAAGTTTTTAAATGGATGTCATCTAAAAATAAAAATCTTACTACTAGCTTGAAAGAATTATCTTTGTTCTCAAAAAAGAATTAGACAATTTTGACCACAGGTAGGCTAAACATAAAATTACACAAATGGCCATTAGCAGCAGAAGTGTCATTTAGGTCTAAAACTGATTTGTTTAGGCATATGGTGGCATGCTGTTTAAAAGAACTGTATAAGGAATGGCGAAGAGTTATGTCTTAACATGCTACTACTTATGCCACTCCAGCCCACAGAAGCACTGTGCACCCACAACTGCAGCCGCTCCAGATCACTGGAGCCTCCTCGCCATTCAGGACCACCCTGAGCTCAGAAGCTTGACACCATCAGAAGCCTCCTGGCGGCCACGTGCGATAGATAACATGGCATCTAATCCCAGCCCAGGGAAGTGGGAAGAGGTGAGCAAGTGCAGAGCTTAGGGCCAGCCTGGGCTCACAGAGCTTAAGGCCAGCCTGGGCTCACAGAGCTTAGGGCCAGCCTGGGCTCACAGAGCTTAGGGCCAGCCTGGGCTCACAGAGCTTAGGGCCAGCCTAGGCTCACAGAGCTTAGGGCCAGCCTGGGCTCACAGAGCTTAAGGCCAGCCTGGGCTCACAGAGCTTAGGGCCAGCCTGGGCTCACAGAGCTTAGGGCCAGCCTGGGCTCACAGAGCTTAGGGCCAGCCTGGGCTCACAGAGCTTAGGGCCAGCCTGGGCTCACAGAGCTTAGGGCCAGCCTGGGCTCACAGAGCTTAAGGCCATCCTGGGCTCATAAAACCTTGATTCAAATACCAAAGTTAATTTTTAAAAATAAAAAAAAAAACATCTCTAAATTATGAGGATGGTGAGGTGGGAAATGAAGTAAGTTCTAGACTTTGGCGATAGCCTACAAATCTATCAGTGCCTCTCTCTGTAAGAATTTAAAGCCTTTTTACTAATGACCAAAGCGTTCTCAGGCGGAGGCAAAACTGTCAGGGAGGAACATTAATTATTTTGAGTCTGCAGCAAGAAAGTATTTAATGTGACCATAATGGCGGGGAAAACTCAATAAATTTCCCAATGTCCTTACCACTAGGCAATCTTTCAACCGTGTCCTGTACAGGACGGAATGCAGTGTCATGCCCACTGTGCCCTGGAGCACATACATGTCTGCAGAATACGGAGCGAAAAGCCACTTCTGTGACAGAAAACTATTTTGCGTAAACAGTAAAACATAGCTGACTTCTTCATCACATCCCTAAGACAAATACCTGTGCTGCCTTTCCTAATCTATTTCTGATCGTTTTCCAGCAGAAGCCTTTGATCCTCAGAGTCTGGTTTCTTTCACTATCTATAAAACGAGCCGTCCACCATCTCAAAGATGAGCATTAGCGACGCCAATGACCAGGACTTCGTTTCTGTCTTTACTACGGCATTTACGGCACATTCATCTCTGCTAGAACTGGAGGTTTCGGTGTGTGGGCCGAGGACTGAACGTCTGTCACAGGCTGATCGCATCACGGACAAACTGCTAGCTGTGGCTTACCCACCGGCTCATCGGTACACTGGCAGCACTACGGCTGGGCGACAGGTAAGTGTCCACACCGGCGCATCAGCACAAGCCAGGAGGGATCAGAAGCTCCTGGGACTGCTTCAACACTGTAACTTCCTGGGCCCACTGTCTACAACAATGGGATGAATCCTCAAGAGGCTTCTTAGCCTCTTTCAAATGACTTCTGACTGGCTATCGGATTTCAGGAAAACTGAACCATGCCAGGGAACCAAGCCAGGGTGACACGTCCCAAAGACACTACTACAGAGCATGACAAATCCATCTCCTACCACCAGCCACTTTCTGACTTAGCTCTCAAGTGGCCAGAAGAAATGAAAATATAAGCACCTGTTTAGAGGGGACAATTCATGGCCATACACTGGGCTCTTATATTTTTTTAAAAAAATACTTTATGAATTTTGTGGTGTTTAACAGTATAGCAGCAATAAATTATTTTACCTTTCTAGTTTTGAACATAGTTTTGGATATGTACTGATTAAAAAATACCTATATGACAAGTGATCAATAACAAAAATAAATACGATAGAATAAAATCAAAAAATGGGTAATAACAATTTATGTAACAAAAAATAAGAATTGGGAATAATTTAAAATATAAATTTTCACTAGAAACTAAAATAAATATAAAACTAGGCAAAAAACCAATCTCCTCCAGTACCAAAGTGGCAAAGGTTTTTTGTTTTAAAACTAGTACAAAAGAAAGTGTATTCTCATATGACTTACAGTCCTCACGGGGAGAAGTCTGCTGAGTACATCAAAAGTCTTAAAGGTGTGTGTGTGTGTGTGTGTGTGTGTGTGTGTGTATTAGCACCATACACACACATACACACACACACACACACACACACATCTTCAGGCAGATGAACAAAAATACACCCAAATTGTAGTGTTTTTTTTCTTATTCACTATGTATTAAAGAACACTTACCCAAAGGACAAGAAGCTAGAGTACTCAAAACATGTTACATGCCGCTACTGCAAACATGTTACTTGCCGCTACTGCTAACATGTTACATGCCGCTACTGCTAACATGTTACATGCCACTACTGCTAACATGTTACATGCTGCTACTGCTAACATGTTACATGCTGCTACTGCTAACATATTACATGCTGCTACTGCTAACATATTACATGCTGCTACTGCTAACATGTTACATGCCGCTACTGCTAACATGTTACATGCTGCTACTGTTTGTGTGAAACATCCAGACAAGGGAAGGAGGCTGCGCATGCGCCAGGACTCACCGTCCCAGGGTTGGTCACGATCATGCCTTTGCACTCTTCCGCATACTTCTGCCACTCAAGCTCCTCCCACTGCAGCATATTGGCGATCTCCTCCTCGGGTACCAAAGCTTTGCTGCACCGGAGCAGGTAGAGGAGAATCTGGTGCATTGACAGCACTTCTTTGCCTCCATCTTGGGTGAGAATTTGGAAAAGAAAGTTAATCACTTAACAGCAAAGCATCAACTCACTACAGTGAAACAAGACAATGGCTGTAGAAGATATATAAAGAAGTAATTTAAAATTTACACCGCTCAGCCAGGTGCCGAAATACTACGAACACCATTTGTCTCACTGATGAACGGTACTCATAAACCATCTCACTTACTAAAATGGGAGCAACAACATCATGAATGATAAAGGCTTTATTTGTGAGGTATGAATACAAGAAAGGGTGTTTGCCTAAATAAATTTAAAGTAACCTCGCGTAAGAAACCACAGTTTATAATAAACAGAATCGTGTTATGTCTAAATATTTTATCGTTCTTTCTAGAGTAACAGATGAAAGCTTTTCAGAAGTGATGTTCCTGTCTTAGGGAAAGTCTAAGCTTTATGAGATATTTATAGATGTTTTCAATAAGACATTGTTGCATTATGATCTAATTTGGAGGTGCTAATGTGCTGCACCTGCCACGCTGATCGGAGCTGAAGGGCCCGTAACGACATTATAGAAGATCGTTGCAGAGCTAGTACAGGGATAAAACACCAACTGTCTGAGATTTACCAGTGCGGTGGTCTGAAAACCACAAAAGGCACAATTAAAAGGCAGCCCAGAAAAGGACAGTACTTTATAAAGCAAAGACATGAGACTCATGTGTGCCAAGACGGAGGCTGCAGGTCTCTGCCTGCTCTTGGGATTGATTCCGCTTCAAGACTGACCCGGCAACAGACCTTGTACCGCTTTTCTCCACTACCTCCACCCAAAAGGACGAGCGCCCTCCTGGGGACTCAGAAAGACTTTTTCAGAGATCACGACCCTCCTCTCAAAGGATAGCTAAGGTACAAGCGAAGCACTGAGTGGCCAAAAGGAGCAGGAAGGCCCGCCCCCGTGGGTCAAAGGAACTGCTGGCACGGCGGAATCTCGTGGAAAACACAGTTGTGGCCAGTTGAGAACCTTGGTGGTCAGCGTATTTGAAAGAAAGAATAAAAACCAAACTATCTCAGATGTTGCTCCGAGGCTGAACACTACCACGTCCAGACCACATATATGTGGCTATCCGATTCTCCTCACAAACACTCATTTAGTTAGTGCCCACTGCACACCTGTTATCAGACAGGTGCCTTTCCAGAGGTGCTAGGACTCCTCCCAGTGATCCAAACAGCTAAGTCCTCTAACCTCCTAACCCTTACACCCCAGTGGAAAGGAACAGGTATTTAGAAGCAACTCTAATAGTTCAGGTCAAAAAGAATCTACCTGGGAAAGGAAACGAAGGACAGTCAAGGACACAGGCACGATGCACATGCCTGTCGCCTCAGGTCTCAGGAGACTAAGGCAAGGTGACTGAATTAAGGCCAGCTTGGGCTACAAAGCAACACTTGGTAAAAAAAAAAAAAAATTATCTTAAGATAGTTTAGTCAGAGAAGGCATCTTTGAAGATATATATATAAAATAAAAAAGGTGACGATACATTCAGAGATAGAGGTGTTCTCTAGCATGGGGAATGTTCTAGCTTGATCCCTCAGCCGTGAAAGAAATAAAAGGGGCCCACCCACCATGCAGCGACCGGGGTGCCCCAACTTACACTCTGACAGGAGCAACTTAGGGGACAGAGGGTTTATTTTAGCTCACAGTTCCACAGGTTACATGTCATCTTGGGAAAGCCACGGCTGCAGGAACTTAAACTGGCTAGACACACCAGAGCAATGGAGCAGAGGGAGAAGGAACTGCTCGCAGGCTTGCCCTCAGCCAATGGTCTTTTTTATACAGTCCAGGACACAGGACAGGTGTCACCAACTCCCCACCCCCACCCCAAGAATTAACATAATCAAGACAATCACAGAGACATGCCCCCTAGCCAATCTGAAGTTCACAACCTCTCATTATAATTCTTTATCCATGTAAAGTTGACAAAACTACCCAAGGCCAGGCTGTGGTGGCGCATGCCTTTAATCCCAGCACTTGCGAGGCAGAGACAGGCAGATTTCCGAGTTTGAGGCCAGCCTGGTCTACAGAGTGAGTTCCAGGACAGCCAAGGGCTACACAGAGAAACCCTGTCTCAAAAACAAAACAAACAAACAAAAAACCTACCTACCACAAAGGGGGAAAAGCCTCTCAGTAGAGTGCCCCAGGAACTAAGCACAGGAATTAAACAGGAAAGGAGGAGAGGCGCGGCAGGAGGGTGGCAAAGCTTGCAGGTTGATAGCGCTCACTATGAGCTTGGTATTTTATTTTTAACCATTAGGTGCCAGACTCTGTGCTTGGTCCCATGTCTCAGACAAGCCCACTGATTCAATTTGGGGGCGAGCATGATCACAATAGCAGGTCCTGCAGAAGATGAGGCCTGCCTTCCTGCTGCTTCTCTCTGCCTCTGCATCTCACCTGCAAGGATGCTGCCTTCGCACTTCTAGGAAGTGAGAAAAAGGCCAGGTCCCGCCGGCACTACACGCCTGGACTCTAGATCTTCAGATGCAGAGGAGAGGATCTTTGCAACTTTGAGGCCACTCTGAGCTAATCTGCTAAGCTCCTCCATGATCTACAGAGCAAGACCCAGTTTCAAAAAAGACAACCCGACTGACACACACACACACACACAGAGAGAGATAGAGAGAGAGAGAGAGAGAAAGAGAGAGAGAGAGAGAGAGAGAACAATGCCGACATGTTTATCTCTCATCTTCCAATGAGTCTGAAGAAACAGGCAGACAAGAAACACCAAAGCGAGTGTGTGACTCTACATGTCTACATGTACGCTTCATGTGCTTACATACACAAGAGCAGGAATGCAGGGACCTGGAGGGGGAACTCTGAAGGGGTAACCACCACACTGACTCAGCAGGAACCAAGGGAAGAGCTCACTAGGAGGAAGACCTGTGGGGTTACTAGGATGCACTCCCTTCTAAGACAGCGGAAGGGGTGGACTGCTGTCTGCCTTAGGATCTGGACAAGTCTTCATATCTTTATGAGGGGAGGAGAACAGCATAGGGATGGGAGCGAATATAAACAATATAAACAGAGGCAGCTATAAACAGCAGCGGAAATACTTAAGTCTACACACCATCTGTCTCTTAAAAACCTCCCTAGGCTAAATGAGCGAGTGGTATACATATGCCCCTATTTAGGAGGGGAATATCTGCAAGATAAAAACAAGACTGATAGCTGGGTGTGGGTGACGCACAAGTTTAATCCCAGCACTTGGGAGGCAGAAGCAGGAGAATTTCTGAGTTCAAGGCCAGCCTGGTCTACAGAGTGAGTTCCAGGACAGCCAGGGCTATACAGAGAAACCCTGTCTCGGAAAAAAAAAAAAAACCAAATCCAAAAAAAAACCAAACAAACAAACAAAAAAACCAAGGCCGAAATACAAAATACTTATCAAGCCCACTACAGTCTCCAGTTTGGGTTGGGAGCAACCCGGCTTGAGGAGAAGTGCGTCAGATAGCAGCATAGAAACCGGACATAATTAAACAAGTCCACACAAAATATCCATCAGGAGCAAAGCGCTGCTGCTAAGAGACGATAAATCCATGCTAAAGTCTGCTGACTAATTCACAAGGCAGTGACAAAGAGATTCACAACTGTGAAAGTAGAAACCCAGGAGAGACAAGCTGAGACGAAAGGACATCCAGGAAGGGGCTGAGGCTCCGCTCCGTCTTTGGTACCCGGATGCAATCTTCATGCAAGTCTCAGAAGAGGCAGACCGTACCAGAGAGTCCTGTACCAGCCCCCGGGACGCAAGCTGTAGCCCCCACACCCCGCCTAGCGAAGAGACTGGGCAGCGAAGAGCCCTGGACTGGCTTTCGGAAGAGGATTAATCATGTGACCCCCTGGCCCTCACCCGGCCGCCAGCTCACCAATGCTAATGAATTGGCTCTTTTGCATTGGTCTGTTCTGCTACATGTTTATGTTGGCGATTTATGGAATTATGTCACTGAAGGCAACACAGTAATTTTTTTTTCTTGCTGGCTAGAATAAATAGGGCGCAATACAAACGAGAAATTAAGAGCGGGTAAGCTAAGGTTAGCAGGAATTCGGCCAGATCTGGACTTGGAACCGTGACAACAGCTCGTTATTCGAGAAGAAGTAGAGTTTGTGTTTCAGGGAATGAATCTGGACAGTCATTAATGAACTGACAGACTTTATAAACTGTTTCTTAGGGACCCGGCTCCCTCGGTTTATATTGCTTGGTTATTTATATGGCTATATGGGAGAGAGGGACAATTTGTTAGGAAATCTGTGTTAAATATATGACTGCTCCAACAAGTATTTGTCAATTATCTAATAAACACTCAATTCCCCTCTCTTTGCACTAGCATTAACTCTAGACTACATCTTGCACATAATCCCACCATCTCTTGGAATGATCTTATTCCCTAAAGTTGGTATTCACAACAAGTATTTCTTAATTTCAAACTATAAAGCTGTATTAGGAATTGGAGATGGCTCGGCAGCTGGGTAGCACCACACCCCTTCCACTCTCTTAGACTGGAGAGCAGCCTTGTAACCCCACAGTTCTGGATAAACTCAGCACACCTCAGAGTGGATAAGCCAAATATGAGTGAGCTCCTCCCTTGGTTCCTGGTGAACCTCATCAGTGAGGCAGTGAGTGCGCAAGAGTCCCAGGTCTCCCTCATTCCTGCGGCTCTGTAGGTAGGCACGGACAGGTCCACCCAGTGGCTTTCTTAATGGGACCTGCATCTAGGTCCCGGCACCCATATGTCGGTAACTAATCCCAGGTCAAGAAGATTCAATGTCTTCATCCGGCCTCCAAGGCCACCAAGCATGCACACAGATGCAGCAAAACACTCATACACATATAATTTTTAAGTCCCCCACCCCCACTACCCTTGCTCCCTAGAAATGCTGAAATGCCCTCTATCCCCGTGGCCTCCTGCTGGTCATACGGGACAACTGCTGGTCCAGATAAGGCAATTGCCTAGATTTATTTGCCAGACAGTGGATCTGCAAACTACCTCAGGATTTCCCAGCTCACTCCAATGACGATGTGGGTTCTCCTCTGCATTTACCTCCTGTCCCCATCAGTTATAGTTAGAAGAAAATCTTAACCTGGGTGGAGCTCCTCCCAGTTCTTTTGCAAACCAGAGGGGAGAACAGGTCAAGAGAGGAACAAATGCAAGGAGATTCCTAGAATGTAAATGCAGCAACGGCTCTACCACCTGACTGTGAACTGGCCCGCACCAAACAACATCTGGTTGACACTATCAAGCAGGGGTTTGTACATGTCTGTGAGGCAACCGAGACGGACGGATGTCTTCAAATTGGAAAAACAGAGAAAACTTCTGATGAATGACAAAATTCTAATATTCAATCTAGTATTATAACACACTGATATTAACAGACAGCAAGCCAGGGAAGCAAAGGTTGAGGTGTGGCGGGGCATGGGGAGGGCTTGTAAGTTTGAGACCAGCCTGGTCTACATAACGAGTTCCATGCTTGCCTGAGGGGAAAAAAAAACAAGTAATAAATGAAAAAAGTTTTACAAAAATCTAAGTAGAATGAAAAGACCACAAAATACTTGAAATATTTACAAACTACCCAGCCTCTCAGAAACTCCAGAAACATATGCATACTAAGAATGGCATTGTTTTCTGTGAATTAGACAGTCGAGACTGTAAAGAATCCATCATAATGTCCTGTCAGCAAGTAATTGTTTTAAAAGAATATTTTCCCAAGAATTCTTGAACAGAGGTACCAATTGGTGTGTACTTTATCAAGAGGTAATCTGGCTCACTTCTTAAAGTGTATATGCTCTGTTAACAAAGCAACACTATTTATAGAATTCTATTTTTAGAAGCTACAAATGCAAATGACAAACTCGGGACTACGGCTGAACTATGCTATAAAATGGGCAAAGCAGGAGAGCCTCAAACTTCATCACCTGAACAACTGTCAAAAAAAGAATATCCATCTACATCACAGAGTCCTCTTCTTTGTTAGCAGTAAAAATGACACAATCAGAGATGACGCACCTAGCCCTCAAGAGACTAGAGACCCCAGGGAGGTTAGAGGTCAGACAGGGTGGGGGGGGGGACATCACCGTGGAGTCAGGGGAGGGGAGGAGGTACAGGATGTGGAACAGTCCTGGACAGGGGTTGGCGGGGTGGGAAGTAAAATATGGAGTGTATAAAAATATTTAATTAAAACAATTTTTAAAAAATGACACAAAACATTTACACAGAAAAATGGCTCAAGTATTTTGGAGTGAAAAGGGCAAGGCATATAGCATGCTTGATATAATCCCATTTGAAGAGCAAAGCAAACTACGCCTCACACAGATTAAAGCGTGAGCAGAGGAGGGTGCTCAGTTTTCAGTGCATACTCTCACACACTGTGTGTGCACACCAGCCGAGGGCAGAGCTCACGCACTGTGTGTGCACACCAGCTGAGGGCAGAGCTCACGCACTATGTGTGCACACCAGCCGAGGACAGAGCTCACGCACTGTGTGTGTGCACACCAGCCGAGGACAGAGCTCACGCACTGTGTGTGTGCACACCAGCCGAGGGCAGAGCTCACGCACTGAGTGTGCACAGCAGCGAGGGCAGAGCTCACGCACTGTGTGTGCACACCAGCCGAGGGCAGAGCTCACGCACTGTGTGTGCACACCAGCCAAGGGCAGAGCTCACGCACTGTGTGTGCACACCAGCCGAGGGCAGAGCTCACGCACTGTGTGTGCACAGCAGCGAGGGCAGAGCTCACACAATGTGTGTGCACACCGGCTGAGGGCAGAGGACAAAGGCACTCCAATTCTGTGAAGAAATGTCTTTAATAAATGGTATGTGGTAATTGATATCTATACTGAAAATAAAGAGGTTTGGCCTATACTTATATAATTTAAAAATCATTAATTTAAAATAAAAGAAGACATGAAAGAAAATTATAATGACAACACAATTGGCAAAAATTTGATCAACAAGATACAAAAGGCTATAGCCATGGGAAAAGGCAAAAATGTAAGCTGGAGCACAGTCTAAAGATTAGGAGTTCCCACAACTCATGAAGAACCACTCAGATTGTGTGGACAGACAACAGCTCACACAGACAGGCAAAGGGACCTGTGCCTATAACCCCAACAACTGAGGAAACTTAAGCAGGACGACTAACAGGGAAACTGAAGCAGAAGGACTCACAAAAGTGAAAGACCAGCCTGGTCTACACAGTGAGTTCTCTGCCAGCCTGGACCACAGTGTGACAACTGTTCTGAATGAGGAAGCGAAGGAGAGGGGGTGCTGGTGAGATGCTTGGCAGACGGAGGCACAGAAGCTGGAAGACCTAAGCTTGGTCCCAGGTCCACAAGGTCGCAGAAGAGAATCAGCTCCTGAGATATACCCCGTAAGTGCGTGTGTGCTGTGGTGCATGCAGATATATGGGAAAAGGAAGACATCGCTCTGAACAACGGGCAGTGAACGAGCACCCACTGGAGCGTGAGTCCACGGGTGGAGGTGTGCACCGCGTCATCAGCCGCTGCGGATGGTGAACTAAGAATCCTATGGGCCGTCTAACACTTGCCAGAAGAGCTACACGGAGGGGAAAAAGAGGACACTGAGGCAGCCTGGCTCTGGGGTGGGAAGAAGTGCAATGCGGGAGGAGGGCCAGACGCTGGGGAGAACGGGAACTTCACACACTACTGCTGGTGAGACAGCTTCTGAGCACTGAACGGAATAGAAAACTTAATACAAAATACCTATATATAGCTCAGAAGACATATAGGCAAAAGACTCAGGTCTTAAGTGAACATATATGTGCTGTTTTAATACACATATATTTCACGTATCTATGAAATCTGACAATATTAAAATGTTCATGGTCAGATAGATTTTTTTTTTTTACCATACCATACAAAATGGCATAGCCAACTTCAGTAACATCAATAATAGCTGTCTCCAAAACATACTGAACTAAAGTGAATATAGAATTCCAGTTTTCATAGTTCACAACAGGTAGACCTGGTACACAGAACTGCAGGTCAGAACAGTGTCTCTAAGAAGGTTCTGGGCAGCGTATGGCGGACCCAGAGCAGCTCCTCGGACACCGGCAGGCTTGATCCAGTATGCAACTCAGAAGACAGCAGGTGCTGGCGAGGAGAAGAGAAAGAGGAACACTCCTCCACTGCTGGTGGGTGTGTAAGATGGTACAACCACTCTGGAAATCAGTCTGGCAGTTCCTCAGAAAACTGGGCATGACAACTTCTGGAGGACCCTGCTATACCACTCCTGGGCATATACCCAGAGGATTCCCTAGCATGCAATAAAAACACATGCTCCACTATGTTCATAGCAGCCTCATTTATAATAACCAGAAGCTGGAAAGAACCCAGATGTTCCCCAATGGAGGAATAGATACAGAAAATGTGGTATATTTACACAATGGCATACTACTCAGCAATTAAAAACAATGAATTCATGAAATTCTTAGGGAAATGGTTGGAACTGGAAAATATTATCCTAAGTGAGGCAACTCATTCACAGAAGAACACACATGGAATGCAATCACTGAGAAGTGAATATTAGCCCAGAAGCTCTGAATACCTAAGACACAGCTCACATATCAAATGATTCCCAAGAAGAAGAAAGGAGAGGGCCCTGGACCTGGAAAGGCTTGATGCAGCAATGTAGGGGAGTACCAGGACAGAGAAGTGGGAGGTGGTGGATTGGGGAGCGGGAGAAGGGAAGAGGACTTATGGGACTTATGGGGAGGGGGGAACCAGGAAAGGGGAAATCATTTGGAATGTAAACAAAGAATATAGAACATTTTTTTAAAAATAAATAAAAATAAAAAAGAAATATACACTTAGGACAAGTGTATTTATTTATCAACTTTGTCACAGTCTGGGTAAAGCTTTATTCTAGAAAAATGAGATACAGCCTGGAGTCCTATCACCCTGAACATACCCAATCAGATGCGCTCTTGGAAGCTAAGCAAGGTTGGATCCAGTCAGAACACAGACGGGAGAGAAAGGAAAGACAAAAAGCCAGATTTGGTGATTCATACCCATAATCTTAAGAGGCTGAGCCAAAGGAATAGGAGTTTGAGGCTAGCCCGGGCTACATAATGATTTATGAGGCAACCTGGGCTACCAAATAAGAATGTTTTTTAAAAATATTTAAGAAATAAATTAAAACTAAGTTTGGGCAGTAATGTTTTAAATAAAATGTTTAATAAAAATGTTTTAAAAGCACCTTTGTGAATAACTAAAACATCAATATTTAAGTAAGTACTATCACTCCGGAAAGATTGCTGAGTGTTTATTTTCCAGTTCAGAATGGCTGCCAACTATCTGTAACTCCATTTCCAAGCGCTTCAATATTCTCTCCTGTGCTCCGTAGGTGCACACATGGTGTGCATACAAATATGGAGGTGCTCACACATACATGTGAAATAACAGTAATTCTTTAAAAAATAAATAAGGTGCTATTATGACCCACTAAATAAGACCAGTAATTATGCATTTATGGAGCCCCCCCCATGAGTGCCAAGAATCACATGACCACTGATCATGCAAAAGGCCGATGATCTAGACTTTGGAGCACACCTGTAACAAGTGTACTGGCAGACAGACATCAAGATGTCAAGTTGGAGACTCTGTCAGAAGAGGAGACAGGAGGGCTGAGGGAGAGTGCGGCCTTTACTCTTGGCCTCAGGGGCAGCTGCTTGGATGGTTTTTACAAAGGAAGAAAAGCATGCAGGGGGAAGAGGAGGGGAGGGAGGCCTGCCTGGCCTCTGTTAAAGAGCTACAGTGTCTTTTCACGGCAACATAAACTGCAGTGGTGCCTCTGATAAGAAATTTGGCAGCACCATAGAACTATAGAACAGAATGCTTAAAAATATCCATCTGCTCAATGAATTATTTAAAAATAGGATGTAAGACTAATGTGGTAACTGTACTTTTAAAAAACCTCATGCATAGAAACATATGGAAATATATATCAGATGTGTCTTTTAATTCACTTCTTTAAATGATCTTTAATGAAGCAACACTGTGAAAAACATTATCAACCATGTGTCCCCCTCCCCTCAGAAGAATGCTATACAATGGGCACTGTTCTGTAGCCTTTGGAGTTTTTAAAATATGTATATTTTCAGAGGCAGGTTTAAAACAAAAGCAAGTCCTGTTTAAAAATAAAGCAATAGACCTTTTCATTTATGACAACCTAAACGTTATCCTATAGTTATAAGAAGCGTTTTGTACACTGAAATCCCATAAAATAAGATTTTTCTATATGACGGTTTTAAACCTGCCTACTTTCTTCGAGATTTGTTTGGTCATAAACTGCCGAGAGGCAGAGAGGTACAAGGGAGCAGGCTCTCCAGCAATGTCTCTCCTAACACTATTTTCTAAGATGCTCGTTGTTGAAGCCCCATTATGAAATCAAAGATGCATTCACTTGAAACGAAACCAGAAGCGACACGGAAAAAGCTTCTGAATGCATCTCCTAAATGAAATCAACAATAACAATAATATTAAAAACACAAGCAATGCTCTCCTAACAAAAATAAGCCAGTGTGACAGCCTAGATAAAGAATGTCCCGTAGTCAAACTCTCCAGGGAACTGGGGGACAAATAAAAGCAACTGAGGAACCGAAGAGGCGGAATAAAGAAGCCAAAGCCCAGGTGGAGAGAAGATCGCGGGCCCCAGCTCAGGAGTGTGTGGCCACTTCTGCAGAGGCTGGCCCTGCCGTCGGCCACGTCAACGCACTGGACAGGGAGGACAGCATCGGACACTGAAGCAAAGCCTGCTCTGAACAGACTAAGAACACTTGAGGAAGCCAGCATGCCAGGTTCCTAGGAAGCTTCTCGAGCATGGAGAAGACAGGAAGGTACCTCAGCACAAGACGCAGGACAGAAGTGTGACGGCAGGGCTGGATTTTGTGTAGGCCAAAGGGAAAGCAGCAGCTCTTTCCCGCCTCTGTCTTCAAAGTGGTCCAAACACCAGAAAAGGCTGGAAAGATGGGGGGTAGGGGGTATGACAGTATGGGGACTGAAGTGCCAGAAAGATCCACGTGAGAGAACTTAGTGAAGAAAGCAAGAGAACTTAATGAAGAACTTATGAAGAACTTAGTGAAAGGGTGGCCATGCACACAAGAAGGGATGGAGTCCACTGAGACAGGAGGGAAAGGGAAGAAGACAGATGATGTCATCCCCAGGTGAGATGCTAGATCTTGATTCTGGGACAAATTCATTTAGAGTGATGGTGTGGGCCAAGGTTTTACCCAAGGACTCGGTGGCTGAATTATAGCAGTTGTTCGAGGAGAAAAAGGAAAAACGTGATCTAGCTCAGGGGAGAACGTGAGAGGCGTTCACTAGCTGGAAGCCACACTTTGTGAGAGTGGGCAGCGGTGCACTGAACAGAGCAGGTCACTGCAGGGTCAGAGGAAGAGACTGGGAGCCAGAAGACTCCAGAGAAAGACTGCAAAGAAGGCTTCCAAAGATTTCATTTACAACTCAGTTGTTAATGATACTAATATTGACATATCTTACAAGTATACTCTTGAAAAAAATCAGAAACACTAAATTACTCATTGGCTTATTATGTTAATTTAATGGGAGAACAAATTTTTATATATCCTTTTTCATTGCAAAATAATTAAAAGCATATCTACCAAAATAGAAAATAATCACCTATAATCCTCTCACCAAGATATAACTATTATTGTAGTAATTTTAGCATAGCTATAATTATACATTTTTACTAATTGTTTTCCAATTGACCATATGTAGTATTGAGCAACATGCATTCTTCCACATAACACTTACATGACAATTTACTAAGTACCCTTTCAAAATGTGTAAACCATCTATCGCCCAGCAGATGGAGGGCCTCTGATAAATTATGAAAGGTATAAATCAGCATGTAAAGGTTTACATTTCCAAGTTCAACCTGAGAAGTAGATAATTAACAGCATCCAACGTGGAGAAGCCATCCCTAAAGACTGAGAGGAGAACAGCAGGGTTGTTTTCAGACACAGTCACACCAGGTCACTGACAAGCCAAAAGATTTACCTGGAAGAAATCTTACGAAACGTGGCATGAAATGAAACCTCGGACAGCAGGGAGGGCTGTCTTCAAACAAAGGACCTAAAGCACACAGGGGGAAAGAAAGAAAAGAGAAATCAGACCGCCACAGAAAGCACACACTGCAACTTCATTCCCAAGATTTATGGTAACCACAAACCCCAGCAGCAGAAGCAGGGACATAAACAGGACCACTTCCCCCACTCTGCCTCAACAGTGCAATCACTCATCACAACTGCCTCAGGTGCCAGCCAGGGCAGCCATGAGAGGCCTACAGCGACTCACAGGGAAAATGAAAGCCAAGGAGTCAATGCATACACACACACACACACACACACACACACACACACACACACATACACACAAATCACTTTGTAAAAAAATATCAGCATCTTTGTCAGAACTGAAGCACAGCATTGCATGATGCGCCCGTATGTTAATTCCGTCAGTTTTCAATCAATACACTAAAAACGAAACGATGCTGCGAGTTCCGGAAGTCATTAACCAGTGCACTTGGGTTTTAAAAGCCCTTCACTCATTTCATTTAAAAACTACCTTCAAAAAGTCTTCCTTCGATATACAAGTTTAAAAATAAGCAAATTTAAAAAATCTGCTGGAACTCGGGCACCTGCAAGACTACGTGTTTTCTCTGCATTTGCATGTAAGTTTTAATGACTAATTGTTTCTCCAACTTAATAAACTGTTATGTTACAAAGTGGATTACAGTGATGGGCACTACATTTAAAATATTAATTACCGAGATGCATTCCCCAATATACATAAATCAAGCTAGTTCTATCAGTAACGAGAAGCATTCTTGGCTACCAACAGGCACTGACCAACTGCAGGGGGGCAGTGGTAGCCACCCATTCATGTGGAAAGGCAGTAAGCATTCCTACAGATAACACGCTTTACTTACATATTTACAGAATAAAACTTCAACTATGCCCCGCCGTGTCACCAGAGTTTTTATATACACTGTGATTTGCATCTTAGAAGAATGTCTCTTTTCGTCAGCCCTAACATTTACCTTTAAGATTCCAGTCATATAATTCCAAAATATCTCTGAATAGGAACAATGAAAACAGTTCAAGTCCTTTCACACAAAAATTCTGAAAAATAAGTCAAAATCAAATTACTATAGATCTGCAAATATACATTAACTTGTCCTAGCCAAGTAACTCAAAACTGTTTGTGGCAACCACACCAAGAGCTTTCCCTACACGGCTTGGCCACTGTCCAAAAATGGCTTGCCAATCTCAAACAGAAATGAAGAAGACAATATTGCCATTAGGATTTCTATAAAAATGTCAATTCAGCCCTTTTTAGTGTACAAATAAATTATCCCAGACTTAAAAGTTTTACTTCTATCATCCTTTTCTAATCTAGTTGTAAAATGTGTAAGAATCACCTGGGACCATTCTGCATGAGGTTACATGCACAACTGCAAACTGACTAGGTTGTCCCCACTCCCACCCCTCCCTACCCCACAACCCGGAACACTGTTGCCAAGTTACCAAAAAGCAGAAGTCCTCTGTATCACAAGGCTTCAAACTCTTAACAGAGGCTAAGGGCTAAGAAAAACTGCCGAATTCTACCGAAATTCCTCCTGTAGACAAGCTGGGCAGATGACATATTTCCACGTAACTTTGGTCTCCTAAGTCTTCTGCCTACTTGTTTGGCCCAGGGTTCATAAATCACCCTGCCTGAGATCACATCAGAAGTCATCAAGTTTTACAACACTAAGCAAGGGCTCATGACCTCAGAACCAAACAGAAGCAAAACAAAAGTAAAAACTTAACAATCCCTACCCACAGATGGAAGGGTCAGCCCTTGCTCTTTGCCGCTATTTAAATGCAGGTAGAAGGGCCAGGACTCGGTGACTCAGCATGCACCTCAGGCCATCGGGCCCTCCCCAGTGCTCCCTGCCCTTCCATGACAGTGCTCCCCGGTTAACCAGACTGCAGGAGCCAAAGGCTCCAGAAATCATCCCCAGCGCATCAAGTACACAAGCTTGCTTGCTGTCTTGTAATTTCTTAGCGTGATTTGTTGACAACACTAAATTCCACACCAGGCAATGAATCATTCTGAGATTCACATTAATCTTACTTTGGAATTTAAAATCCCTTGCATATATTTAGATAAATCTGCTGTTTAGCATCTGCAATGAAAAACAATTAGGCAAAAAAAAAAAAAAAAAAAAAAAAGGAAATATATGGGAAGAGAAATGAGCCAAGCGCAGATCTTGTCACTAGAGATAATGAGCAAGATTATTCTGACAGCCCTCGGATTCAGTGTCACTGTCCCAGCCCTCTGTGGCACTGGCCAGTACCCACACTCTGTCCCCTAAAGCAAAACTGAGAACAGATGGAGAGTGACTATCAGCAGAGGCTGCACGAGCAGACACGGGTTCAGAAATAGGTCAACGAGTGTAAATTTTTGAGCTGTGGCTCAGAGCTGTACCACAGTGACCCTTCCAACAGGGAACACGGTACTTTAGGGGACTCAAGTGGCCAAAAAGCTGGAGCAGACCAACTTCAGTTATGGTTTGGTTTCGTTGTTGCTGTTTTTCTTTTTTAAGAGAGAGAGATTATAGAAGCAGAGTGCACATGGTCAGCTGTTAGGCGCCCCTCCCCCTCTCACCTCAGGCATCATCTCTTCAATAAAGTGAATCGTGTAGTCTATGTTGAATCGAATTACTTTACACAGTGGGATCTGCAAGAAGAAGAGCTGTTGAGTCCCCAGTATTTCTCTGCAGGCGACACAATGCAGGGTTCGCTGTCGGACCCAGGGCCAGGAGCCAAATCTGGTTTTACCTTCGCTTAACCTGGAACAACTTTGGCAAGGCCTTCAATCACAGCCTCTGCTTTCTGTTTTGGTTTGTCTGTTTGTTTGTTTGTTTCTTCTGTTTTCTGTTTCTTGAGATAAGGTCTCACTCTTTGACCTTGCTGGTCTAGACCTCCGGTGTAGACAGAGAAATTTGCAAGCCCCTGACTGCCTCCTGAATGCTGGGGTTAAGGCAATCAGCGTCCTAGGCCCAAACTACTCCATTCTAATGGCAAAGCCCTAGCTCTGACCAACCTTCTACGAGACGGGGAGGAGTATCGGTGCTTCACTAAAGTGATCAATAAAGCAATGTAAACTTGACAAGAACATACTAGAGCCGAACATGCTACCTCTAGAAAAAAAATTAGAAAACTAATCATGTACTGATTTTACCTTAATTCCTCACACTGCTCACGAATGGCAGCGCCACAGTTTATCAGTTACGTTCATTTAGTTCCTTCATCAGTTCACAGTGCACGTCTGTCAGCACAACCAACAAGTATAAAAAATAAGAGGGAGCGTTCCCGGGGCTAGGAACCAGTCTAACTCTTGACTGCTTACTCACGGAACTGTCACAGGTGCCCTTAAAGATAGGTTTGGCGCTTACATACTTGGAAAGAGAAAAAAAAAAATAACAAAGATGGGGAACCATCAGGTGCCTTGCCTACAGGAACAGGTGGCGGGTAAAGTACCCAACTCTTACCTACCCAAATACAGACCATGTGAGGCATTGTAGAGTCGGATGAACTAACCCACAGCTGTCTCCTCCTCCCAGCGTACCATCAAACACTAGCCTAGTATCTAGACACAAGAGGATCCCATAAATAGATTTCTCAATGAACAGAAGAAAGGGGAAAAGGATGGAAGAGGTTATGGAACTGGCTAGCTGGGCACAATAATTGAAACCAGAGGCCCTGTGGATGTGTTACACAGTCTTTCTGGTTTAGCAATCTCTCCATGAAACAATGTAATCACTTTTACAAACCACAGCTGTCAGAAAGAAACAAACTTTAATTCTCTCAGCAAAAGGGATAGAAAGAATATAGAAAAAAAACAGTCTTACAATGCCATCTACTGGGAAGAAATTTTAGCTGTTAGACATTCTTTTTTTTTTTTAAATATAGTGATTGCTGTCTTTAACTTTTGTTATAATGAACTTGAATATGGGATTTATTTTCAACCTTCTGTATTCATAATGTCATCAGTCCTCAGCTAACCAATGCAACATACTTAATACACTATTGTTTTTCCAACCAACTTTAACCCCCTAGACATTTAAAATACTTGAGAGTTACAAATTTGTACATGAATTAACCTGCTTTTAAAATACCCATACTTTACTAACATCTATATAAGGTTCGTGCTTTCGAATGAGCCACGGGTCCTGTCTTGAACAGCAAGGATCTAGACAGAGTCCAAAAGGGAGGAATAGCTGCTCTAACCCTAAAGCCCCTGAGATGGTTGGGAGGAACGTGAGTTACAAAGCAGCCTTAAAGCACAAGGAGACTCCATCTCAAAACAGGAAGGTGAATGTAAACAGTAAACAGTACAAAGAGAATATGACACATTGTAATGCAATTAAAAACAAGCACATGAAAAAGCATAAAAGGTGCAGGACGCATTTGAGCTGCTTTGTAAGACCTGTGGGAGGCCAGGCAGACCTCTGTGATTCCAGCACTCGTGGGTAAAGGCAGGACAGCCAAAGCTGAGTCCAGCCTAGTCTACATAGGAGATTCCAAGAAATACAGCAAAAATCTGCTCAAAAAGTATGGGGAAAGGGGGTGAGGGGAGAAAACAGGATATACAGAAACATGCAGACCGAGAGGGCAGGTATTGGGACACAGAAAAGGGACCCATGAAGTCACTTAGCTCTTCAGAAAGGACAGTGCACAGAGAGAAGCCAGATGCTGCTCGGGAGAAACGAAGTCCTTCCTGCTGTCCTTGTGACCCACTAAGGCCAGGGTGCACTGCTACATCCCAGTCTCTTTCAAGTGCATTTGCACAGGAGTCTAGCACAGTTTACACTTGATTACAACACAGATTGTGGGAACGCCTTGGAGAGAATGCAGAGGACCAGGCTACAGCCTAATACACCTGTTCAGGTACAGAACAAGGGATGGCGGGAATAGAGTGTTCAAGAGAGTTAGGGAGCGTTACTGACTGTTCTGTCATGAGGAAAGAACTGAGAACAAATACCGGATCCCTGGGCTTTTGTTACCAGAGTTTGCAATACAAATGCAGAAACCCATAATCGTCCCAACTAACTCAAACCCAACGACAAGAGAAGATGAAAGTCTCACAAACGTTGAATACCTGGCCTGGCTAGTTTCCTGCCAACAACAAGCTAGAGTCATTTGGGAAGAGGTTTCTCAATTGAGAAAATACCTCCGTAAGATTTGCCTATAGGCAAGTCTACAGTGTCATTTCTTGATTGATTGATTGATTGATTGATTGATTAACTGACTGACTGACTGATGCGGGAGGGTTCAGCTCACTGTGGGTGATGCTATAACTGGGATGGTAGGGCTATAGGAAAGCCATGAGGAGCAAGCCAGTAAGCAGGGCCTCCACAGCCTGTGTATGAGCTCTTGCCTTGAGTTCCTGCTCTTGTGACTTCCCAGGATGATGGACTATAAGCTGTAAAGTAAAACAACCCCTTGCCTGCTTATCCTAGCTGGTTTTGTGTGTCAACTTGACACAGGCTGGAGTTATCACAGAGAAAGGAGCTTCAGTTGGGGAAGTGCCTCCATGAGATCCAGCTGTGAGGCATTTTCTCCATTTGTGATCAAGGGGTGGGGTGGGGGGTCCTTTGTGGGTGGTACCACCTCTGGGCTGGTAGTCCTAGGTTCTCTAAGAGAACAGGCTGAGCAAGCCAGGGGAAACAAGCCGTCCTCCCATGGCCTCTGCATCAGCTCCTGCTTCCTGACCTGCTTGAGTTCCAGTCCTGACTTCCTTTGGTGAACAGCAGTGTGGAAGTGAAGCTGAATAAACACTTTCCTCCCCAACTTGCTTCCTGGTCATGATGTTTGTGCAAGAATAGAAACCCTGACTGAGACACTACTCAAGTTGCTTTTGGCCATGATGTTTTATTACAGCAGTAGAAACCCTAACTGAAGCGACACACATAGATGCACACACACATATAATGAAAATCAAATATAAATCTTTTTATGGAAAACAAAATAGGCCTGATTTTAACTAAAACTCTAAGCATAGCTGTCATTTATTAAGCTCAAAGAAGCACTAGTCCAAAAAACAAAACAAAAATAATTAAAAGATTCAAAGGCATCTGTTTGCCATCTTTCCCAGTATGAGAGGTGCCAGCATTTACTATGCACCCAGCACCATGAGCAGCGCTTGCATGGGCCACTGCATTTATCCTTCCCAAGCATGGGCAGCCTGAACAAGGAGGACGGCATCTTACAGATGTCAAAACTGAAGATCGCAGCCGTGACAGTGCCAGCCTGCAGAGCTTGCTCACACTAGACTGGCACCCACAAAGCCACACTGTCTTTAAGGTGACCCCAAAGTCAAAATAAAATCTACAGGGAATTACAAGGTGACAGATAAGCTCACGCCAACACAGCCGGTACTTGCAAGTGGAGGTTAGTAGACTACGAGAACTTCTGAAAGCCATCAAGACTCCAAGACTAAAATGTGGTGAAGATTTTAATTGTCTGAGACACATAAACGCAGCAAAGAAAACAGGTTCTCTAGCATCTATATGACATGGGAGGAAAGCAGAAATATGGGGAGAAGGTCCAGGTGGGGAGCATTAACAAGTAAGGTAGTGGAGAGACAGAAGGTTGTATGTATACTTGCTGATATCAAGGACCTGGGTTCAGAGAGTGAGAGACATTCATTCACAGACAGACAGACAGACATGAGGATGTGCATACATGGCATGAAGGCAGAAGGAAACTACTTGTGGGGTGTACTGGCTAATTTTGTGTGTCAACTTGACACAGGCTGGAGTTATCACAGAGAAAGGAGCTTCAGTTGGGGAAGTGCCTCCATGAGATCCAGCTGTGGGGCATTTTCTCAATTAGTGATCAAGTGGGGAGGGCCCCTGGTGGGTGGTACCACCTTTGGGCTGGTGTTCTTGGGTTCTATAAGAGAGCAGGCTGAGCAAGCCAGGGGAAGCAAGCCAGTAAGAAATATCCCTCCATGGCCTCTGCATCAGCTCCTGCTTCCTGACCTGCTTGAGTTCCAGTCCTGACTTCCTTTAGTGATGAACTGCAACGTGGAAGTGTAAGCTCACTAAACCCTTTCCTCCCCAACTTGCTTCTTGGTCATGATGTTTGTGCAGGAATAGAAACCCTAAGACAAATTGGTACCAGTGTAGTGGGGTATTCCTGTGACAACCTGACCATGTTTTGGGGAGGACTGTGGAAGGACTTTGGAACTTTGAGCTAGAAAAGCTATTAGAATATTAAGAGCTTGGTGGAAAGATCTGTAGGAGCTTAGAAGACAATGTTAAGAACAGTGCAAAAGATGGAGGCCTGGCTTGTGAAATTTCAGAGGGAAAATTAAAGACTCTTACAGTGGCCATTTCTTGACTGTGAAGATTCTGTGGTTTTGGTTAGCTGGGGCTGAAGAATCAGCTGTGAGTAACAAGATACCAGAACCACTAAAGCAACCCTTTGTGTTATTGGGACTATTGATGCTGGTTAGCTGGAGCTAAGAAATTAGCGGTAATTAAGAAGAGACCAGCATCACTGAGGTGAAATCTTCTGGGAAGTGTTTTCTGAGAGCACAGAGGCTGTGTTCCAGAGATAGCCACTGCTGTATTTTGTGCTGTGGCTGGACTTGGTACTGTGTAAGAATCACCCAGGTGGAACTGGTTTTGAAGGCATGAAGGGGTCATGAAGAGCAGCTGAGGCTCTTGGCACAGTGAGAGGCCATTGGTGAAGGTGCAGCCTCAGTTGCAATTGACGGCCCAGGACTTGAAGGGGTCATGCATAGGAGCAGAGGCTTGTCACCATGAAGAGAGCCTATGAGAGGCTATTGGTGAAGCCTAATTACAGTGGAAGATAGCAGTATTTTGGAGATGCCAGTAACATGAGATGACCACCAAGAACAGCAGCAGCAGTGGAGTACAGGCAGCTGGAGCCTAAAAGACAAGCTGTGTGCTACAAAGGGCAGGACTGAAGAAGTGACCCAAGCCCTTGTAGGAGCCCAGAAGATCATGAGTTGGATCCTAGACATTGGACATTTAGAGTTTGAGTTTTGCTTTTGGTTGTGACTGTGCCCTGATATGTTTCCTCTTGAAGGAAGAAAGTATTTTAGTGGAGCCCACAGTTAAGAGACTTTGAATTTTTAAAGGACTTTGAATTTTAAAGATATTGGACATTTTAAGGTGATTGAACTTTTAATATGTAAAGACTGTAGGACTTTTAAAGTAATTTAGATCTTGGGGATGAATAAGAAAGTAAGGGTTGAGGCTTAATAGTGATGTGTTTGTGTGTCAAGTTGACAGGGGGTCAATTGTACTGGCTAGTTTTGTGTGTCAACTTGACACAGGCTGGAGTTATGACAGAGAAAGGAGCTTTAGTTGGGGAAGTGCCTCCATGAGATCCAGCTGTGAGGCATTTTCTCAATTAGTGATCAAGGGGGGAGGGCCCCTGGTGGGTGGTACCACATTTGGGCTGGTACTCTTGGGTTCTATAAGAGAGCAGGCTGAGCAAGCCAGGGGAAGCAAGCCAGTAAGAAACATCCCTCCATGGCCTCTGCATCAGCTCCTGCTTCCTGACCTGCTTGAGTTCCAGTCCTGACTTCCTTCAGTGATGAACTGCAACGTGGAAGTGTAAGCTCAACAAACCCTTTCCTCCCCAACTTGCTTCTTGGTCATGATGTTTGTGCAGGAATAGAAACCCTAACTAAGACATGGGGAGAGGAAGGAACTAACAAGAGGAGGGGAGAGGCAGATCTGAGAGTGCTACAACAATATGTGTGTATGAAAATATCATAAGGAAGCCTATGATTTCGTATATTTATAATATGACGATCTTCTGCAAGAAAATTCTCCAAAATAAAGCCAGATAAGGTCATGCTTGCCTCTACTCTATGCACTCAAGACTAAGGTGAGAAGATCCGTGCTTAAAGACCCTGGGCTAGTCAACAAATTCCAGGCCAGCCTGGGCTACTTAGTGAGACCTCAAAAAAAAAAAAAAAAAAATCTGTAGGCTGATATAATATAGAATAAGAAAAATAAGAAAGCACTGTTTTAAGTTAGTATCGGTATCTAGAATTACATCTACTTAATAAAGTAAAAAGGAATGACAGATAGAAGCAAGGTAGGAGCAAGACTTGAGACTCAGCCTCCAGTGGAAAAGTTCACATTCCAAGTGTAGTAAGGGGACTTTCTGACTGCAGGCCAGCAGCACAGTGAGACTCACTCACTAGGTTCCATGGGACAAGGCTCAGCCCAGGTAAAGTACTGCCAGGCCCCTCCCAGCACTACCACAGCATCACTGGTCCACCTGAAGACCAGATGAGCGCTACAATTCCAAGGCTGCCAACTTCAAAGCGGGAGGCAGGATTCTGATGCAGATATGGAGCATCCATTTAGACTGATGCCCAGGAAACCATCCCTAACGACCAGATAAACATCACGAGTCCTTGTGTCGGACCAAGTCTCTGAACACAGACACAGTCCTGGGATTCAAAAGCAGGACCCCTGCAAGATCACATCGGGGTCAGTGTCCTGAGCAGGTCCTGCTTCTCCTTCCTTTGTTGGGGACATCTGTTACCTTTCTAACTTCAGCTTTCCTTTGAAGGACCCCAAAATAGTTCATCACATCACCCCACAGTTTATCCTCTTTTTCAACGATTCACACTCTGAAAATGTTACTCTAACATGTTTACTTCCACCATTTAGGCAGCCCAGACCTGTGACTCATTAGCAGGCTCACAGGCCTGCCTGAGGCGGCTGCAGCGGCCTGCAGGTCACATGGTGGGGATGCAGAATAAATGTCATAAACACATAAAGGGGATTTATTTTGATTTGTGGAAAAGAATGATAAGGGAGGGTAGTCTGAGGAAGGAGACAGGAGCCAATACTTACATTGGTCAGAGGGGCATGTGCAAACATAGAAAATCCTTCAAAGATATACTCATGATCATCATATTCTATGACTGTTGGCCTGTCAGTCTAAAAGTAAACAAGAAAACAAAACAGGACTTAAATTAATATCCTCTGCATGAGCAGGAACCCACCCAGACACAGACTAACTCAAGAAAGAAACAAAAGCAACTATGTAGGCTCAACATTTTCTTGAATATCGGAAAATATACACTAAAAACGAATGTGAAATGGAATTCTCTGGCTTCAGGTGTCACGTATCACACTACATTTTAAATAACCAATAATGCTTCTATGTACACCATTAAGAAAACTAAAGGCTATATGTAGCTTCCTTTTCTAGAAGTTCCTTTTCTTTATTCCCACAACAATGCTGGTTATACTTCCCTGGACTATATTTTGGAACAAATATGGCTGACAGAGCCAGGGTCCAGACCGGAAATGACCTAGGGAGGACCCGAGGGGCTGGAAATGTCAGAAGCTCAACCCCACGGCTGCATGCTCACCATCCCCAAGGAGAGGACGACCACCAAACCCTGCAGTAGAGTGGGCCCAGGCGATGGCACAGGAAGTCTTCAACTGCCTGGGACCAGAATCTATGACTGCGTGATCTAAATGTCGCTCTCGGCACAACAGACTCTCCTCCTCCTAAGTCATTCTCCATAGCCAAGTCTTTCGATATTAAATGCCAAAACGTAGAGCAAATTATAGAGACTGGCAGCCTAAAACATACTTGCTACCCAGACACTAAGCATCATTATTTCACAAATTACCTTTATGACAACTGGGACGAGCTAAAGAGTATCTATATGCACACATCTTTCTTTTGTCAAGGTAACCATCACTTTATATTTGAGTGACCCAATAAGACTAAATGTAACGAGAAGATTATGATGAACAAGAAATAATAATGGGCGGTACAGCCACTCTGATAGGCCAGCATATACAAATGCTGTCTAATAAAATGTAATTAAAATATAATTATATTTCTTTCCCCCCTCCCTGCCCTTTCCCCCAATCCCTCCCTCTTCCTATTTTATTTTATTTCATGTGTATGTTTGGTATCCAGAGAAGCTAGAAAAGGGAATCAGGTGCCCTAGAGCTGCAGTTACAGAGGGCTGGGAGCCGCCATGTGGGTGCTGGGATCCAAAAGTGGGTCTTCTGTGTGAGAGAACAGCCAGTGCTCTAAACTGCTAGGTCACATCCTCAGCCCCACACACATACTCCAATCCACTGGCATTACTCACAGTAGCAAACAATGCAACCAACCCAAGGCCCATCAACTGAATGGATAAATAAAACACATTGTAATCATAAGTACACACACACACACACACAGTATTATCTGACCATAAAAAAAAAAAACTCACTATAAAGGATGCAAGTTGCATAGCTCTGTGCAGAATAGGTGCATACACATGCTATAACAGGCAAATCTCAGAAAACAAAACAAAACAGTCCAAGTAAAAGGAAAAAAAAGCAGCTACTCTATGGCCCCTAGGGAAAGGATAGGCTACAGACACAAGCCACCTAAAGGATAAAAAGTTTCTTTTAGGACAAATGTTCTAAAATTAGACTGTAGTGGTTTTACAAGTCAGTAATTATGTTAAACATCATGAATACACACTTTAAATGGGTAAAGCTGATGACACAAGAAGTCTAGCTAAGTAGAATTATTGAAATATGTAATTATGAATAGTCTTGAAATCAAGACTTTTCAGTTCATGTAACTAAAAGTAACAAATCCCATAATATGAGAGGCAATGCAGCAGAGCGTAGCATACAGACAGATACCCTGGGGCAGATCCCCTGGCTTCTACAAGCCACCACACGTAGGACCTGAAGCCACCACACGTAGGACCTGAAGCCACCACACGTAGGACCTGAGCTACAGCTGCTCGCCCTCATCCACAGCATATGAACTAACGGCCTACGTGGGTAACGTGGATAATATAGACACAGATGTGCATTGTGACATTAGTTAACTATGCCCACCACTTAGAATGATGCTAGAGCATAGCACATGTGCTTTCTAACCATATTACTGTACTGTCAGAGTCTACACAACTATTTCAGGCCATCCTAGGCTAGAGGATAATGATGAGAAACTTACTAAAAAGTTGGTAGGAGGGGAGACGGTGATCCGATAGTGGAAAAGCCGTCCAGCGTTGTTGGTCATCGGACGGCAGGGCTTGATTGCCTGGGGGGGAATGAAAATGCTTTACAAATTAAACAGAAAATGATTTTCTTTTCAAATAGACTATGCTGTCAGCTTCACACCTGACTACTGTTTTAATATGTCTTCCTCAACAGACTAATAGGACAAACACTGCCTGCTTTATAGTAAGTATATGAATACAAGATGTGGCTGGTCGCCGGTTCCAACCTTCCCATTGCAGCAGTGAAGTGGGACCAGACTGACCTGTGATCAGTGAGTGTGTTCAGTAAGACCAGAAGTGTCCGTAAGACCAGAAGTGTCCATCAGCCTGTGTGCCCCACCAAACACACAATCTAGGTAAGTCAGTATCTGTCATCAGTTGGGTACCTGGGGAACATGACTAGACCTTAGTACATACAGCAGGACCTGTTATTGGTATCATCTGGTTCTATGCAGTACAATAGGTAAGTGAGTGTTTTCAGCATCCAGAAGGGCTTTGAAGAACTCATGAGGCTTGCCACCAGGAGCCCATGCGGGAGCTCCATTCGACACAGCCACCAGGAAAGACTGCCCTATCGCTCTGCAAACAGCTGCACTGGATCTCTTCATAAGGAGATGAGTCTGCACAGGCCTCCAATAGTCCAAAGTACTGGACTACTGTAAATCCTTCACTGGAGTCTTAGCCCTTTCCAGGGAAATCAGGGCTTGAAGAGCCAACTTAACTCTAGAAGCTATGCCAGTAAGTAACATCCCTCCATGGCCTCTGCATCAGCCCCTGCTTCCTGGCCTGCTTGAGTTCCCAGTCCTGACTGACTTTGGTGATGAACTGCAATGTGAAAGGTGTAAGCTTGAATAAACCCTTTTCTCCCCAACTTGCTTCTTGGTCATGGTGTTTGTGCAGGAATAGATCCACAGAATGTTTAGCCAGTGTTGGGTACCCTTTAAAAACAACTGTAAAACATCTGATCCAGAGACAACGTGATGAGGGCTTTCCCAGTGTGCTCTTGTCTCATGGAGATAACCCTTGCAAACATCTGCCTGGATGTGTTAGTGGTCCTCATCCTGCTTCACTCTTCAGAGTGTATTGTGAGGAGGCCAGTGCTACGGTGCAGTCCACACCAGGCCACGAACAGCTCCTGGAGCAGAGTATGGGAACATAGCGCGCACGCCCTCCTCCAGGGTGAACCTTGTTTAGAGGAACATTCTTACCACTTTTGAAGTCAGCCACCAGCTGTGCTATTTCTTGGCCTGTGAGTTGCAGCCTATATCTTTTCTGTTCAACTGTAATTGTACCCACCTGGGGACACATCTCTGTGGACTCAGCGGTGTCTACGTGAATGCTTTTTCATCTGAGCCAATTGTGTGTGTCACAACTGATTCCTTAACCACCGTCCTATGTGGTCAAAAAACAATGCCTTACTCTGCATAAACACTAGCGACCATGGGCTCCTGACCAGTCAAGCAGAGCGATGCGGTTCTGAGGGGAGCCTGTTTGGTTGTGTTTGTACCTAACGCATGCAGTCTGCACTTACCCTGCAAGGGCGTGCATACCTCAGCCCTGTGCTGCACTGCAATAGCTGTGGTGTGGTGAGCACTGCACCCACAGCTCCCGGCAGGAACCACAGCGGGTGGCACTGTCTGCGAAAGGCCACGCTCTCAGCAGGAGTGAGTGTGGGTGAGGTTTAATGATTCTGGGGGCATCATGGGGTTCATCAGCAGATCCTCGTCTCACAACCACAAATGTACTCTGCCTTCCTGTTCAGTGGCATCACGACACCGAGGCCTTTCCGAGCCAGCCACACTCCTTCACAGCAGGAGCCGCAGGCATACTGTCACTCTGCAAACCAGAGGCATAGTTCCCACCCCGACAACAGCATCCAGACCACCCCCAGTGAATCACCCACCGAAGGGGCCCAGAGTGCTCTAAAGAGTCATTCTGCCATGTCGTGCCTGTTAGAAATCTCCATAGAAGTACATGACACAGGTCAAAAAGCAGAACAAAGCCACCAAACCAAGTGTGGAGTGGCCCGAATTCCCCAACCAGAGCTGGTCACCATTCACTCTCCTGATTCTCCCACAGAAATTAACGTGATGATTTGCTTCTAAGAATCCCACCTTCACTCCAACTATGATGCTCAGGACTCTTGGAGAGGTCCGGTCCATCTGCATCCCTAGGAGTGAGTTGTTTCTCCTTCAGTTCAATTCACATCACTGAGCCTTAGGCACCACCCAACACAGTTTATCCTGACTGCACTACCATAAAACACATAGCCAAAGCGGGTCACACACAGCCATGGGACAAATGACTGACTGACCAGAAGGGTCCCTACAGGAAACTGTTCATGATATCTGGGACATGGGTCCTGCTTTCTTGTATCTAAGACAGTTACCAAGGGTCTTTCTTTAAGAAGGTTTAAGCTCTTTGAAATGACTATGAAGAGGTTTGCATTTGTATTTGGGTAGGGGGGTGTCTTTTGGAAATCCAGACCTGAGTTGTACCAGACCAATCCTGCATCTGAGACAGCTTAGCTCTACTTCCAGAGAAGCTAATATGTAGCAGAGTATTAGGAAAAAATAAGCTAAGGAAATGGGAACAAAGACTGCATTTTAGAGCTGAAACACTACCGGGCTAGCAGATCCCCTGTTGCTGGTGGTATGCCCAGTACAAATGAACCCTGGTGTCAGGCAGCCTGACAAGTCCTACTTTCAGACTCTGAGACTTGGGCACCATTGGAAGGTCTCATACTACACACCAAGTATTTAGGGCTATAGAGCAAAACATAAGGATCTACCGCTGGGTGGTGGCGGTGCTGGTGGCACATGCCTTTAATCCCAATACTGGAGAGGCAGAGGCTGGTGGATCCTTGTGCGAATTTGAAGTCAGCCTGGTCTATAAAGTGAGGGCCAAGACAGCCAGGGTTATAACAACAAACCCTGTCTTGAAAAACCAAAACAACTTTTAAAAATTTTAAAATTTGCCAGACAGTGGTGGCGCACGCCTGTAATCCCAGCACTTGGGAGGCAGAGGCAGGTGGATTTCTGAGTTCAAGGCCAGCCTGGTCTACAGAATGAGTTCCAGGACAGCCAGGGCTACACAGAGAAACCCTGTCTCGAAAAACCAAATTAAAAAAAAATTTTTTTTTATTTTTTTAAAAAAGGGGATTGGGTCATGGATTTTAGATATGGATGGCAGAGGTTAAAATACCATCTTCCCCAAGCTCTTCAATCCTTAGTGTGGCATGAAATCCTCTTCAGGGCTTGTCTCCGCATACCTTCCCTGGCAGCAGGGGGGCTGACAGTGTTCGTCTGCGGCAAGCTCCCTATTAGGCTGACACCAATCAGAAGAGTTCCCCGAGAAGACTACTTCTCCACAGAAACATGCTATCCGCTGTGTAACGGAGGACAACGGGGAAGTGTGAAAGCCAAATGTGAGGCCAGAGGGCCTCGTGAAGACCCAGAAAGAACTTGGCATCACTGGCAGTGAGCCGTCAGAAAAGGCCAGCAAGCCACAGCTGACCTGCGACACAGTCATAATTCAAGGACAACTGAGAGCCAAGCAAGGGAGGTCGGGGCCCTGGAAACCTGGGACAGGGACATTTAGATTTAAGTCCCCAGACTCCTCTGAACCTTTAGATCACTCACCTGTACCAGAAGGCAATGGGAGATCCTGTAAGACAGCAGTGCCCACCAGACCTCGGCCCACATACAGTACCCAATCAGTCAGCCGCCTTGCCAACAGACCTACGATGACAGTTATCTCACAGCATAACCCAGTTGTACAGGTGTCTGGGAGAAAGGACTTATTTCCAAAGTAAGAAAGAACCAGCATCCCGGCAGCCACAGCAGTCTGCAAGGAGCCATATGGGGAGAGTGCCTTGGGTTAAAGAAGAGTCTGTTGATAGTACAGTTCCCTTCGCGGGCAGGAATGGTCGAAACAGCAATGGCACTGCTAAGTGATGCTGAAATTCCTAAGTGTCTAGCCAAAGACTGTAGGAAAGAGGTAGGTATTCTGGGACGGAGGTAGGACCAACCAACAACCAGGAAATGTGCAGATACTCCGCAAAGGACACACAAAGAGAAATGTGCCAGGGAGGAGTACTGCACCACCGAGACCAGTGGTGGCATCCTTGGTCAGCCAGGACAAACAGGGACAAGTAGTCTGTCAAGAACAACAGGGAGGTCAGAACCTAGAAACTAAGCCAAGAGAAGCCGCGATGCATTATCATTATAACTAGTCAAATCAGAGTGCCAGCCAAGGGGGTTTGACCATGGAAACAGTTAAGAGAACACGCTGTCACTGGGTACAAAATAAATGACCATCAACAGGGGTGGTGAGCAGTTTATACGAGCAGAAGAATGAAGAATAACCAGTGGCTAAAGGCACGTTACTCCCTGAACAGTCAAGCTACATACGCCCTGAGCAGTAGTACAAGCATCATCAAGATCTTTAGAAATCCAATGGCTGGAAAAGTAATCCAGCCCCAGGGACTAACACGACTAACGCTGGTGCAGAGTACACTATCTTTCCTAACGGGTCCTAAGATGATTTCCTTGAGACTCTGTACAAAGCGGAAAAGAGATAGCCAGACAGTTCAGTGAGTACTGGCCACAGTAGCCAAGTAATCATCGGTAGCATACAGACTGGATATGTTATCCTTGCACCTAGTAAGGGCGGACAGAACGATGGAATGTTGGCAAGTGCAGTTTAGTCAGTCTACCTCAGATCTACGTGCACGTGTTTCTCCAGCCCTGAGTAGCTGACGTATCTTGGCATATGAAACTTCTCCCTCATTGATTCCTAATGTATAAGGAGAGCAACCCTAATCGAATGACTAGGAAAATTCTACTTAAGTTACCCCCACCACTCCTCCAGCCCAAGTACCAAAACCAATATTGCATTACAAGAAAAACAGAGAGCCCTGCTATCCTTCAGGCTCACAGAAGTACCAGTACTGCTGAATTCTCCAGAGAGGGTGACAGTGGGCCACCATAACGTCTCTGAAGCAGCAGCTCTGATGGCAGCCGCTGTGCCAAGCACTGTAGCTCAATGAGACATACACCAAATGCCACAGCAGCTCGTCCAGACAATTGTCTGTCTCCATCCCAATCAGAAATGAGGTGTGGAATTTCTCACTACATTGTATCTCCATCATAATATTCACAGAGGTTCCAACTGTGCAGACATAGACCAAACTGCTCCATTATCTCTGTGGTATTATGCTATTCAAGCTAGAAACCTTAATAAAGGTTTATTACTACAGAGGATCAGAGAAAACCCCCACAAAGGTTCAAGGACCCACCACATCCAACAGGATTTGATCAGGTCATCATCTCCAGAATAAAAGATACATTATTCTACAATTCCCCTCCTATGATGAAGAAAGAACCACAACATCTGGAAGTCCTCTACAGGTTCAGGACAACAAAACCCACACCCAACGAGACTGCTCTAGCTATTACATGGGGGCACAAAAGGTTGTGGTATCCACTGGGGTCTGAGTAAGATCACTTAGCAAGTCTAGGCTAAGGACAAGCACTGCTGTCATTGTCACCCAACAATTCAGCAGATCCTACAGCAAGGTCAGGAAAAGGTGCCAAGAGGAATCCATGACAGATCACACTGGCGAATCACAATGCTGGTCCCCCGGACCTATGCCTGGTCACCATTGGTAAAGAATTACATGCCTTGGGGTGTGGGTGTGAGGGACGGAAAGGCAGGGTATCTCTTTATTAGGGAAGGCCTGGCGTTAGGACACCAAATCAATGTGTGCAGACCTGCCCATCACAAGCTGGAGTCTGTCGATCCCAACAAGCAATTAAGCTGAGGGGCACAGGTGGCAATCCATCCTGAAGGAAGGTGGCACAGACAGCATCGAACACACAACAGGACAAGGGACAGACGGGCTGGCCGGCAGGTGACCTGGATCCCTGCTGGGATCCTCCAGCATGGTGGCATCAGCATCCCTCCCTCTTCAGCTGATGACCAAGAACATTACAATGAAAGCTCAGGCCTGGTCTACAAAGAAAAACCGACTGCACTACAGTCCTTCTCTGGATGACTTTGAAAGACACCAATGAGGGGACATCTCTCCAGTGAACGGTTCCAGAAGTGTCTCTCATCAGGTACTTTGAATGGAAAAAGAAGTAGCTTCTAGTGCCCTCAGTGGAAAAGACCAAAAGATCAAGAATGAAAAGGTCTTCGGAGCGATTTGTAATTGGTCAAGTGGGAAGGAGTGTAGTGACTTCAGTCATCAGCATGGTGACTATCAGAGGACAGTTACTGTGGAAGAAGCACAGGAGTACCAGACAAAATGATAGGGCAATCATGTCAAGCCAGAGCTGCCAGAGTGGGCACTTGAGTAATATGAGCACAGTACCGAGATGGACGCTTCACACAGCCGTGACGCCAGCAGCACAGGCCCCACTTCGGCCAAGCTAAGCTCATGTTAGTAAGCTTCTATACGTGGCTAGCTACCACAGGTACCATCCCTTGAGAACCATCTACCATCCACCGTAGCTATCTGACTACCCAGGCCCCTTCTACCCCTACAAAAGCGAACAAGAATACTGCCCACGGGCAGACAGCTGATACACTGCGCGCTCAGGGTCCCCCCCAGGAAAAGCCTGCTCCTACCCAGCTGTAGGGAAGGAATGCAGTCTGTCTGCAGGCTGCAGCTGCCGACCCACCACAGGGTGGCTCCTATGAGGCCATCCTCGGCTACAAAGCACCCTCTTCCGAGTCATGTGCTTCCTGAGGGGTTCCTCTGCAGACCAGGGGATGTGAAGGTATGAAGGCCGTTCTAGCCACACAAAAGGAGAGCACAGGGGTGGACACCCACAGACAGACCCTTGTCAAAACTACTCCCTACACTCCCTTGACCCTCAAAGGTCATTAAGTCATTGAAATTACCAGGCAGGTCTTATAGAGCCTCAAACAAGTTGTAAATAGAAAGTAAGGACTTACTGTAGAATCATACGATGGTAATCATGGGATTAATGAAAATAACTCACAAAACCAACAGATAGTAAAAAAAAAAAAATCACAGGAAACTAATCTAAAGGGAGTGGTCACAAGTGACTACAGTAGGACCGTACTCTTCCCTCAAGCCTAGAGTGTCTGAGAAACCAGGGCTGGGGCATCCAGTCAATGGGAACTCACAGTTGGTAGAGACGAACTCTGACCTGATAAAGAGCTACGGCGGATCCAAAGCAGGGTAGGTCCCCAGGGAAAAAGGACATGCACCTCACAGCCCCAATGGGAACACTTCCCCGGGCAATTCATAAGCACTTCCGATAAACACCGGAAACTAATACCACAGTGCGTACAGTTGGAAGACACTTGATCGCACATATAACACGCATGAGCTTTCCAAACTCTTTTTAATTTCCTTGACAACACTCTGTAGTCTACTCAAAGCCCAAATATTATATATTTCTTCTCTATGATTGTCAGTAACAGAGCCTATATATAATAGGGACGGTGAAAAGGGTATTTCGATGGCATTATTCCATTTACTGGAAAATAATAACAATGGCGTCTGTCTACTTCTGACTCCTTGGTGCTTATACAAATCATAACCCTGTTAGCAGAAGCCAGTTACCTCTTCTCCGGGATAAATGCTGTGCCGAATTCCCGTGCGTCTTGCTTTCGCACTACACTTGCAAAGTGGTCCATCGTTCATCTGTCAGAAACAGAATGCAGGTCAGTGTGTCAGTGTTACAGGGGGAAATCCATGCGAAGCCCGAGGATGCCTTAGAAGCCGTGAGCTCTAATGTCATGAGCGCTGAGGCTCTGAAGCGGCTGTCTGATTAGGAGAGTAAACTGAAGTCCCCAAACCAATAAAGTTGCCAAGTGTCTACAAAGTCTGATAAAAGGAAACTGGGAAACCCAGGAATGAAGTCGGGTGTGCAGCCAGGCAGGGAACACCAATGTTAGCACGCTGTCTGCCCCACTGTCTCCTGCCTCTCCGCAGGACTCTCTCCTCTCTCTTATTTCAGGAAAAGAAAAAATGATGTTACATTCACAGAGACAGATGTACTTCATATCCCAAAGGTATGAAGACTTTGAATTAGTCTGCTCTGAAGATGACCTACAGACTGAATGTCTTAAAAACTGAAGTATGTGTAAAGCCCAGGGGTCAGGAGAGTGTCCAGAATACACACACACACACACACACACTCTTTTAATACACCCTCTTCCACTTTCCACCTTGTTTCTATCTCCTCGGTACGTGAACAACGTCTTCTCAGACAGAACAGTAAGTATCAGGCAGAAGGAGATAAATAGCAAGTGCCCATGAACTCACGTAACACTTATTCGAGAAAGAAGAACAAATAATCAACCTAGGTTCTGAAAGAAAAAGGAACTGCATCTAAATGGACGTGCCACGGGAGCTGCTGCAGCTGCTTAGGCTGGGCCTAAAGAGAAGAGAGGGAGGAGCTGAGGTGTACCGAAAACCACGATGGGAATTCCATCCCAGAGCCCCAGAGCGCTGAGAGAAAGAAGGCAGTATGACACTTGACACACTCCGGGCATGGAACCCAGCGAACAGAATGGCTCATGTGTGTATTTAGGTATTATATGTAATCTAGAGATTTAAAGCATAAAAGAGATGTGTGTCACTTATACTACGATGTGTTCATAAGACTCTACACCTGTGGATTCTGGTATCTCTGCAGATCCTGGACTCAATCTCCTTAGATGCCAAGGGGTATCAATATACTGATACATTTTTTTTAAGTACTAGGGCTTTGTAATTCATTGTGCTCAATTAAAATATAAATGAAAATATCTCAGTAAGACTTTGGCAGGAAACAGTACAGTGAAAAACTTAATTTTTTTTTTAGTCTTTTGGGAAATCTAAAGCTCCAGGAGGTATAGCAGGAAAATAACATTATTACCTAAAAGATAGTGTTAGGATATTATCTGAGGTGACAGATGGCAAATACGAGGCTTAATAACTTCTCATCAAAAATCCTAACGCACTCCTCGTGCTCGTCACAGCTTCCAGGGCAGCAGACAGACCGAAAGCCACCATCCTGCCTCCCCCAGCACCCGTGCTCCCTCTCACATGGACCTCTTCACAAGGCTCAAGTGTACTGAGGACAGGAAAGCAAGCACAACCAACAGACCAGCGCAACAAGGTAGGCCTAGCAGGCTGAACTGAACAGTAACACACGTGCATACATGCGTGCGCGCGCACACACATGAACTGACACTTCCTGACTAACAACCACCACCAGTGAAAAAGACCAGGTACAGTGAAAGGTTTCTTTTCAGGCAAAAATGTTCTAGAACTTGTAGTACAGGTATACAGTTCAGAAAAATATATGGAGAACAGCAACGGGTTATGAACTGCTGTGTAAATCCTGGCACACGCCATGTAAGCCCTTCATCTGAACGGAAAGGAAAGCGTTAAGTGTAGTAGCATCTGTTTAGAATCCCTTAGCACTCGAGAAGCTGAGGCAGCAAAAGTCACAGGTTCAAGGTCAACCTGGAGTAGTGGCTACAAAAACATGGTTTAAAATACACTGAAAGCGGAATTCCAAGACATCGCAAAGTACATCTTCCTCAGTCCTTTCAATTATTTTAATCCTTTTCAAAACAAAAAAAACAAACAAACAAAAAAAACAAAACAACTGTGACTGAAGAGAAGAGACGGCCCATGGTTTAGGACCCTGGCTCCTCCCCCACAGGACCCCTATCCAATTCCTAGCACAGTGTGGCTCACAACTATGTCACTCCAGAAGCAGAGGATCCAACGCCCTTCTCTGTCCACCATGAGCACAAGGCCTGCATGTGGTACACAGAGAGACCCAGACACTTAAAACAAAATAATAGAATTAAAAAGCTTTTAAAATAGCTGTTACCTAATAAGAATCAAAAGAAAATTCTAACTAATCCTGAATGGTATGAATTTATTCAAAAACTGTAACTGGTAAATTACCACACATGTCAGGACATGTCTTACTATGTATAACAAATCGCATCCATAAAAGACACATTTTCATATGGACTGTGCATTTGTAAGACACAATGTGATATAAAGATACTGTATTTTTAGAACCAAGCCCCCTGTCACAGGCCTGTATGTAACCTAGCACTTAAGAGGCCAGCCAAAACTACATAGTGAGATTCTGTCTCAACAACAAAGAATACCTATTTACACTGATTTTATCTGATGTTACTTCAAAAAACAAAATAATGAGGAAATGTTAAATGTTCCAGCTGCTATGTCATCCACTAGTTTACATGCTCAACCAAGAAGAGAATTCACAAAAACTCACAACTGTTACCAACTAAAACAATTCCTATGGGATAGAATGCTTCCTTCTGTTCACTACTTAGCAAGTCCCCTCCAGGTCCTGCTTTTCAAAGGCCGCAGGCTGTTCCCTCCTTCCACCTTTCTGCTTCCTCCTCCTTCAACTCTGAACAAGGTCACAGGTGCCACCAGTGTGACTCAGGCAGGGACTGACCAGCTGTTCTGGGCTCACGCCCTGCAGCTGAACTCTGAAGCAGAAGGGAACCGGCTCTGAAAGATGGCTAACAGCCCTGGGAGTAAGGTTCCGCTTCAATACCAGTCAGCATGCACCTTCTCGGCCCGGAGCCGAAAACGTGTCATGAGGGCCTGCAGCTGTCAGAGCCATGACATGAGGGCCTGCAGCTGTCAGAGCAAAAGCAGACATGCAGTCGCACCTGGCCCGGGTCGTTGTACCAGAGCTCGTCGTGAAGCCGGTCGGGGTGAGCCTTTTTGCGTTTAATCTCTGCAATGACGTCGAACACCTCGGAGTCTGAGCTGCTTGAACAGGTGCTATCCTCGTCCGTCTCACACTCAGATTCGCTGGAACTCTCTAGAAGGTGGGAGAAGCACAGAAGACGCTCATGGATGTGACAAAATGGCCCTGCAGACTTTCGAATGCTCTAAACCTCTAAGGCACGGGTCAGCTGGCATCAGTGTTCACTCCTACAGTAATAGTTTGAGGGGGTCACTCGACACCAAAGACTGCTAAGCAATGCCATGAAAAACATACATTTCAGAGTGCTAAGTCATCGTGCAGCTGGGAAATAGAAAAAATACAGATTTTATAAAGAAAATAGAACTAATAATGACAAATATTCAGTAAAAATAACACGGTAATAATGACTTCACACTGTAAAAAATGGTGTCGATAAAGAGCTAGTCTACTATGAGCCAGAAAGGTCAGTGGCTATTTCACACAATGGACACTTGCAAGTGAGCCACTGGACAGGGGAGGCTGACGGGAGAGGGAGGGAGCGAGGAGGGGCCGGGTAGTCCAGGCCTGTACACAGGCCTGGGACAGGCTCTGAGCACAACAGAACAACCCTAGGGGTAAGGAGGGTAAGAGCACCCCAAATGCCAGACTCGAGGTAGAGGAGAGCGACACTGAACACCTTCTCTTTCTCACTCTTGATAACAGAAATAAAGCCGTTAGTCCTGTCTGAGTATAGCCCTTCCCTGGCAATTATAATCCCAGTATTCAAGGAGATGCAGGGGATCAAGAGTTCAAGGCCCTCCTCAACTACCCAATGAATTTGAAGCCAGGTTAAATTAAGATTCCATCCCAAAAACCAAAAACAAAACAAAAACAAAACAAACAAGAAAACCAGAAAAGACAGAGTTCCTGAGAGCAGCGACGTGAACCCAGACAGACAATGACGAGGTGTGAAATAGGGCACAGGAGACAAACATTCCTCGATTCCACTTAGGTGAGGTACTTGAAGCCATCAGTCGGGGAGACAGAAAGTAACGAAGGCTGGAAGTGGGAGACTTTCTGCATTTTTGCCGAATGGAACCATTTCAGTTTTTCAGGATGAAGAATTCTGCAAACTGGCTCCTGGCAATACAAGGTACGTACTAACCACATCATTCCAATGGTTATGACGGCATGCTTTGTGTTGTGTTTTATTACAACTTGAGGAAAGAACCAGAAAGTAGCAGTGGAATAACAAAATGCAGTACCATGAAGTTCATCTTAGATAGACCATACCGTCCGTCACCTTTTCCATGGGAAAACCGAGACACGGAGCCTCACGCCCAAGTCACTTCACAGCTAAGGAGAAGAAGGATGCCCAGCCAGGCCGTTTGGTTCTGAGTCTTTAATTTTGCCACCACTGCATGGCCTGAGACAAAATGAACCTGGGCAAGGCAGAGCTAGACAGAAGTGATGGCATTTTGAAAGCCTCACTGTGACCACGCCCCAACTTTTTGGCCACGATCAAGTGTAGTGACGTCTGAGCATGGCAGCATGCTAGGGGCAAAGGACATCAAGTGGCAAAGAGCTTTCCTATGCTCAGAGACACCACCAGGGCTCCGTAACCTGCAAGCCTTTGAAGGATGAAGCAAGAGGTCAGCCATGAGTTCAAGTCCAGCCTGGGCGAGATATCAGATCTCAGGCTAACTGGACTGCACAAGGAGAGGCAGTCTGGAGCGGGCTCGGGGGAGACTCTCACCGTCTACTTCAAACATCAAAAATGACACTTAAAACATAGGCTATGAAGGGAAAAACATCTATGTCAGCAGGTAGAAGCCTTCACACCAGAGTGAGGCTTCCTCCTCAAACAAGGCGTGCCCAGCATCGGAAGGAGCCAGGGCAGTGCCACCTGCCCACTTTCTTCCTTTTTTTTTAAAGATTTATTTATTATTACATCTAAGTACACTGTAGCTCTCTTCAGATGCACCAGAAGAGGATGTCAGATCTCATTAAGGATGGTTGTGAACCACCATGTGGTTGCTGGGAATTGAACTCAGGACCTTCAGAAGAGCAGTCAGTGCTCTTAACCGCTGAGCCATCTCTCCAGCCCCACCTGCCCACTTCCAAGAATTTAAGGCACAAGCCCCCGATTTTACAGGGATTTTTTCTGATTCTAAGGCTAGACAACTCTGCAAGAGATAGACAGGTTAGCCCACCTTATAAAATAGGATCTTATACACTCTGGAATGTAACTGAGAAAGTAAGACCACATCTTTGCTGACTACGGCTAACAAAAATATAATGAAAAAAAGAAAACATTTCGAGTTAGGAATCCACAGGCCGGTTCCCCAAAGGCTGGAATTAAGCCGCGCTGGCCCAGCAGTCTTGGGCTCTCTCAACTCACCTAAATCTTCATCTAGCTTTGTCTTCGGAGGCTCCCACGGAGGCCGGGCGGCTTTGGCTTTCTCTTGCCTGTTCCCCAATTCTTCCTCAAATTTGTCATACAAATCACGGAGTCTGCTTGTTCCTACGACAGTAGAGTCTCCCTTTGCAAAGTACAGAAGGATCAGGGTGAGTAGCCATATTTTACGATCATCACGAAAAACCTTTCATTAACTACAAGATGTCATTTGTAAGTCCCCAGTGCAGTCAATATTTGAAAAGGAAAACACCACACACTGGCAGCAAGCTTCTAACCACACACGCCCGGTGGTTTAGCAGTGTGAGTTTCACACCCACTGAGCAGGATGGGAACTGTTTGCATATGCCCACTGCACGGGACATTAAAAAATACCACGGCCCTTGGAACAAAAAGAAAGTCTCCTCCCTTCCTCTCTCCCCAACAAGCACATCCAAGAAGCCCAGGGCTTCTACAGCAGAGTCTTGGAGTCCCTGCCGCTGCCCGCTCTCCTTACACAATGAAAAGCACAATGAATGGCCAGACTGTTTGACCTAAAGACCGCAAAATGTAAAAAGCAGACTTTTCATACTTAGAAGAGTCACCTATCACCCTGAAGAGGAAACTCTCTATCAATCCCTCCTCATCCCCAAGACTCTTGCCGCCTTGACAGCTCTGCCATCCATCCCACCTTCTCTGTGCACCGTGTGTGTGTGTGTGTGTGTGTGTGTGTGTGTGTGTGTGTGTGTGTGTGTGTGTGTTTGCCTGGTGCCTCAGGAGAGATGTCAGACGTACAGACGGTTGTGACTGCCGTCTAAGCCATTCTTCCAGCCCCCTTCTCTTGTGTCATTAGAAGGGAAGCTGGGAAGACACCGGCAGCCAAGCACTTGGCTTAGAATCTTCTTGTCTTTGAAGGCGGTAAGAATGTCAGGGCTGTCACGGAAGAGTCTCAGGAATGAGGAAAACTACAAATGGCTACCAACAGTGAGGAGCCCACAGGAGACTTTGAGCAATCAAACAAGAACCTCTGCTCAACAGCTACAAAAAAAACCAGAACTGCCAGCAATGTAATGAGAAAAGATTTTCTCCAGAGCTCCAGAAAGGAACATATTGCCCTCCGACACCTTGATTTAGGCAATACAATCCAAGCTGAACTTCTGACCCTTGGAGCCGTGAAAGGATAAACACTTGTTTTTCAAGCCACACAGTTTATAAAGCTTTGTAATGGCCGCAAAGGAAAACAAACTCCGTGGACATGAGCAGCACGGCTCTGGCAGAGACGGAAGCAGAGCCTGGAGAAGGTCCACGCTCTGTGTCCTTTATGCAGACAGAGGTAAGAATACAATGCCCTCGCAGTGCCATTCGGGAACTGTGGAGGACACTCAAGACAACTACCGGGGTAGATGCTACCCGGAGCCACTAACCAAATGCTGACCACGGCCTCCTCTATACCCAAGGCATTCAAGCAGCAGAGAAATGGAACTTCTAGTTACACTTTATCAAGTGTCATGGAGTCCTCAATCATTTTACTCCCAAAGACAAGGAAACCTTTCAAGTTCTGCTCAGGTAAGAGTCACAATAGAAGCAACTGACAGTCCAAAAGCAATACATACTCAGTAGAAGCCATACTGCAGGGGCAGCAAGAGGGCCTCGCAGGTGAAGGCACTTGCTGGAGAGCCTGACAACGTGAGTTCCGTCCCCAAAACCTTCTTGGTGGGAGGAGAAAACCAACTCGCACAGCTGTCCTGTGATCACTCACATGACCACACACATACACAATAAATGTTTACAAAAGAAAATATATTTCAAATTTAGGGTTTTAATCTTTTCCCAAATTAACAAATGCTGTATGGCCTTCTCCTGAGACGCGGGGCAGTGACAGCGAGACGCTGCTCTCAGGCATCTGCGCCATTATGAAGAGACAGCGGCCACATTCTCTTTCACACTATGCTGCCAGGATTCCTTGGATACCTGTTTCAGAAACTTTACAAGAGCTACTGAATACTTCATTATAAAACAGACTTCGTGTAAGATGACTTTTGTCCAACGACAGAGTAGGACCCAAGTGCTCTGAGCACGCTGGAGGGCGAGCAGGGTTAACTGTGACATTTTGCTGGGTGTATTAAGTATAACTTGGACTAAAGACATCTTCAACTTACAACGGTGTTGCTAAATACAGCCCTGCCCTAAAGCAAGGAATCTCTCTATATTTACAAAATCTCGAAGAACAAAACTCCATCTTACTTAACCTAATGTCACACTAAATGTCACATGGCCATGGCCAACTTCCTGAGCCCTAAACCTATAGGGCCACTGTTCTACTCATTCATTCAATTAATGACCTTTATTCTATATCTTCCTTGTATCAAGTAAAGAAATATGAGCCTAATTTATAATTAATTGGGTTGGCATAACTTTTACAGGAAGGAGAATGATGTACTTTATTAAATAAAATGAAACCCAAATCTTTACCTCCCATTTGGGGAAACACACACACACACACACACACACACGCATGCACGCCACTGTAAAGGAGATATAGGTTAAAGGTCACGAAGCCACCATTATTAAGACCATTAGCATCAAAGAATGCAGAATACTTCTTTAAGCTACTATATACTCTTGACATTTGGTGTTTTTAAAACATCTTTTCTCTGCAATAGTGATTCTTAACTTGGATTGATTTCCCTGAGGGATGTTATGGTTTGGATGAGAACTGTCCCCCACAGGCTCACGTATAAACACTTGGTCCCCAGGAGGTGGCACTGCTGGGTGAGGTTCAGACTAGCTAGAGGAAGACTGTCTCTGGAGGACAGGACAGGCTGAGCATTTGTAGCCTCACCCTGCCTCCAGTTCTTTGTCTTTGAGTTGCCTATGTGCCACCGTGATGTGATCTCTGCCCGGGCCTTGTCTGGTCTCCGCAGACAAGCAGGTAGAGGGGCCTGGTCAGTACTCTGACTGTGGCACTCAGCTGCTTGCTCCGGCCAGCTCCTGCCATGCCCACCCGTGCCTGATACTGTGGACTCTAACCACAAGCTAAAATAACTTCCCCTTACGCTGTTTCTGGTCATGGTATTTTATCACAGCAACAGAAAAGTAACTGGTAACAGCGACAGACAGCTGCCTCTGAAGAGTTTCGGTTCTCACCACTGAGGAAGGATGTTATTAACATCAGACGGATAGGGCCTACAGATGCCGCCCAATATCCTACAATACACAGGCAATGCCCACAAAGAATGATCTGGCCTAAATGCCACATCACTGTGGTGGAGAAACCCTGGTCCATGCAGTCTCTGCTTCAGACCTACCACCTGATCCATGGGGTCACTGGAGTAATAGCTTTCTGAATGTGTGCACCGGACCCACACGGGCTTAAGGAGCTCTTCGTCCTCCTCCTCGGCCTTCTCAGGAGGCGCCTCCTCTGGCTCCTTTTCTTTGATGGACGTATAGTTCTTCTCCTTGCCGGAGCTCTGGCTGTCACTCCATCTGTCTTTCTCCTCCTCCCAACGAGCCCTTTTCTTCTCCCTGCTTGGAGAACGACTTCAAAAGGAGGGGGAAAGTTAGTTATTGAAAACAAGGTTCCGTTGTCTAAGCTATCGGTGCATTTTCTGCCTTCATGCAAATGTCATGCCAAGTTTCACCAAGCAGTAATTCGAGTGCCAGTCTGCTAGCATCAGAATCACCTGGTTTATCTGTCTAAAAGCACAAAGTCCCCCGGCCCCACCCCAGATCTACTTACTGATTCAGATTCTCTGGAGGTGGGGTCCAAGAATCTGTAGTTTTAATTATCTCCCCAGGGGATTCTGGTGCGCACCCAGCGGGTTCAGGAGCAACAGGTAAACCATAATTCCTAGAAGAAAAAGGCACTCAGAAAATATTTGGACATCTCTATGTCCAGACAATTTCATCAATGAAAACCATAGTTTTGAATCTTTCACACACTGCTTTGCCAAAATAATGTTTTAAAACTTCCCAGAGCCTGGCCTGCACTTGGCTATGGGTTTAGCATGACAGCTAATCCGAGGGAAGCAACAGTAATACACACAACCTCGCTCTGGAAAAAGACTTAAGTATTACACCGAGTCAACCCAAACTGTGGCTAATTACAGTCCTCAAAATACTAACATCAACTTAGTTAATAAAGAGAATAAGAAATCTACTATCCTTGAATTCCTGGGGCTTAAAAAACATAAAGATTAATCCTACAAATGTACTTGGGAGAAAAAAATCTATAGGGTAGATTCTAACTTAAGTCTATTAAATTTAGATAGGACCTAAAATCCGTCAAAACGACAGCTGGTAAGAATCATCACCACATTATTAGATCAGTGTTCGCCCCACTGTCCACTGATAAAATTACTACTACCCAATAAAGTTCACCCTAGATTTATGTGAAAAATTATTTTGAGACAGACATGGTGACTTGTGGTCTAAATAAAAATGGCCCCACTGAATCATATGGAGTGGTATTACTAGAGGTGTGGCCTTGCTGGGGTAAGGTGTGGCCTTGTTGCCTTGTTGGAGTAGGTGTGTCCCTAACGGGGAAGGGGGCTAGGAATAGGCTTTGATGTTTCGGAAGGGCAAGCCAAGCCTGACAGACAGCTCATTCTCTCTTCCTGCTGATCCAGATGTAGAACGCTCAGCTCCTTGGGCACCATGCCTGCCTGCATGCTGCCCTGTTTCCTGTTATCCTAACAATGGACTGACCTCTGAAGTATAAGCCAGCACCAATGAAATGTTTTCCTTTACAAGAGTTACCATGGTCGTGGTGTCCCTTCACTGCGGTGGGAACCCTAGCTAAGGTCTGGTTCTTGCAATCTCAGCACTTGGGAGGCCAAGGTAGGAAGGCTGTTTCTAGTCCTCCCTGTCAGCCTGGGAACAGATCTGAGACCCTGCCTCAAAAACTCCTATAAATTCTAGACACACATATTACAACACGTATTATCTTTGTTACCACAAATCAAAAAGTTCTACTCAAAAGAAAATGTGTGGAGCCAGTTAGACAACTGACTCCTCAAGGACAGTGCTTCCTGCTGAATGTGGTCCCCAGATCCTACATGGCGAAAGAGAGAACTGCAAGCACACTGTCACATACATCCATGCATGCATGCATACATACAAACATACAAACATACATAAGTAAGCAAGTGTGTGTTCTCTGTAGAAACACAAAGCATAGGGAGGCAAATCTCTGAGTTCAAAGCCAGCCAGGGCTACAGAGAAACCCTGTCACAGAAAAAAAGAAAAGAAAAAGAAAACACAATCTGGGTACACTGGTGCAAGCCCCTAATCGCGCACTGAGGAAGCAGAGGGAGGAAGATTGCTGTTAAGTTATCTACACAGCAAGCTTAGGCCAGACAGAGCCACACGGTGAGACCCCACCACTATAACAAAACAGAAAAAGAAAGAGCAGAGAAAGACAAAGAAAGCATAAATATTAACAAAAGTTATCTAAAATACCACTTACTGATAACAATTATATTCTGTGAGTATTTTTAATATTCTTAATTGAGTTTATTTTTAATATTAATTATATTATTAATTAACTGTAGCCTAGGCTGTTACTATGTTTTATAAGATGTGAGGAATGCTCTGAATTCCTGGTCCCCGTTTCTACCTCGAAAGCACTAGAATTATAGGGTTAACGGGCACTGCGGTCTACCGCCTCTTACACGTGTACACCATAACTTAGCAGACCTAATGGTAGGTTAATTAACACTTCCCCTGCTGTGAATACATTTGTCAGATCAATTACCAAAGTGTGTGTGCTTCCTCCACACAGTTTAAACTACCCTCAAAAACACTTGCAAGTTCCCCTTCCCACACATCTCATCAAGATAGTACTTTTAAAATCTATGCCATAATTCAGAAACCTTTTATTAAATTCTGACAGTTACATACATGTATATAAGCATTCTGACAACTCTACCCAGCCCTCTCTTCTCAAACAACTGAGTGCTCTGTGAGTTTACACACCAGTCTTGTACACGAATCATAATCTCCGCATGACCCTGAGTCTTCCGGCAAGCACACGAGTGCCCCACTGATGCCGTGACTGCGGTTTGTGTCTTCCTTGCTGAACACTGGTCATCATGTCACTGCCACATGCCACATGTCACTGCTCCATGTCCCCCCACTCACAGTAAAGAGCGCCAGAGCTCAGGGTTACGACAACGGCTATTTCTGCCCTGCTCCAACACGTCTACTCAGTTCTCAATCCTAGAAGACGTGGTATGTTAATTACCTACTCTCATCACCACTGCCTCTGCCGCGGCTGCCATGGTCTAGGCCTTCGGCCACCGATTGCTTCTGCCACAGCTCAGCATAGAAGCCTTCACAGCTGACTTCCTGACCTCCAGGGCGGACTCTCAGAGCATTTCTCTACAGTGAGTCCTGGGCACCTGTCCTTCCCGCTTCCCCTGCGGTCCTCTGTGGTCCTCGTTCCCTACCCTGCTCCTTCAGGCCTCAGTACGACTTCTCTCAGTCTGTTCCACTTCTCTCAGTCTGTTCCACACCACCTTGCACTGCTGGGTTCCCAGATGATGGGACTATCCTCTCGAAAGCCCTGGATGTTTACTTATACTAAGAAGTGAATATCACACTTACGAGAGCACAATACCAAGGGGACACAATGATGCTGTTTTTAATTTGCCGGTAGTTAACAATGATAAGCAGTGGGTACTCCTTCTCTCTGTCCTTATTTCTATGGGAAAACCTCTGGGTTTCGGCGTTAACAACGGCTTGCTCGAGACAGGATAAATCGTGCCCATCAAGAGACACTATTCTTTCATAAGTGAGCATTCTCTCATAATGGTTGTACTCACAAGTAAATACTGGGTTTACTTTAAATATTTAATAGGAAAATACTGATATAACCAAACAGATTTTAAACACAAAAATTCACGATACTAACTCATCTATGTATGTATTCTTGGAGAAAAATTCTATTTACTGTTTCTCACACTACTGAAAACAACTTGCTAGTATTCTGTCTAATTGGTATTTTTATTCACAAGAGAGACTGCCTTGTGGCTTTCTCTTCCTTGGTTGTGTTTTGCAGTCTGGATCGTCTCTGCGGAGTCACCAGCCGAGCTCCCCTTCTTCAAGTGTTCTAGAACAGTTGAAGCTTATTTTGTACCAAAAAAAAAAAAAAAAAAAAAAAAAATCAGCTTTTTCTTTTACTCCATGATTTTTGTCTTAGTAGTTTTCTGTTGTTTGTGTGAAATTTATAAATGTGTTTTCCTAAAACTCAACCCATTGCATTCAAGTATTTTAAGTCTAAAATAAAATTTGTCCTTACTTCATTTTGTAATTCTTTTGGAAATTTATTTCTTTATATGTGTATGTGTGTTTTGCCTGCATGTATGCCTATACACCAGATGTTGTCAATGCCATAGAGGCCAGAAGGCTGTATCAGTTGGCCTAGAAGTGGAGTTACAGATGATAGTTAGCAGCCTTGTAGGCACTAGGACTGGAACCCAGGCCCTGTGGAAGAACAGTCAGTGCCCCTAGCCATAAGCCATCTCTCCAGTCCTCATTTCATAAGTTTACCTCACCTGCATCCCTGTAACAGCCTACATCACACTTGGCATTAGCTACTTTTAAGTACAGGCTCTTTCAAAGACCCAAGCTTGCATTAATTTACAAATCTGGTTTTATTTTATTTATTTACAAATATAGTTTATACTGCTATAGTGGGTTTGATTTCCTTAACTTAGTTTATACTTAAACTGCTTTTTTTTTTTTTTTTAAATTTTGAGACAGTCTTACCCTGTAGCCCAGGCTAGTCGGAAACTCAGTATTGTAGCCCAGGCTTGCCTCAAACTCAGAGTGAGCCTCTTGTGACAGCCTCCCAAATGCTGGGACTCCAGGTGAGAGTTACCCCTCAGCTTCCTAATTCAGTTCTCCTGCTTCTTCTTTACTACCTAGCTTTACAGTCAAGTGCTCACACAGTTCTAGTCCGCTACCATTCACTTGGCACTTGTTTTAGGATTGATTTTAAGAGCTCAGTGTGTATTTATTATCTCAGCAATGTTTCAGCGGGCAATAAGGAAAACACAGTTACTCTCATCTTACATATAAAGACTTCCAGCCGAGAGAGGTTGGATAACTTTAGCTAGTAGTGAAGCTGAGAGAGGTCATAACCAGCCTGCACTGTGTCAGACTCCAGGACAGCGCCTTAGCACCAGATCATGACCTCAGGGCTCCTTTTGGACACAGAAACGCCGCCTTCCACTGCAGCGATGACAATTGTGCTGTCGGAAGGCTGAAAAGGTCTAACTCAACACTCAGCTCTTTCCCCTCAAACAAGCAAACTTCAGAGTGTGATTATGAATGAATTTCAAGTTTTATCTAGACTTCTATTCTTTAATCTAGTTTGAAAGTTTTAGAGCACTGTGGGTGCGTACATACATACACACATACATACTGACGGACATGCACACACACTTCCTAACTGGAGGATACTTATGGAGATTTTCCCTCAAACGCCATCAGCGTTGGCACTGTGCCACCTCCCTGGCAGAACTGGAGGAAGGCTGGACAGAGAATCGCATTTTAAGCAGAGAACCTCGCATTTTGCGAGGTAATGCTACAATCGCTTACCTTCCAGATCTCTTATACTCTTTTTTGTAGGACCTTTCCAGAGACGGCGACCTGCGGTTCTCCCGGTGCCTGTGTCTCTCTCGTTCCCGCTCTCTGAGAGGAAATAATACACAGCTGTTTTCAACAGAGACTCAAAATCACCATGTCTTCACTGAACCTTCCTTTGAAGAAATGGCCATATCTAAGAAAAACTGTAGGGACTTTTTGCTCCTCAGTTTACTGAGGGTCAGGCAGTCTCTCCACCGGCAGTTTCGGATGTCGTCCCCAGCACTCAACACAAGTCTCTCAAAATCTTCTCAAGAACCTCTACTCAGCTAAGCTACAGCAGAAGAACCCCCTTACTACTACTGGCTTCTAGAAAACTACTTAACAAATAAATTAGACTAAAGGTCTTACAGCAGAGATGATCCGAGAGCTCTGGGCCGTATGGACTGGAGCCTTAGCTGCAGCCATGAGCGCTCAGCGACCCGCCAGCCGGGCCTTCAGCACGTGGGGCTACTAAAGCACCCCAAGTAGGCAGATTTACCTCAAGTGAGATGAGAGACTGAGAACGCTCTCAGTATAAACCTATAATATAGTAACAACTTGAGTCTATCTGACAGATGCAGTAAAGACCTAGAATAAAATCGGCGTCCAGTGTGTCGGCATCAGTGCCTCCAATCTGAAGGGAGAAGACACACCAAACTGAGAAGATAGCGGACCATCCCTTATTTGGAATTTTCAAGTTTAGAATATTTATCAACCTTACAAAGCTGGGTATCCCCCTAATTTGAAAAATCTGAAATACTTCAAATTCCAAAACTTTCTGAGCAGGATGTAACATCTTGATTGTTTCAGACTAGGGGTCAACAAGAAGAATAAATCTAAAATATCTGAACTCAAAAACAGCCCCCACCCTCCTACTTACATCCAAGAAATGGCCAAGCAGTAAAAATCAAATTGGTTGAATTCAGCAGCTACTTAGCAACTCAGACACAAAATAGTTTTCACTTAAAGATTACCCCATTCTCAAAAAAAGATTACTGCTGCGGTGGCCCAGTGATGTCTGTAAAAATGATATTTTACAGACAGAGGCGGAAAAGAAATGCCTCCTGGGAATAATGGAACTCTCTGGAAGCTGTGGAAGCTGATAATCTCACCTGGCAATTTACTGTACTCTCTTACTTTCTGGCTATTTAAGATGGGCCCTTAGTTCCTTAGTTCTCAAGCAGCAGTTTGCCCTGACTTCCTCCTTTTATCTCTTCACTGGGATTCCTAAGGCCAGGCTGATAATCTCGACTCACTGACCGTGATGCCTTGCCTCATAGTTGTTTACATAATTACTACCTTCCAACCTCAAGCAGGTTTTTATGGTTGTGCTTATGTGTATGAGGATGGCTCGGGCACTCTGGTACTGAAAGCATTAATTTAGTCAGGAAGTTTTTTGTTTTACAAGGTAAAAGGCTAAATGTTAGATAAGGATTTTTCACAAGAACTTGTTAAGACCCAGGTGGTATAAAAAACTTCAAACTCTTTGAAGGTTTGCTGTAAACTATGAGTTACTCTGTATTCTAATCAAGAAGTTTGATGGCATCTGTAAATTGATCTTCTGTATCTGTTACTTGAGAAACTTGGTTCCTGATTGATGTTGCATTTCCTTGTACCAAATGGCTATGATAATTGCGCCTGCCTCACTGGCTACATCTTTTGAAATGGCAATACCAACTCTTCCGGTATAAAAATCCTTGCCTTAGAGCTCCAAAATACATTCAGTTCAAACCACCTCTCTGTGTGTGTGTGGTTTGTTCCGTCCGTCATCTCAGGCGGACCTGTGCCTTCCTGGACCAAGAGGACCCTGGTTATCCCACAGCAGACCCACAGTCTGTAACAGATTACTTCAAATAATATGATTCTGGAATATACAATCCTCGGTTTGAATACCAGCAAAGTAAAACACCCAAAGGTGGGAACTTGCCCTCCATCTGAAATACTTCTAAAACCACAGTTTACAGAAAGTAGCCTCAGCTACAAAGTAAGGAACAGGTGCTGCAGGTCAGAGCCATGAAAGGGCAGCCACTTCTCCTGCCAAAGTTAGGAACCGAACCGGAGGGCATTCTGGGTATTTTTACCATCTAGCCAACAAATTTACATCTAGGAATAATCTTTCATTCAATTGCTTTCTCTGCATGGGCAGGGATTCAAAAGACCAATTTGGATACAAATCACATTTACTGAATATAAATGGATGATAAATCTACTTAAACTAAGCAAATGTGTGTGTGTGTGTGTGTGTGTGTGTGTGTGTGTGTGTGTGTGTTATCTGTATGCACTTTCCCCAAGATCCTCCTCTCTTACAAACATTAAGCTATTCCTTAGGCGTCTTCGCTGTGGGGGGATGTGGACCTTTAGTGTGAGTAGAGCAGCCTGGGAGAGACTGCAGCAGCACGGCTGAGCTAGGCAAAGCCAATGGCGCGATGCTGCCGCCCTGCATAACAGCAGGCTGGTGCCCCATACCTAAGTTCCTTTCCCCACGCTTTAGAACAATCGTCATCTTTCATGGTAACAGTTACATATAGCTCTTTCTGGAAAGTTTGCCTTGAACAATCTTGCAGTTGCTATTTTACTATATTTATATTTATATTTTACTACATTTGGGGCACAGGCAAGCATATGAGCGTTCCGTCGTCTCTGCTCCGACTACGGATGTGATGTGACTATGTGACTCCCTGTTTCAAGTCCCTGCCTTGTGTTCCCAGCGATGGACTATAAGCTGAGATCAGAGCCTGCAATAAACCTTCTCCCCTACATTGTTTCTTTAAGCGGTTTTTATCACAGCAGAAGTGAAACTGGGACAGACTGCCTCCTTTAAAGATTTTTTTTTTAATTTAGAAAAATTTGGGACTGAGGGAAAAAAAACATGAATCTACAACTAAACAGTATTTTTCAAATACAACTTTCCTCCATGCATACATTTCAGCACAGGGAAACAGGCTAAAACTATTTGGGGACTATAACGTGAATAAGTAATCTTGCTTCCCTTTCCAAAGGCAATGCACCGTGGGATAATCACTAAAGCACAACCATGTCGTGAAGAGGAAAAGGCCACACTGGGCCACACCCATCATTTTGGACTGCTTCCCTAAAGCATCCTTTTTCTTTACAACCAACTTACTTGTCAGACTTCTTCCTTGTAAAAAGCCTAAACCATAATTTTTTTTTTTTTATTAAAAATCACGGGCAAGCCAGACAGCAGTGTGGCACTCCTTCAATCCCAGGGAGGCAGAGGTACAAGAATCTCGGAGTTTAAGGCCAGCCTGGTCTACAGAGTGAGTTCCAGGACAACCTGGGCTATACAGAAAAACCCTGTCTCAAAAGAACTGGGAGAGAAAGTGCACAAGTTTGTGTTGGTCTGCAGACAAACCGGCCGTCTGAGCCTCTGTGGCTTTAATAAGGCACTTTGCGTGCCGGCTTACCTGCTCCTTTCGTAGCTGCGGTGGCGAGGCGGCGGCGGCGTCCTCCCCCGGTCATACTCGGAGCGGTAGCGGCTGTCGGGTCTCCTCCTCTCGGGGCTGCGGCCGCGCTCCCTGCGCTCCAGGGAGCGGTGGCGCTCCCCTCGCCCGTGACTGTGATCGTGATCTCGGTGCCTGTGGTCGTCGTAGTGCTTAAGCCTCTCTGGGGACCTTCTCTCACTCTGAGCCTTTGGGAGTGAGTATGGCGGGAGATGTCGGAAATGAGGAGTGCTGCTGTTGTTAGCACTGGGTGGGAAAGAACTGGAGCTGTTCTGGTAACTGTTGAAACTGGGAGGTGGGAAACTGTGCGAGTACCCGGGAGGGTACTGGTAATTGACCTGCTGCGGCATGACGGGCGGGGGCGGTGGGTGGGGCATGGAAGGGGGCGGGACCATGAAGGGGAAGGTGCCTTGTCCGGGGGGCGCTCCAGAGACTGGGGGGTTATTGGGACAAGGCATTGGAGGGGGCATGGGCGGAAAGCAGGGAGGCACTGGGAAAGGGTGTCGCATCTGGTGGTTGGGGTAAGGCGGCCGAACTGGGCAGGGTGGGAGAGGGCCTTGCGCTGACGGGGCTACGGGCGGAGGGTAAGGAACAAAGTCTGGTCGTGGGGGCATAAAGTTGGGGGCTTGAGAGTTCGAGTACGAGGAAGAGGGGGCGCTCGGAGGCTCATATTGATACTGCGCAGGAGGCTGCTGGGGATGAAGGAGCCTCAGATTTTGGGGCCTGAAAGCTGGTGCTGAGGGTCTGGCTCCGTGTCCTCCTCGTCCCCGGGGACACCCTCGTCCTGGGTGGTACGACATTCTATGACTTTATGAAGAAAAGAAAAGGAGAAATCAAAACGCAGGTCTCAACAAGACCCACAATCTGAAGAGAAGTGATTCCTGCAAGCTGTACAGTGACCTACACACACACACACACACACACACACACACCCCACAGCTGTTCTGGCTCCTCCTCCTCCCATTCATTCCTATCCTTGCCCACCCACCCTCTAATCTTGCCCAGTGTCTTAATAGCTCATTTGTTAAAACAGCCTATATAGCTCTGACCCACTCTGCTTTAGTGGGCACCAGGCAACGCCTCCGACTTAGAAGGAGCCAACATTTCATTCCCTGTCCGCCAGGTAGGAAACAGGACTGCTCAACCCCACTTCAATATGGCAAGCTGGTGCCACATTATTTATTTCAACCAATCAGCTTCTTCCATGACCCTGGCGGCCCGCCCTCCAGCGGCCTGCTTACTCTCCAGGCCACCTCGGGTGCTGGATGCCGTGTCGTCTCTGGGCATCTTGGCTCACACCTCAATCCCTCCTCGCCGCTTACTGTTCCTCTCTTCTATCTCGAAGGAACAGCAACACCATGACGCACAGGTGCTGTATCAAGTCAATAAACTCTCTACATCCCACCCACCTCCAACTCCCTGCTCCTAGCCAAGCTTATCTTACCAGAGGCACAGAGGGCTCCATCTCCAAATGTGTACTAGGGACGAGGGGAGCACTCTCCATCTGCCTCCTCCCAATCTCTCCCTGCTCCTGCCCCTTCACACCAGCATGGAGACGCCCTGGCTGTAGCTTGCGCTGGCCTCCAGTTCTCCCTCAACTCTGCACTGCCTCGTCTTTTTCATGCTCAAACTTCCTGAAAATGACGGTATGGACTAAATGCTTCTGTTTCCTCAAAATCCTTACATTCCTAGGGTGACACATGGAAGACAGAGCTTGAGGAAGTAACTAGGATTAAATAAGTCACGGGTGTTATTAAAGTGAGTCATGAGTGTGCGGGTAGAATGAGAAAAGCCCCCATGCGTTCATGTATTTGAATGGGTGGTCCCCAGTGAGCAGAACTTCCTAAGAAGGATTAAGACTGTTGGCGGCTGGTAAAGCTGTGTCACTGTGGGCAGGCGCTGAGGTTTTAAAAGCCCACCCCAGGCCCAGGCCCTGTCTTGCTCTGTCTTGTCTCTCTCTCCCTCCTTCCCTCCTTCCTCGCCTGCCTGCCTGTGGTTCAGGATGTAAGCTCTCAGCCCTGTCTGCCTGCCTGCCTACCTGTCAGCATGCTTCCTGCCATGAGAATCCTTCCAATCAGATGCTTTCGTACAAAGATTGTTTCTTCACAGCAATAGAAGAGTCACTAAGACAATGGGGACAATCTAACAATGAGATTAGTGCCCTTATGAACACGGAAGAGAGCCTGGTCTCTCCCTGCTGAGGGAGGATACAGCAATTGTACTGAGGGGATTTTTGCTTAATTTGAAGTAGGAAGATCTACTTCTGAGCCAGATCTGAGGTAGGAAGATAGATCTTTAATCTATCTGTACTGAATCTGGGCCATGCCTCCTTGCTGGTAGCCTAAGTAAGGACATGGAAGAAGGAAGCTTTTGCTCTTTGTCGCTTGCTTTGCCTTTTAGCGGGTGCATTCCCTCACTGGCAGCCTACTTCTATCAGCTTCCAGCACATACTGTAGACAGCTAAGACATCCAGCCTCATGGATGAAGTAACTACAGAATTGCTGAACCTTCACAGCCAGCCACTGTTGGGTTAGTTTGATGATTTGTATATGCATGGCCCAGGGAGTGGCACTATTAGGTGTGGCCTTGTTAGAATAGGCGTGTCACTGTGGGTGTGGGATTTAATACCTAGTCCTAGCAGCCTGGAAGCCACTATTCTGCTAGCAGCCTTCGGATGAAGATGTAGCGCTCACAGCTCCTCCTGCACCTGCCTGCCCAGATGCTGCGGTGCTCCCGCCTTGATGATAATGGACTGAACCTCTGATCTTGTAAGCCAGCCCTGATTAAATGTTGTCCTTTATAAGACTCGCCTTGGTCATGGTGTCTGTTCACAGCAGTAAAACCCAAACTAAGACAAAAGTTGGTACCATGGACTGGGGTACTGCTGTGATAGGCCTGACCATGCTTTGAAGGTGGATTTCGGGACTTTGGATTTGGAAAGCAGGGGAATGCTTTAAATGGGGCTTAATAGGCTATCCTAGTAGGAATATGGAAGACATTGTTATGAGAGTGATCTGAATTGTGCAGATCTGGCCCAAGAGGTTTCAGTGGAGAATTTCAATATGTGGTCTAGAGATTGTTTTTCTGGTATTTTGGTGAAGAATGTGGCTACTTTTTGCCCTTGTCTGAGGAGTCTGCCTGAGGCCAAGGTGAAGAAACTCAGATTAACTGCACGGGCAACGGAAGTCTCAGAAAGGCCCATCATAGACTTTGTTCTCTGGTTAAGTCTCAAGAAGAGCATTTTAAACAAGCACAGTGAGGGACCCTGAGGGCTTCTGCCAATCTTACACTGCCCTCCCCCTAGAGATTCCCCCTCGACTCGGGTCAAGGCTAGACAAGCTCCCTTCTCTAGCCACAGAAACATTCTAGAGTAAACTAGTCTCAGAAAAACCATAGAATGTACTGAGAGTCACCTGACCCTCTGGAAAGTCCCAGATAGAGTTCAAATGTGTGTCATGATCTCATGCTTGCTAGCCAATAGATTTAAAGATCAGTATGCTTAGCCAATAAGTTTGAACTATAACCTTGCTGATGTAACCTGTGCCCCCCAAAAAATACAAAAACTGTTTGTAATAGCAATTCAGGGTTGCCTTCTAGTCATTCGCCTTGAGGGACTAATTGAAGGTCACCCCAACATGCCAGAAAATAAAGCTCTTGCTTTTGCACCAATCTGTATTGGTGTCTCGGTGTTTCACTGGGGGCATCTTGAAGTAGGTACCACTGACTGTCAGGCTAAGAAAAGAGTAACAGTGTTAGGAGGGGTGATAGATCCATATTACCCTGGGGAAATTAGATGGCCTCTCCACAACGGAGGTAAGAAGGATCATGTCTTGGGGAGCAAAAGATCCCTTATTGAGTCTTAGTACTACCATGTCCTGTGATTAAAGTCAATGGGAAACTACAACAGCCTAATGCAAGCAGGCATGGTACAGGAGGAACTGAGAGTTCTATATCTTCACTTGAAGGCTGCTAGCAGAATATTGACTTCCAAGCAGCTAAAATGAGGGTCTTAAAGCCCACACCCACAGTGACACACCTACTCCAACAAGGCCACACAGTGCTATTCCCTGGGCTATGCATATACAAAACCATCACAGTTAGCTAGAAAAAAATCTGTAAGCTATTCTAACAAAATCTTCTTATGAAATGAAAGAGAGTCACTGTATAAATTCTCTAACTCTAGAGAAGCCTGACTCATAAGCCTTCCTTAGATTTCCTGCTCTTACAATGCTCTCTGTGGCTTCTTAGCAGATCCTGCAAGCATCACAGTCCAACAATAATTATGTAAGTCTACCTTCAACCCCTATGTGCCATCAGGAACTGCAAGATTGATCAGGAGGGGCCTAGCTGTACACACAAATCTCTTAACAAGTTATGACCATAGATAACAGAATGAACACAGTCCTTACCCCTTCCCTGTATCTGACTTTCCCAGCCTCTCTGGCCCACTACCTACCCTCTCTTCTCCAGTCTCTGGAAACTGCCATTTCCAGCACACCACTTACCACGTATTGCCTTGCATTGCGATGTGTCCTGTAGATAAGCTACAACTTCCGATGTAAGTTCTACAAGACAGAAAAGGTGGAAACACATTTCTAAAACTGCCAATGCTAAAAAAAAGCGGGGGAGGGGGTTGTTTTGGTTTACAACTATCAGTCATTTTAAATCCTCTAATGTGCTTAGCCTATTACCAAAATCAGGAACATACTGAGCTATTGTCAATTTTCCAAGCAAATTACCTGCTCTCCATACTAGTTGGGCAGTTGTGCTAACCAGAAACTATCCATTGCTAAACTGATTGTCTCTGGTTTAGTTAAAAAAAAAAAAAAAACTGAAGGAAAGACTTCTTCCATCCTCCACCGACAAATTTCCCTTCACTGCCATGTAAAGTTGGCATAAAGACAACACACACACACACACAAAAAAAAAAAAAACCTCAGTGAAACCTGAATTCAAATTCAAACACAGCCACAACCTAACAAGCAGCTTCCATTCTTTACTTTCATTCTCAGTTCCAACCACAGAACATTGCAAACATAAATGAGCTTCTACAAAGTGCTTTCTCTCTCTCTCTCTCTCTCTCTCTCTCTCTCTCTCTCTCACACACACACACACACACACACACACACACACACAATACTGGGCTATCCCAGCACTAGGAAGGCAGAAACAGGCAGATCTCTGTGAGTTCAAAGCCACCCTGGTCTACAGAACTAGAATTCCAGTACAGTCAAGGCTCAATAAACAACTGATACCAAATAATTAGATGACTGATTGCTCTTCAATCCAGTACTCTCATGATTTAACTTAAAACTCAAAGAGCTACTCACAGTACGCACAGCTACTCACAGTACCACAGGCTATTCACAGCCAACAGAATTAAGCACCAACACCACACTTGGCATTTGAGGCCCTACAGAACCTGAACCCAGCCTCTCCCAGGCTTGTCATCTTCTTTCTTTCTCCACCAAGCCCTTCTTAGCCTTCCTTTGCAGGTCAGTGAACACACCAAGCACTGGCGTGAAACGTCTTTACTTCCTTCCACTCTCCCTTACTTGTCCAATGAATTCCTACTCGTCCACCAAACCTCTTCTTGTGAAGAACTCACTTCCTTTGGGAACTCAATCTCATTCCTTCTAGGTTGCTACTGCTTAGTGAATACTCACTTCTTTTCCGGAACTTACCAGAATCTGCTGCATGTGACAATCGTGTATGTCTTCCATGTTGATCTCTTCCAGCATGTTACTAGATCCTTGAAATTATGGGTTCATTCAGTCATTCCTGCATCCTTCACAGCCTCTGCACACAGTAAACACCAGGCGAGATTGACCCTCCCTCATTGTGCATGTCTGTAAATCACGAAGTTTACACTTCCCTTCCCTTTTCTCCCCACAAATATGCATTTTCAGAGTCGCCTGGGAAGCAGACAGATTCGTTGGTTCCATCACTTACTGAGCCAGTGCATGTGAGACACTGTCCTAAGCTCTGTGGCCTCAAAGATGAATAAGGCACACAAGTGTACAGTGTTCAAGGATCGAAAACCCATATACGAATGTTTATGTAATAATAACAACAACAGTAATACGCTGTCCCGAACACTATAAAAAGAAAAACACAATGTGATAAGTAGGAGAAAATAAGGATGTAGAACAAAAGGGACTGTACTGAAGACAACAGTCTGGGGAATCAACATTTCTCCACAGTGTAAAAAACGGAATGGTAGGGGCTGGAGAGATGGCTCAGCGGTCAAGAGCACCGACTGCTCTTCTGAAGGTCCTGAGTTCAAGTCCCAGCAACCACATGGTGGCTCTCATCCACCCATAACAAGATGTGACACCCTCTTCTGGAGTGTCTGAAGACAGCTACAGTGTACTTACATATAATAAATAAATCTTTAAAAAAAAAAAAAAAAAACGGAATGGTAGCTGGGCGGTGGTGGCGCACTTGGGAAGCAGAGGCAGGCGGATTTCTGAGTTCGAGGCCAGCCTGATCTACAAAATTCCAGGGCAGCCTGGGCTATAGAGAGAAACCCTGTATCGAAAAATAAAAAACAAAACAAAACAAAAAACGGAATGGTACACTCCGTTTGAAAACCTAGACAATACTGTACCACTGTACTGTGGATGCAAAGTTTGGTTCAAGTTAATGAATTTAATGCCTATTCCTGGCTGCCCTTTGAAAGCAGGGAGACCCAGGGAGCGATTCTGAACAGTATACTTGTCCGGGACCCGCAATCGACACGCGAGCGTTGCAAGGTGTGCCTAGAAGCCGCTGAAACCCTGCACTTTCCCTAGGTTGAACCTGCAGCCAGGCCCCAGGCTAGACGATGAGCAATTGCACGTAGGCTGGTTTGCATCTCCCGCCAGCCTGCGAGTAAGAGCCGGACTCCGGGGCTCGCCTCCCCCAGCAGTCCGGGCAGCCCCACCCCTGGGCCACGGCTTGTGCTCCACAAATAGAAGAAAGGCATCCCATCCAGCTGCTCTGTCCCTACGGGATCTGTACCGAGGGTCGCTCTTTCGCCCAGACGGCAGATCCGCCCCGAAGCTACCAGACCCAACTCCCAGGATCGTTTAGCTCAGTCCCGGATTCCATTTAAGTCCCGACCCACGATACTCGTTCTCCGAACACCCATCAAGCGCCCCGTCTACCTACAAAGAGTCCCGGAGTCGCCGCCATCAATGGTTACTATAACAGCCACCAAGGCAGAGGTGCCACCCGCGCCTCCGGAACAGGAAATCCCGGGAATTAAAAGGCAAACCTGAGAAAGCTGGGCCTGGGGAGGGAAAACTCTCCGGAGCGCTTCGCAGCACCTTCTGTGCTGTGATTGGTGGATCAGCGAGAGTGACGGACGTCTAGACCAATCGACATTGGGTACAATTGTCACCCCCTCCCTTCCACCTTGTCGTCCTCCAATCCGGAAGCGCAACCGGGTGAGCGCGCGTTTCCGCCGCGAGCGAGCTGTGGTGCGCGCGGCTTGGAAGTGCCGGGCTCCTCTCCCGGGTGTCTCGGGAGTCTCGCGGAGTCATGAGTGACACCAGGGGCCACCGCGCGCGCCTCAGGCGCTACTCCAAGCTTCCGGTGTGGGTGGTGGAGGATCACCAGGAGGTGAGCGGGCGACACAAGCCACCGAGCCCTGGCAGGAGGGATTCGAACCCCGGCAGCCTGCAGAGACTTGACCAGCCCCTAATGCTGGCTGCAGTCGGTCCCTTACCAACGTCATCATCCTACGGTTTAAGGAGAGGGTTAGCTACGACCTGAACCCTCGGCTGTGAAATAGGGACAGTAATCGTAGCTCGTGTTATAGGGCCGTTGCTGAAGACGTGAGCCTTCAGCGTTTATTAACGTTTTAAATGGCAGGGTACCGGTACCGTAAGTAGACTTAGGAAGACGACCAAGCAAGTCTAGATTTGTTTATAGGACCCATGGAGGGTCTCTGGATATAAAACAAAAGGGATCAAGAGTGAGGCTCAGTGGTACAGTGAGACCTTGGGCTCAACCCCTTCCCCCAGGAGAAAGTGGGAAAAAGTTTTTTTACTGATAGAGCTAACGGAGGAAAGGAAGTCGATCTCTGAGACAAACCCGACTTTGGGTTGCTCTGTGCTTTTTAATTTGCTAGTAAACTTGGATGTATAGCGTGTAGGAGGGGAAAGCCATCTAGTCCAGCCCCACCATCCTAAAGAGACAGAAAATGCCCTAAAACTGAGTACTTGGAACACAGTTTAATGCTAGAGTGAGTGGTTCTGGGCTGTTGGTTAATAAAGGTGGAGATTATCATCAGAACCATTGATGGTAAAGATTTTTTTATTATTATTTTCCCACGTGTAACAACTTGATGCACTTCAACTTGGTGCAGTTTTTTGTTTTGTTGTTGTTCTGTCTGCACTTGACAGTGTGCAATTCTCAGTGTGTGTGTGTGTATGTCTCTCTCTGTTACAGGTTCTGCCTTTCATATACCGGGCCATAGGTTCGAAGCATCTTCCTGACAGTAATATAAGTTTTTTACATTTTGACTCCCACCCAGACCTCCTTATTCCTGTGAATATGCCAGCAGACACTGTGTTTGATAAAGAAGCACTCTTTGGGTAACATGATTTATTTTTATCATATTTTATGTATTTGAAATACAATGGATAGCAGATGATAAAAAAATAGTCTTTGCTACACTCATGTTTAGGTTATTTGTTTGCTTGCTTGCTTACCTTTTACATTTTTATTTAGAACATTTTTTTTGACCCACAAAAAGAGCCAAAAGGTGCAGTAGCTGATACCTTTGATCCTAGCCCTTGGAACGCTGAGGCAGAAGAATTACAGTTTGAGGACAGCCAGGGCTACATTGAAGCCTCTTTATGATTAAGTGTTGTCAGGATTCTTAGCAGAATCTAGAATTCCCTGAGAAGTGGACTATAGGGCTTGCCTGTGGGGGATTATCTTGATTGGATTAATAGAGGCCCCTCTCTAGGCATTCGTTCATGTGAGTCTTTGGGTCCATTCTTATTCAAACCGCCACCCATTCCTGCCCTTGATAACTAATATCTTAGTGTACTGGCTGGTTTTTGTGTGTCAACTTGACACAGGCTGGAATTATCACAGAGAAAGGAGCTTCAGTTGAGGAAGTGCCTCCATGAGATCCAGCTATAAGACATTTTCTCAATTTGTGATTTGGGGTGGGGGGGTCCTTTGTGGGTGGTGCCATCCCTGGGCTGATAGTCTTGGATTCTATAAGAAAGCAAGCTAAGCAAGCCAGTAAGTAACATCCCTCCATGGCCTCTGCATCAGCTCCTGCTTCCTGATCTGCTTGAGGTCCAGTCCTGACTTCCTTTGGTGAGGAACAACAATGTGGAAGTGTAAGCTGAATAAACCCTTTCCACCCCAACTTGCTTCTTGGTCATGATTTTTGTGCAGGAATACAAACCCTGACTAAGACACTCTCTCACTGAGTCCAAACAGGCAACCCTGTTGGGGAACAGATTCCAGTCAGGCTATAGTCCCACCCCCACCCCGTCTCCCCACTCCAGTTGTTGGGGATCAACTTGTTAATATAGCCAAGGCTGACCTTGTACTCTGCTTCCTCCTCCCAGTGCATACAGGGACTGTATGCATATGCCACCATGTGTAAGAGTCTGCATTCTTTTATTCTCTTAAATATCAAGCCTTGGAAATACTGAGTTATATATGTTTACTTAAAATTAAAAATGAAATTTGTAAATGTTCACTATAAAATTATGTCTACATAAGCAAGTTTTCTTACTTAAAAAAGGTAAATTTATAAAGTCGTGTGGCATTATTTAAATTTTTTAAGATTTCTTTAATTTTTGCCCTTGTAAATGGCACCTGGACTATCCATCCATTTTTTTGTTTGGTTGGTTTTTCAAGACAGGGTTTCTCTGTGTAGCCCTGGCTGTCCTGAAACTCACTCTGTAGACAAGGCTGGCCTCGAACTCAGAAATCCTCCTACCTCCCCAGTGCTGGGATTAAAGGCCTGGCTCTCTATCCGGTTCATGCAGTCCGGAGCTATATGTCATTTTGGTTGAAGTTTATGATGAAAATTCATGCTCTTACAAAAGTGATTAGAAAACGAGATAGTATTTTCAATACTAATTCCGATAAGTAATATAACTATTCTTTGATCCTCCACCAAGACTCCACCGGCATCTAAAAACTTAACTGGAATACAGAATCCAGCAGTTCAGCCCCACCTTTAAATAACCACAGTTAATTGATCTTTCAAAGAAAAAATTACACTCATGTCACAGCTCATCCCTTGGTGCTTTTCCTTGAAGCGACTGTTGTGCTTCACAGTCTATAGCAGTGTTGGTGTGGTCCTCTTTTTGCTTCACAGAATATTTTAAAATATCTACTTAGGAGCAAGAATTAATAAAGCTGAGAACATTCTTCAGTAAACTACCTTTGGACAAGGGCAATTGCTAGTTACAAAACATGTAGTAACTAAAAGACCTGGCAGGGTGTGGCTCTTAGGATACAGATCCAATGCTTGTGTGCAGTCAGTGCAAGTGTTCTTGCAGCAAATGGAAAATAGTATTTCAATGAAAATAGCTTTAACCTGATAGTCTTGGGAACTCCCCACGGGACCATACTTTTACAACCTACTGTCTTAAAATGTTTGGGGAAAATCACTCATTAATATTTTAATGTTTCTGTTTGTTTTGTTTTGTTTTTTCCAGAGAACTGAGTATTGAAAATTGGATTATGCCTGCAGTTTATGCTGGCCATTTTTCTCAAGTAATCTGGCTTCATCCCATGTGGGCCCAGCAAATCAGAGAGGGCAAACACCACTTCTTAGTAGGCAAAGACATTTCTACCACAACCATCAGGTAATTTCCTCATTTTCAATGAGTATGGAAGGATTTGAATTCTTTTCATTATACTTTGGATTCCTGTAGTAATTTCCTACTGCAGAGTTATGGTAAGCCCCAGTCCCTCCAAAAATAGTTCTTAAATCATCAGAAACAGAGTTTTAAATCTGTTGATCTCCTTCACGTAGTCCTTATACTGGTTACTGGTTAAATTGTTTTTGCTTTGTTTTAAATAACATTCCCTGGAACTTAAATTCCATTGCTGGTTAAACTAGCCTTTGTAGTGCCAATATAACCAGTGGTGCTGTGTAGTACTATATAACCATAGCTGTGCAGTACTATATAACCATGGCTGTGTGGCACTATATAGCCATAGCTATGCAGTACTATATAACCATAGCTATGCAGTACTATATAAGCATAGCTGTGTGGCACTATATAGCCATAGCTATGCAGTACTATATAACCATAGCTGTGCAGTACTGTATAGCCATAGCTGTGCAATACTGTATAACCATAGCTATGCAGTACTATATAAGCATAGCTGTGTGGCACTATATAGCCATAGCTATGCAGTACTATATAACCATAGCTGTGCAGTACTGTATAACCATAGCTGTGCAGTACTATAAGTACTTTATAGCCATAGCTGTGTAGTACTATATAACCATAGCTGTGCAGTACTATATAACCATAGCTGTACAGTACTATATAACCATAGCTGTACAGTACTATATAACCATAGCTGTGCAGTACTATATAACCATAGCTGTGCAGTACTATATAACCATAGCTGTGCAATACTATATAACCAAAGCTGTACAGTACTATATAACCATAGCTATACAGTACTATATAACCATAGCTGTACAGTACTGTATAACCGTAGCTGTGTAGTACTATATAACCATAGCTGTGCAGTACTATATAACCATAGCTGTACAGTACTGTATAACCATAGCTGTGTAGTACTATATAACCATAGCTGTACAGTACTGTATAACCATAGCTGTACAGTACTGTATAACCATAGCTGTGCAGTACTGTATAACCATAGCTGTGCAGTACTATATAGCCATAGCTGTGCAGTACTGTATAACTATAGCTGTGCAGTACTGTATAACCATAGCTGTGCAGTACTATATAGCCATAGCTGTGCAGTACTATATAACCATAGCTGTGAGTACTATATAACCATAGCTGTGCAGTACTATATAACCATAGCTGTGCAGTACTTTATAACCATAGCTGTGCAGTACTATATAACCATAGCTGTGCAGTACTATATAACCATAGCTGTGCAGTACTATATAACCGTAGCTGTGCAGTACTATATAACCATAGCTGTGCAGTACTATATAACCATAGCTGTGCAGTACTTTATAGCCATAGCTGTGCAGTACTATATAACCATAGCTGTGCAGTACTATATAACCGTAGCTGTGCAGTACTATATAACCATAGCTGTGCAGTACTATATAGCCATAGCTGTGCAGTACTATATAAGCATAGCTGTGAGTACTATATAACCATAGCTGTGCAGTACTATATAACCGTAGCTGTGCAGTACTTTATAACCATAGCTGTGCAGTACTATATAACCATAGCTGTGCAGTACTATATAACCATAGCTGTGCAGTACTGTATAACCATAGCTGTGCAGTACTATATAACCATAGCTATGTAGTACTATATAACCGTAGCTGTGCAGTACTATATAACCATAGCTGTGCAGTACTATATTACCATAGCTGTGTGGTATTATATAACCATAGCTGTGTGGTATTATATAACCATAGCTATGTAGTACTATATAACCATAGCTGTGCAGTGCTGTATAACCATAGCTGTGCAGTACTATATAACCATAGCTATGTAGTACTATATAACCATAGCTGTGCAGTGCTGTATAACCATAGCTGTGTGGTATTATATAACCATAGCTATGTAGTACTATATAACCATAGCTGTGCAGTGCTGTATAACCATAGCTGTGCAGTACTATATAACCATAGCTATGTAGTACTATATAACCATAGCTGTGCAGTGCTGTATAACCATAGCTGTGCAGTACTATATAACCATAGCTATGTAGTACTATATAACCATAGCTGTGCAGTACTATATAACCATAGCTGTGCAGTACTATATTACCATAGCTGTGTGGTATTATATAACCATAGCTGTGTGGTATTATATAACCATAGCTATGTAGTACTATATAACCATAGCTGTGCAGTGCTGTATAACCATAGCTGTGCAGTACTATATAACCATAGCTATGTAGTACTATATAACCATAGCTGTGCAGTGCTGTATAACCATAGCTGTGTGGTATTATATAACCATAGCTATGTAGTACTATATAACCATAGCTGTGCAGTGCTGTATAACCATAGCTGTGCAGTACTATATAACCATAGCTATGTAGTACTATATAACCATAGCTGTGCAGTACTATATAACCATAGCTGTGCAGTACTATATAACCATAGCTATGTAGTACTATATAACCATAGCTGTGCAGTACTATATAACCATAGCTGTGCAGTACTATATAACCATAGCTGTGCAGTACTATATAACCATAGCTGTGCAGTACTATATAACCATAGCTGTGCAGTACTATATAACCATAGCTGTGCAGTACTATATAACCATAGCTGTGCAGTACTATATAACCATAGCTGTGCAGTACTGTATAACCATAGCTGTACAGTACTATATAACCATAGCTATGTAGTACTATATAACCATAGCTGTGCAGTACTATATAACCATAGCTGTGCAGTACTATATAACCATAGCTGTGCAGTACTATATAACCATAGCTGTGCAGTACTATATAACCATAGCTGTGCAGTACTATATAACCATAGCTGTGCAGTACTATATAACCATAGCTGTGCAGTACTATATAACCATAGCTGTGCAGTACTGTATAACCATAGCTGTACAGTACTATATAACCATAGCTGTGCAGTACTGTATAGCCATAGCTGTGCAGTACTATATAACCATAGCTGTGCAGTACTATATAACCATAGCTGTGCAGTACTATATAACCATAGCTGTGTAGTACTATATAACCATAGCTATGTAGTACTATATAACCATAGCTGTGCAGTACTATATAACCATAGCTGTGCAGTACTATATAACCATAGCTGTGCAGTACTATATAACCATAGCTGTGCAGTACTATATAACCATAGCTGTGCAGTACTATATAACCATAGCTGTGCAGTACTGTATAACCATAGCTGTGCAGTACTATATAACCATAGCTGTACAGTACTATATAACCATAGCTGTGCAGTACTGTATAGCCATAGCTGTGCAGTACTATATAACCATAGCTATGTAGTACTATATAACCATAGCTGTGCAGTACTATATAACCATAGCTGTGCAGTACTATATAACCATAGCTATGTAGTACTATATAACCATAGCTGTGCAGTACTATATAACCATAGCTGTGCAGTACTATATTACCATAGCTGTGCAGTACTATATAACCATAGCTGTGCAGTACTATATAACCATAGCTGTGCAGTACTGTATAACCATAGCTGTGCAGTACTATATAACCATAGCTGTACAGTACTATATAACCATAGCTGTGCAGTACTGTATAGTCATAGCTGTGCAGTACTATATAACCATAGCTATGTAGTACTATATAACCATAGCTGTGCAGTACTATATAACCATAGCTGTGCAGTACTATATAACCATAGCTATGTAGTACTATATAACCATAGCTGTGCAGTACTATATAACCATAGCTGTGCAGTACTATATAGCCATAGCTGTGCAGTACTATATAACCATAGCTATGTAGTACTATATAACCAGTGGTGTATTTTTTTTCTGCTCCTAAAGCAGCTACAGTGTGTTGAATTTAACTGTTAGAAGTGAGCCAGGCAGAGGAGTAGCACACACCTGTAATCGCAGACCTTGAGAGGCTGACATAGGCGCGTGCTCAAAGTTACGAGTCAGCTTGTACTGTAGAGGAGACCCTGTGTTAGTTAGGTGTAGCTCAGTAGTAGATCACCTTCCTAACATGCCCACAGCCCTGCATTCAAGTCATAGCACTGAAAGAAAAAAACGTAAGTTCATGTGAGAGTTGGGGTGCATATCTATAGTCCTAGCCATCTGGAGTTAGAGACAGGAAGTTCAGGGTCATCCTTAGCCTCGTAGTGGGTCTGAGGCCAGCAGAGGCTACATAAGACCCTGTCTCAAACAAACAGAAACAACAAAATTCACTGGGTTTGTTTTCATTTTTTTATTAAAGATTTTATTTATTTTATATATATGATGAGTACACTATAGCTGTCTTCAGACACACCAGAAGAATGCATCAGATCCCATTACAGATGGTTGTGAGCCACCATGTAGTTGCTGGGAATTGAACTCAGGACCTCTGGAAGAGCAGTCAGTGCTCTTAACTGCTGAGCCACCTCTCCAGCCCCTGTTTTCATTTTTGATAAGTCAGTGTCTGGGCTTATTTAGGTTTTGCATTTATTGGTGTGATTTTTGGTATTTAATCTAACTAAGTTAAATTATTATGTCCTCTGATTGGAGCTATATGTGTATCTTTTTTTTTTTTTTTGTGCAGTACTTAACCAATTCCCCTATCGTGTGCTACTGCAGAGTCTCTGCCCTCTAGCCTGTGCTACTGCAGAGTCTGCCCTCTAGCCTGTGCTACTGCAGAGTCTCTGCCCTCTAGCCTGTGCTACTGCAGAGTCTGCCCTCTAGCCTGTGCTACTACAGAGTCGTATTTAGAAGCAGCAGTCAAGGTCTAACTTCTTAGGATAAGAGGAACTCTTTATGAATATACAGATAACTTTCTGGGCCCTAACAGATAATCAAAATTGTTCCCTTTGTTTCTGTTTCCATTTGTATGACAGTATTACCTTTGGTATGTGTTTTTGTCTTTTATGTGAGTAGCATCATCTGGATTTATAAAAATCATACTTACTATATAATTTTTAACGAACTTAGAATTCAACATGCAACAAATATTGTACATAATATTGGTCTGTATGAGAGTGAGTTCAGTATGTTGAGTGGACCAAATAGAACCTATAAAATCAAACCATTTCATAGGTTTTTGTTGCTGCTGTTAACTGACAGACTACAACAGCCCTTTTGTCTCCCAAATGCTGGGAGTAATGGTGTGAACCGCTGTGCCCAGCTTGATTGGGATATATATGTGTGAGAGCTGTTTGGTTTTTTCTTTGAGACGGGTTCTCACTTGCATTGCCCACAACTCTCTGTGGAGACCAAGCTAAACTTGAACTCACAGAGATGTGCCTCCCAAGTGCTGGGATTAAAGACATGCATCACACAACCGCTATGGGTTTTTCTGAGACAGGGTCTTATTCTGGCACACAGCAGATAGATATTTTTGGAAATTCAATGCATAATAACAGTTTGGAGAATACTTTGTTTGCCTCATGGTGTTAGTTAATCCACCAAGTAAGCATGTGTGAACAGCCAATTGCATATAGCCTTGAATCTGAGTTTATTTATTTACAGAAATAGGAAAGGTGAAATTTGCTTCATTAAAAAGATGATAAGGTGTGAAGATAACTAAGGTGGTAAAGTGCTTATAATGCAAGCATGAGGACCTGAGTTTGATTCCAGAATCTATATGACAAAGCTAGGCATGTAGCACATATGTCTAATGCCAGTTCTGAGGAGACAGACATGTAGATCTGTGTGGCCCACAGGCTTCTTGTGAGCCCCAGACCAGCAAAAGACTCAAAACCAAGGTTGAAGACACTCGGGGAATGACCCCCAGGTTGACCTCTGGCTTCCGTGTGCATACACTAGCTTACATAACCACACATGGACTATAAATTTAGGGTGGAGTTACAGTCTGTCTTCATTAGGATGTTAGTTTTTAACAAGCTTGGACTTCCTTTTTTATGTCATTGGTCTGTTTTGAAAACTGTCTTTATACTTTCGTAGCTGTAGGGCTGGGGTAGGGCCTTGGTTGGGTCTTTGGTTAGAATGCTTGAAGGCCCAGACTCAGTGCCCGGCACATATACCACATATGTTGGTACATGCCCAGAATGCCAGCACTCAGGAGGTGGAGACAGGAGAATCAGTTTCTGGTCAGTCTAGGCTATGTAAGACCCTGTCTTCTCAAGTAAATTTAAAGCTGTGTATGTTAAGTGCAGACAGGTGAGAAATACATTATTTTCATGTAGTAGAGCATGCCTCTGAAAAATATATTTGAATGTGTGTTCTAAGTCCTCACCAAGACATAATATAGTCAAAAGACTGAAAACATACCACTCTTTCTAGATCAGAAATCTCACCTACTTATGCATGTTGTCCAAGGGTCTTGGGCTGCCGAGGCAAGATGGCTTGAGCACCAGAGTTAGGCACCGCCCTGAGCACCATGGTCACACTATGTCTCTTTACAAAAGAAAGAGAAGATGAGGGCTGGAGAAGGGGCTCAGCAGTAGGAGCACTATTGCTCTATCAGAGGACTGAGTTGGGGTCTCAGCACCCATGTTCAGGAAGCTCGCACGCCTGTGTGTCCAGCTCCATGCGACCCATGTGCTCCTGCACATACATACAGCACGCCTGTAGAGCAAATGTCCAGTTCTAGCTCTTTCTGTCTGCTTTGTCTTGCCTTTCGTGTGTGGGCGCTCATGCACGTGCGCACGCATCCATACTTGTGCATACGTGCGTCCGCATGTCCTACTTTGTAGCCTAGGATAACCTCATCCTTGCACCAGCCCTGCCTTAGCTTCCCAGGCTCTGAGATTATAGACATGAGTAAGCGCAACTGACTCCCTATCTTCATGTTCCCCGACCTGAGTCCTCAGAGGACTTTCATGGTCATGCCTGGTCAGCAGGGACAGGGAGAGCACTGCGCCATCACCTGTTCTGTCACAATCACTGACCAGAAGTCCTATGGCGACCATACCTAGCTGCAAGGTGGATGCAAAAAGCATGGTAGTCTTTCCTTCAGGCCGTGGTGTGCCAGCTCAGAATATGGAGAAAGCTGATTCCTGGAGACAAAGTGCAGGGGTTAAAGCCCCTTGTCCTTGTCATGTGTCGTATGTCTACGGTGTCACAGTATAATGTCAGCTCACGTGCTCATTCCTTACAGTATTTTTTCCTTTGGTCCAGGGTTACAAGCACAGATTATTACTTCCTAAGTGATGGTCTGTTTGTACCTGAAGATCAGCTAGAGAACCAAAAGCCCTTACAGTTAGATGTGATTATGGTAGAACCTTACAAACTCGGTAGCAGTCAAGATGACAGTGACTCTGTGTCTTCTACAAAGAAGCCCAAGCTGGCACTGGGAGGTGGTGAGAGCCCTGCCGCAGCTGATGGGGACGCAGTGACACTAAGAAGTGACCATGCTTGCCAAGCGCCGTCCTGCTCATGTTCTGGAAGTCAGCAGAGCCAGCGCGCAGCCAGCGCTGCAGAGATCCTGGACATACTGAAGACAGGAGATGCGTTTGTTTTAGATATTGACTTGGATTTTTTTTCCGTCAAAAACCCCTTCAAAGAAATGTTCACTCAGGTAAATGTGCTTGTCTGAAAACATAGACGTTGGCAGTTGCATAGCATGTCTCTGGAGTACACATAGCAAGCGTTCTGCACACAGCCGGGCAATACCAGGTTTTCTGCCACATATAATCTAAACTACTTCAAAATCCAGAACTTTCTATGAACCATGATGCAGTACATCTATAAAGTCCTCAGATACTCCAAAATCTGAAAGAATTAATTTGATAGGACTTCTGCTTCCAAGCATCTCAGATAAAGATACCCAACCTGCATTATACTGTATAATTTACTAACTGTATTTTTTATTAATTATTACACAAATTTATTTTTTAGGGGGTGGCACATGCTACAGCGTACATGTGGAGGTCAGAGGACAACTTTTCAAAGTCAGCTTGGTGGCAGCCACCTGTACCCTCTGACCTATCTCACTGGCCTAGCTTTATTTTTAATATAAACAAAGACAACAGGACAAGACATAATGGCCATACTTGCAACGCCAACACTTAGATATAAGAGATAAAGGAGATCATGGGTTCACATCCAGCCTGTGCTACATGAAACCCTGTCTCGAATAAAAATGACGACAGGTAATTCCAATTTCTTGCAGCTGTTGCTTGCCAACTGTGTCATCCTGAGGAAGGTACTTGTCTTTCTGACTTGCAGCATAGGCAGTCACTCCTGGCCTGGTAAGGGTGTGCCTCAGGACTAGAGTGCTTGCCTGCCGCGCTCAGGGTCTGGGCTCACCCTCCAGAGCTATAAAGTGCTTGAGTCAACCCCGGTTCATAGGATTGTTCTAGTCAGCAAAGCCCAGAAGACGGGCCGCAGTGTAGGACCTCACACATTTAGAGGCCCGATGCAGCCACCTGCATATGGCGCTGACTAGCTGTGTTGTCAGGAGTTCTGTTTATCGGTTTCTTTTACTCAGGGTCTGTGTCTGCCATTCTGCAGGCCAGCATGGCTTTGTACTCTTTGTTGCTAGGAAAGTAGCTGCACAGTACACATGAGAGTCTTCTGTCATTGTCATTGAAGAAATGTATGTCTCCCATAAACAGCTGAAGTCTGTTTAGATCATGGGATATAGCCAATCACATAATGGTAATGGTATTGGAAATTACCAAATATTAGCTAATTTTTATGCCGTATTATGCCCAGCTGGATAAACTTGTCCTGATAAATTAGGTCTGCTTTGGAAATCTAAAGAGTACAATATGCCTATTTATAATACAAAAATAAAGTGTACAGTTCCCTCAGACAAACCTTTGGATGTTGTCTAGGATGGCCCCTTGTATCACAGACATTGTTGGACACCCCTAACCTGGGGGGGGGGGGGGTGTTTTCTCTTACAGGAAGAGTACAAGATTCTCCAGGAGCTTTACCAGTTTAAAAAGCCCGATAGTAACCTTTCTGAGGTAAGCTCCACACCTTATCTACCACTGAATCCTGCTGTACTTCTGTTTACAGAGAGTCTGTGGCTCTAGCTGGCCTCAAACCCAGCCTCCTGGGAGCTGGGATTGCAAATGTGGACCACCTTGCCAGGCTCCGATGACATCTTGTGGCTTATTTCAATGTTCTCAACTATCAGGGTTATGTATGTGCTCATAGATATACACATGGGGTGGGTAGGTGTGTGCGTGTGTGTGTGTGTGTGTGTGTGTGTGTGTGTGTGTGTGTGTGTGTGTGTAGCTAAGTGAACTGGTATTTTCAGCATAATAGTATTTTTCTTAGGTTATTTTGTTTGTTTGTTTTTTGTGTTTGTTTTTTGAAGGAGTAACCTTAACCTCAGTTTTTCTTCAATGTTTTTAAAGGAAGATTTGGTAGATGTTGTTGATGCCCGAACCCATCAGTTAGAAGATTTAGAAGCCGTTTTTGCTGATTTGTGTGACGGTGATAGTGAAGAAACTGTACGGGGCTGGGCTTCAAACCCTGGGTGAGACCCTAAACCTTTTCTCCCCAAATCATGAGTTTTCCACTCTAAATGCATTTCCAAACTTGGTGGATGAATTGCTGTTTTCAATGAGAAGGCTTAGGGGGACTGCTTACTCAGAGTGCCTGCTATAGCACCATGAGGATCCGAGTTCCGATCCTGAGCAGCTATTTAAAAAGCCAGGCTCCGTGACTCTAGGGAGGTGGAGGGAGAGTCTGCTTGCAGTTCACTGGCCACCCAGCCTGGCTCAGTTGGTGAACACAAGAGTCAGTGAAAGATCATTTCCCACACCGTAACTAAAGACAATACACAGGGTTGACTCCTGGCTTCCAGCTTTTATTGAGTATTATTTATGTGCTCTCTGTCAAAGGATTTGGATCTGTCAAAGGATTTGGAGGTAGAGACAGGAAAATTGGGAGTAGAATATCATCTGTATATTGAGTTACAAGCTTACCCCGGGCTTTATGAAATAAAGGTTTTTTTTCTAAAATAACAGTAAAAATAGTAATTATATTAAATTTTGTTTGAAAGACTGTCAAGTGAAGTGGTGCACGTTAATCCTAGCTCTTGGGACAGAGACAAGAGGATATCTGAATTCCAGGCTAGCCAGGGCTACACTCACAACCTTCTGGGCTCCTCCAAGGGTCGCTTCTCCGGCAGCACACAGTTTGCCCTCTAGGCTCCACGCCACTGCTGCTGCAGATCTGGGCATTCCACGACACTGGCATCTCCACAGCTGCTGGGGTCCCTGCTGCAGCTGGGCTGCACTTTCACCAGTAGCCTCTCCTGGGCTCTCTTCAAGGACTCCAGCCCTGCCACACAGTGCCAAGTGTCAGATACTCTCCATGACCCCTTTAATACCTTCAAAGCCAGCACCACCTGAGTGATCCTTGCACTACCAAGTTCAGCTGCCAGCACAAGGTACAACCTTGGCCGTGTCTGGAACAGTTTCTATGTGCTGACCCTCGGGAAACACTTTCCAGAAGATTTCAACTCCGTGATGCTGGTCTTCTCTTAATCACCACTAATTTCTCAGTGATCTAACCAGCACTAAGTGTCCCAATAAAGCAAAAGCTTTATTTTAGTGTTCCTGGTCTCTTATTAATCACAGCTGAGTCTCCAGCTTCTGCTGACCAGACCCCACAGATTCTTCACACAAATGCCCAGTAGAATCTTTGCTTCCCTCATCATCTGCAGTGTCCTCAGTGATCTTATTTTCCTAGCGCCGACAGAACATCACACTGAGTGCTCAGTGGCTTTTCCAGCCCAAAGTTGCCAGGTCCTTCCAAAAGCAGCTTGTTCAGGTCTGTCACAGCAGTCCCCTCTACGCTGAAGCCAACCTGTAGGTGACAGCTGCTGTGCTGAAACGCCATGCCCAAAGCATGTGGGGAGAAAGGGTTTATGGAGGTTGGCCTGCACTTCACAGCGAAGCAAGTCAGGACAGGAGCTCAAGCAGCGCAGGGGCCTGGAGGCAGGAGCTGATGCAGGGGCCCTGAGGGTGCTGCTTACTGGCTTGCTCCCTGAGGCTTACTCAGCCTGCTTTCTTTCAGAACTCAGGAGCACCAGCCCAGAGGTGGCAGCACCCACAGTGGGCTGGGCCCTCCCCCTTCGCTCACTAATTAAGAAGCTGCCCTGCAGGCGTGCCCACAGCCTGGTCTTATGGAGACGTTTTCTCTATAGAGGTTCTCTCCCCTCAAATGACTTTAGCTTGTGTCAAGTTGACACAAAACTCCAGCACAACTCCTAACCCCAATCCATGGTAAAGTTATATCTAGGATACCATTTGATGCTGATTCTACTCAATGTTCTTGTATTTAATGACTGGTGGCTCTTTTCCAGAATGGAATCACTAGTCCCACTCGTACAGAGTTTGAAAAACCGGATGGAAGTACCAGACTATGAAATGGTAAATATTTAATCTTTGTAAAATTGATGCTTTATACAGGTAAAAAATTTCTGTTAAACTGGTTCATTATGTTCATGTTACTGCTCTCTGAATTATTTTTAAAAATTTAGTAATAATATATATAGTTTTTAGAAACAAGAATTTTAAAAATATTTTTCTAGCAAAAAGATCCTTACTTTGTCTAAGAAGCAGAGGTACTATTGAGTCTTATTGTTACTCTTACTGTAATTTGAGACAGGGTCCCATGGAGCCTGTGGCCTGTAAAACCCCACCTCCCAGTATTGGTATTTCAGGCATGCACCACCATGTCCAGATGCTATCACTGGTTGGTTGGTTGGTTGATTTTTTACTGTGCTTATTGATAATTCAGTCAACCTTACCTTCCATAAGTCAGTCTAGAATTTCAAATTTCATCCACTCGTTGATTTTTTTTTTTCTCCTGTTTTGTGGCAAGGTTTTTACTGGGTAGCTCTGGTTAACCTGAAACGTGCTATATAGACCAGGCTGGCCTCAAACTTCCTGTGGTGAGTGCTGAAACTAAAGGGGTGTGCTACCACATCTGGCCATTAGTTCTTACTTAGACTCTTCCTTTCTCTGAAAACTTACCTGATCATAAAAACCAAGAGAGAGGGCTGGAGGGATGGCTCAGCAGTTAAGAGCACTGACTGCTCTTCTGAAGGTCCTGAGTTCAAATCCCAGCAACCACATGGTGGCTCACAACCATCTGTACAGTTACAGTGTACTCATATACATAAAATAAATAAATAAATCTTTAAAAAAAAAAAAAGAAGGAAAAAGAAAAAAAAAAAAACCAAGAGAGAAAGAAACAGACTGTATCTGGTCCATGAGTTTAAATGTTTGTCAGTCAGACCGAGTGCAGAGGCAACAATATTTCTAATTGGAATTTCTAAGTTCACATTGCTTTATTTAAAGCATATATTTTTCCTCTTTGACTCCAAATTTGAGAAAATCAAAAATTTAAAGGTTCAATTGAAGCCAAGGGGATCACAGTAGTCTCCACACCCTGGGGATGGAGGTACAATAGCAGTTTTCAGGCTAGCCTCAACTACATGCTTTCTTTTGTCAAAACTTAAAGCTCAACTGCCTTTGTGAGATTGTTAAGAAGCGGCGCCGAGACTCCAAGCGCTCTGCTTCTGCGCCCTCCGCTCCCGTCCCATCAGTGAGGGGTTGTAATGTCTTCCTAGCGGGTAGAAAGCTGTCACACCACTTTATCGGAGCTGATGCTTGCTAACTTAATCCTCACTTATGGGAAAAATAAAAGCAAAAGAATATCATGATTAATGCTTGCTGTGCCAAGGCAGACTCCTTTCTGAAAATGGAATTTGTTAAGAATCACAGACACTGGGGCAGTTGGCAGGACGGCTGCTCTTGCACACCCAGGTTCAGTTGCCAGCACCCACAAGATTGCTTACAGCCATCTGTAGTTCAAGTTCTGGGGGAGCCGATCCCCTCCCCTGGCCTGTGAGGGCGCTGCACACGTGTGGTGCACAGCAAAACACCTATACATGCAACATAAGAAAAAAGAGTGAGAGACGCATGATACTCAGGGATTGGAAATGTAATGTTGGTTTATAATCAAATGTGTGTTCAAGGAAGTTTGCCTGAAGCATACCGTGTGTCTGGGGGATGGATGGATACAGGGATGCAGATCTGGTGGTCAGACTGTAGATGGTTCTCTTCTGCATTTACGGAGGTTCTTGACATTGGACTCAGATCCTGGCTTTTTGCAGCAAGCCTTTCAGTGCTGATACATCTCGCTGTCCCACGACCTTTATTTTGAGATCCTGTCTCTGACTGAATGTGAAGCTCTTTAGCTTACCTTGGTTCACAGGTCAATAGACTTCAAGGATCCGACTGTCTGCTCACTGCCCATTGTCTCCAGCATCTTCTTAAATCAGTGATGTCCTAGAATGCCCTTTAGAAGCCTTGTTTTCAGTCTGGACCGTGACTCCCGAACAGTGCACGCTAAGCAGACACTACCATTGAGCCATGTCCCCAGCTCACTGCGTAATCTTACATTTCTGTTCTTGTCAGGTCCACCAGGCTGGACTAACCTGCGATTATTCAGAACTTCCTCATCATATAAGCACAGAAGAAGAAATTGAGCATCTTCTGCAGTCTGTGTATTGTCTATTGAAAAGTCTACCAAAACCTACTCTCGTGACGATTGCAAGGTAAGTGTATGGCCTGGATACCAGCCCATCAAAGCTGTATACCCTGCTCTCTGGGACCTGTAGACCGAGTGTCTCTGTGGCAGTAGGGCCTTTGCAGTGCAGTGAATGTAAGGAGTTTGAAATGAGATTATCCTAAATTACTTGACTGGAGTCAGTATTGTCACAGGACTCCCAGAAAGAGGAGCCAGAAATACCAGGATCAGAGGATAAAGTTTGGAAGATGCTGTCCTGCCATCTTTGTCAGTGAGGAAGGCAGGTAGCATCCAGATGCTAGGAAAGCTGAAACAACAGACCTCTCCTAAAGTTATGTCTTCAACCCCACCCACCCCTGGCCCCACCCCTCCCCCACCCTACACAGACACACACACACACACACACACACACACACGAGATGGCTGAGCAATGAAGAACTTTTGCAGCTCTCAGAGAGAACCTAAGTTCTGTTCCTAGCACCCAAGAGTGGATAGCTCACAACTCCAACTCCAATTTAAGGGTATCCGGTGTTCTGTCCTAGACTCTGGACACTGGCACACATGGCTGCATACTCATATGCAATACAAACACATAAAACTAACTTTAAGAAAAAAAAATGGCCTCAGCCTGAAATCCAGCACTCTTACCTGTGTGGGGATTGTGAGCGAGCGTGCTGAAGATGATCTGGGGACATGGCTGTGGGTGAAGTGGCTGCACCCAAGTGTGAGGACCTGAGCTCAGCCACCGCTGCACATGCGTGTAACGGGCACTTGGAGGCAGAGGCAGAGGTAGAAGCAGGAAGGGCACAGGAAGTGTGAGACCTGCCTGGTCTACACAACCAGCTCAAGGCCTCGGGGTCTGCTTAGCAACATCCTGTCTCAATACAAATACCAGTCCTTAGTAATTGTACCTGTCCTATAGAATAATGTTCTAGAAAACAATAAGGGCAATTCTTGTAAGCACCTAATGTGGGGTTAGCATCTCCCAGCCCTCAGCCATGACTCTACAGTGGCCTGCGTGGCCCCTCACTGACGGCAGCGCACTGGCTGCTCCTCTGCGCGACGACTTGATTCTCACTCTGTTCTTCCCCTTTGTCTCTTGGCCCCAGGTCGAGTCTGGATGATTACTGTCCCCCAGAACAAGTTGACATGATTCAGGGAAAGGTCCTGGACATGCTACACTCACTGTACGGGACCCTGGACACTCACCTGGTGTACTCGGAAGAGTCCCCGCTGAGTTGAGACCGTGCTAGGCTGCTGTGAGTTTTGGCACAGCGATGGGGCTTTTGTCTGTGGGCTTCCAGAGTGCACTTTTTATGTTAACTCTCAGTTGGAATCAGAAGATAGTTTGAATCTCCAAGCAAGTATCAGTGAACAATACAACACTTGGGATAGGGGGGTGGGGCCTTGTTTGGTTTTATTGTTTTTGCTTCAAATCCATTACACAGGTTGATGGAGACTATCGGTCATCTTCCTTGCTTCCCATCGCTGCCTTTAATTCTGTAAAGGGTTTATTCCTCTTTCCCCAGCAGGACTTTGGATTAAATGAGATTTATTTATTAATTTATTCATTTAGCCAATGTTTATTTAGCACTTTCTGTTAAAGACAAGATGCTCTGGCCTCCTGCAGGAGACACGAGAAGCAAACACTGGCCTGTGAACAGTCTCGGGAACAAGGGAGAACCTCAGGGGAGTCTGGCATACTGTCAGTTCTTGGCACCTTGGCCTTGTAAGAAAGTAGCATCCATGAAAGTCACGTAAAAAGATCCTTGCCAGTCCGTAACAGTGTTTGCAGCAACTTGCTGGTCTAAGGACGCTGGAACTGTGCCCATGCTTTTGCTAATGTTCTCCAGACTTTTTTTTACGCAGAGGGTCTGATGAGTAAACCTAATCAAACAAAATGTTTTGTGGTTGTTCCTTGTAGGTTTTATTTGTTTTTTTTGTTTTTTTTTATTCTTTTTGCTTGTTTGTTTTGGGTTTTGGGTTTGTTTTGGATTGGCTTGGTGTTTGTTTGTTTGTTTGTTTGTTGATGGGTTGGTTTTGAGTTTCTGAAATGAGCTTTCTCTATGTATCCTTGACAGTCCTGGAACTCTGACCTTGAGCTCAAAAGCTCCGGCTGCCTCTGCCTCCCCAGTGCTGAGACTAAAGGCGTGCACCACCGCCACCCAGCTACTTACAGTGTTTGATAACTGGAAACGCTTTTTGGGAGGTTTGCCTTGGTGGTCATTGTGGGCCTCGGGTGGCATTTAAACACTAAGTGTCATTGTCTTGGCAGTCAGTCAAGCGGCTAGAACGCTGCTAGGCAGTTAAGAGTAGCACTTGCTACTCTAGCAGAGGACTGGAGTTCAGTTTCCGGTACTCATATGGCAGCCTACAACCTCATAGCTCCAGCATCCTCTTGTGGCCTCCAGCACCACACACACACACACACACACACACATACTTGTATATACCCACATATAAACATATAAATAAAAATATTTTTTAAAAAATCAAGGTCAATAACTTTTTCTGATGAACCTACTTTTTTATGAAAGAAAATAAGAAAATGGCATATTTGTGACCTGACATATAGCCAAGGATGGCTGCCTTCTCCAGCATTCTCACAGTGTGACTGAACACAGTAGGTCTCCCTTACGTGAGTGCACAGAGACAACTGAGAAGAGTGAAGAGCGGCTTATTGCTTGAAGCAGTGAGGAGAGCACTGGGGATGTATTTCATAATACATGAAGAAAGGAAGGGAGGATTTGTGCAAGTTTTTACTGAAAGACCTGTCACTGCATAGAGAAGAGAGTGGTCTCTGCTACATGCATTGGAGATTGTGCTTCATATAGTTAATGAGCCAAGTTTGCCCTTGGTGACCCAGAGAGTGGCTGCAGACACCACTGTTTACCCGAGTTCCCTCCCACCCAGCTGTGAACAGGACCGTCTTTATCTTATGTGGAAGTTAATTTCTCCGTTTGCCTGTTTTCTGCACTTTGCTCCACTTTCGTTCTGCCTAATACCTTTAAAGGGTAAGATGATGTGTAAAGCGTCCCTCGCTCCTGCTGAGCACAGCAGTTTTCCTCTTCGCAGATCATTTTCAGCCTTCTCCTGCACGTGTGCCTGGAGAGCCACAGAGCCAAGGTCAGAGTTACCTCACTGCAGCTAGTACCCCAGGACGCATTACCCTTGTGGTGCGGTACGCGGAGCCATAGTCCATCCCTACAGTGGTCGTGACTTCCTCTGGTGAATTCTCCTGGCACTGATGAGATTTACAAAATCCAGTACTATGAAAGCCTGTTGGTGTTGAGGAAACAAAACCACCTGGTTTAGCTTCCCCTCCTGACACCCAAAAGGTTTGTGTTCTTACAAACTCAGAATTGTAAAATTGTTTTGTTAAATTCTGAAATTTTCCTGTTAAGAATTCTGTAACTAGACATTTCTGTGAATAAATTATTCTATGTGCAAAATGAAATTAAATGATGTGTTTGGATGTTTAAGGGCTTCCGGTCAAACTATAGAGCTAATCTTAGTGTCATTGTGTGGGCTTCATAGAGTTTTAGCTATGTTTTCATTTTGATTTTTGTTGTTGGAGGGGTTACAGTGACTCCAGGGACTGTGATGTGAGTCATCACTTTTTAACCTAGATTGGATGAAAGTGTATCAGTTATCCAGGTGTGCAGTACACACCTGTAATCTCAATACCCAAGCAAAGGAAGGAAGATTACTATGAGTTCAAGGCCAGCCTAGGCTACATAGTGAGTCAAAGAGAACAAAAACTCCATTTCCGTTATATAAATCCTAGTGTTTGAGGTAACACACACACACACACACACACACATGTTGAAAAGAACCCGGTTAGTAAAATATGAATCTGCACATTCCAAACAGGAAGATACCTAACATGTCCTTCATTTGTATTCCAAATACGGTGAGGGAATACATAAATACTACTAGCACGTCATCCACTGAGCCATGTCAGCCCCAGAATCCTGATTTTTTGAAATAATATTGAAGTCTTACTGAAGTTCTATGAATAAATGATTTTTAAGACTAGAGATCTTGATTCAAAAAGGAAGGTGTTGTCCCATAAGGAAAAAAGTGAATAGGGGTTTAAATAGTTATTCATAACTTTTTAAATTACTTTAATAAAATAGGCATCTCCTGACTAACATTTTTAATGTTTTTATTATTTAGTGTCTTGCATGTGTATATGTGCACCACCTGCCTTCAGTGCCCATGGAGGCCAGAGAGGGTGTCCAGTCCCCAGGACTTGGAGCCGTAGGAACTTGTGAGCCTCTGTGTGGGTTCTCAGTGAACCCTGGGTCCCATGGAAGAGTAGCCAGAACTGCTGAGCCATCTTTCCAACTCTCTAATATTTAACTTTCATTTAAAAATTTTTACATACAATATATTTTGTATATACCTCTTCCCAGATCTACCTACTCCATGTTCTAGCTCTCAAAGAAAAAAAGAAAAAGATCAAAAAAAATGCCACACACACAAAATACAGAGTCAATTTTGTGTAGGCCAACTGCCCCTTTGATGGTACCCACCACTAGAATCGTCACCATGCCCAGTAACTCGCCAGTGGAGAAAACCGAGCGCCCCTTTCCCAGAAAGGGAAAGCTTTTTGGTAACAGGTGGGACTTCGTTCCTACTTTGTCTTCTCAGTGCTGGGATTTTGTCTGCTTTTAACCTTAGCGGGTCTTGTGCATGCTGTCACAGTCTGGAGTTCACGTGTGCATCAGTCTTCTCTGGAGTCATCCACTACTCTTACCACCTTTGCACCGCTTCTTCCACGTAGACCCGTAAGTCTTGAAGGGAGGGGGTTGATGGAGACATTCCATTGAGGGAGGGCTAAGTGCACCGAAGTCTTTAACTCTGCACATCACTCGCTTGTGGGTTTCTGTATTAACACAAAGAAGCTTGTCTGATGAGGGCTGGGCAGTGCTCTGATCGACGAGTATAGCAATGTATCGTTAGGAGTCATTTTATTGCTCTGTTCCCTTAGCAGAATTCTAGAAGGTTTCCCCTAGGTCTGGGACCAATTTAGTCTCAGGTATCTTGCCACTTGAGCAGTGCCTGTTTGTCTTCCATCTTACAGTCTTAAAGCCAATCAAAGGTAGCTGGTTACTCCTCCCATAACACGTGTGCCACTATTGAAACAATATATCCTGCAAGCGGGTGTTCCTTGTAGGTTGTAGGGTTTGTAGCCAGGTGATGCTGACGACCGCGTTTCTCCTCCAACATGCAAAGTACCTTCTAGCACTGTGAACAGTCGTCAGTAGGGATGGCGCTTCCTGGGCACCAGTGCAGACCGGTTCTGCTTCTGCCTTCCCTATATTCAGGCACACCAGCTCGCCTGCCTGGAATGAAAGTGACAAAGTCTGTCCAGGCTTATCCAGGCCGGGTGGGCCTGCAGGAACCTGGTTGTCTTGAGTGCCGGGGCTGTCGGGGAAGAAGCCTCCTCTGAGACAGTTTTCAGTGTTACAGCTTCTTTATTAATGGGGAATAAGGGCTATCCCATTGGGGGATGGGCGGGAGGTTGGAGTGAATATCAATTACTGGCTGTGCTGGGAATGCTTCATTTGCATGAAGAGGAATTCCAGGTGCTTGAGGAAAATGTCTTCAAGGGAGAGAGGAAGTTACACCTGTGGTCTGGCCTCCAGACTGCATGCCTCTACCTCAATGGTAGTGGAGAAGGGAATTGCAGGCCCTGAAGAGGAAGGAAGCAGTCCTTACCCCTGCCAGTCTCGAGGATGAGTTTTGGGGGTTTGGACATGTCAACCTCACCGTTGCTCCAGGCCTGCTCCCCAAGACACACGGCTCACTTGCCCCACACACCAGCTTTATTTCTCTTGTTTGATGACAGAAGAAAGTTGTGTATTGAGAGATGGCTCAGCGGTTAAGAGCACCAACTGCTCTTCTAGAGGTCCTGAGTTCAAATCCTAGCAACCACATAGTGGCTCACAACCATCCATAATGAGATCTGACACTCTCTTTTGGTGTGTCTGAAGACAGCTACAGTGTACTTACATATAATAAATAATTTAAAAAAAAAAAGTTGTGTCTTTAGCAACAGGGCCTTACCTTTCAGTTCTGATAGCTTTGGCAACAGCCTGTGATGTTTTAGGGACTGCCTATGGAACCCCCTTGTCCAATCCACTAGCATTTTTAATCTTGTACTTACATAGTCATACATGGTTGGGTCTTTTGTGATCTGACATAAGACCTGATGAGAATCATGATCCAAACAGGTAAGCACAACCTACAAATAGGCACAGCTTGAATCTTTTTGCCTAAAATTTTCAAATCTAGCCTTTGACATGATTGTCCAAGAACTGTGTCTATGAACCTTAAATCCCTAAAATTATCCTACTTTGGGTGACCATTGCTGGCTACTGAAGCAATGGCTCTTCTTCCCCACCGCTGGTTCTATCTACTTAGAAGCACAGCTATAGCCTTGCTCTGCCTCTCCACTCCTTCCTGGGCCAAAAGAGTGAATGAGGGAACATGGGATCTTCTAGAAGGATTTGTTCTGCTCTCTTCATCCACTGATGCAACGTTTTGAAAGTAGGCCTCAAAAGTCTAGCTCACAGTTGTCCCAGTGAGTGACCAACTCCACCTTAAGGAAGCTGTTGCTCAGAGCTGTAATCCTGTTCCTTGTCAACGGCTGAAATGGTGATGGTGATACAGATATTTAGAAAAATAAGAGAGAAAGGATGTCATTTAGGCCTTCTAAGATGCAAAAACACTCGCTTTGTGGGGGAAAAAATGAAATTCTGACAAAAAAGGAAATTCTCTCAATATAAAATTTTAGGTGCTACATAACAGCTTTTTAAGCTTTTTATTTGCTTTTGAGTATTAATAGACTAGAAATTTGACTTTTATCTCATATCATGCTGAGACAGGCCACAGAGCGCCTTAGAAAGATTCCCAGATAAATAGCATGTAGTCATAAAATGTCAGCAAATAGGATGTTCAAATAATTATAATTCAAAGCAAGACACCCACAAATTAAACTTTAGTGTAATCTGCACAAATAGAACTTCATGAGGTTATTAAATAACACAAATAAAGATATGACTACAGAAAGATATGAGATATTAATATAAACAATATTCAGGTAGCCACACATTAGCATGTGCCTGTAATTCCAACTGTTGAAAAGTAGAGACAGGCAAGGCAAAAAGACCATGTATTTGAAGTTGGTGTGTGTGTGTGTGTGTGTGTGTGTGTGTGTGTGTATCAAGCTCTGGAGGCTAGCCAGAACTACATAACAAGGCTCTGCATCAAAAACTAAAAGCAGCTATTGCTGAGGGGCAAAGACAAAAGTTGCAGACCACTGGGGCTCTATCCATCACTCTAGTTCTAATCTGCTGTTCCGGGGATCTCAGGGAGGTGTCTGCTTCCCTCCTGAGAAAGTCAGAGGCCTCATCTAAACAGCCACAATACCCCTCTCTAAGTGGCCAGAAGGTGTCCCAGACCAGTGTTGCCTCCCAGACAACCAGGCTGGTTGGTGTGGCTAGATCGGAGGCTAACAATTGGGAATGGCATCTGTCCCTTGATCACTGGCTTTCAGGAAGCTTTTCTCAAGTAGCGGCTCTTCTCCGTCTTCTCCTGTGCCATTCAGAGCTTTGCGCCATCCAAGGTCATCAGGCTCCGGTGTGTGATGGTCGCCTTCATCATCTTTTACATCCTCTGCCATGAGAGGTCCCACAAAGCTCTTGCTGCCTCCCTCCTTCCCTTTCTACACCTTAACTATACCGCCCGGGCTTTGGGATGACAGGTGTGGGTCACCACATACAACTTAGGACATTTTCATTTTAACTCGTGAAACCGATTTCGAACTTCCGATGTAAGAGTAAACAAAGATGCAAGGAAAACCAGGAAAATATCGAAAATAAACATATTGTATACTGAATATGTAATTATGTTAGTTAAAACAGTACAAATCAGCAAACATAACCAGAATAAGGTACAGAAATAGACCTGTATTGATTACATAAAGTACAACTATCTAGTTTAGCAGAAAAATAGCTCTCACACTAAATAAAAATTTTCATCAAATTCAAAATAGCCTCTGTTCTGTAGGCTCCCTTCTAAAACAAGGATTTGGGGCTTTGGCTGTTTTGATCTTTGACTACCATCTTGAACATGTAGCTTCCAAGATTTTCCATGAGTACACCTCCCATTCCTCCTCACAAGAAGGCCGAAGGATGATAGGCAAAGAGAGCCCTTGGGAGTCTGTATTATGCTTCTGGACCATCAGTTCCAAACGACAGGAAAAGATGTCGTGATGGTTGCATGCCTACAGTATCAATACTCAGGAAGCTGAAGCAAAGCATCCTTGAGTTCATTGGCCATCCTGGGCTACATAGAACGACCCTGTTTGCAAAAAAGTGAAAGGCAGGGGCTGGAGGACTAGCTCAGCAGGTGTGAGCACTGGTTGCTCTTCCTGAGGACTTGAGCTTGATTCCCAGCGTCCACATGGTGGACGTCTGTAGCGTCCATCTGTAGCTCATGTTCATGGGATCAATGACATCTTGGCCTCCACAGGCACCAGACACACACACATGCTGCACATACATACAGGCAAAATGCCCATATCTATAAAAGACAACAAGATAATAGAGGGGGAGCATGCTCATGAATTGGAAGAATTAGCATTATAGAAATGGATAGCTTACTAAAAGCAATCTAAATTAACTGATGCCGTTCCAGCAAAATTCCAATGTCATTTGTCACAGAAAGAGGGGAGAAACAATCTTAAAAATTAATTCAGAAGGCCAAGAAGAAGGACCAGCTAGCTGCTAAGGGCTTTCCACTAAGCCTCACAACTTGAGTTCAGTCCTGAGAGAAAAAGAATAATACCGCAAGTATCATCTTACCTGTTTCCAAGGTGAGCCACCGTAACAAATACAATATGCTACTGGCACAAAGCAACAGGTGGATCAGTAGACTATGAGAAAGGATAGCGAGATAAACCTGCACAGCTCCAGCCACCTCATTTTTGATGCAGATACCAGAATATACTGAAAGAAAAACAGCCTCTTCAGCAAACGGTGCTGGCAAGACTGGATATTCACACATACAATGAAAGTAGATCACCTTGCAAAAAAAAAAGAATCAGCTCCAAATGGAACAAAGACCGTAACAGAACATGTGAAACTGTTAAAGAATGAATTATAGAAACACTTAAAGATATTGGCACAGGCTAGGACTTACTTAAACAGGGCTCCCATCAGCCAGGAAATAATGCTAACTATTGACAAGTGGCATCTCATGAAACCAGAAAGCTAAAGGGCAAAGAAATCAGCTGAATGAAGAGAAGGCTTACAGCATGGGAGGAAAGCTATGCATCTGACAGGATTTACAGCTAGGATATACAAGAATTCAACATACTAACAAGAAACCCAATAACCCAGTCAATAAGTAGAGGTCAAGAACAAATGGTTCTCAAAAGATAAATATAAATGACCAATTCATGTATGAAAAATATGTTTAGTGTCACCAGACATCAAAAAATGAAAGTTTCACTACATTTTTCTTTAATTTCTCTAGTAAGGTGTAGATCACACAACATCCCACTTTAAGTTCAAGGGCACAGACGCAGAGAACTGCGGAATGTTACAGCTGAGAGGAGACCTAACAGCCTCCTCAGATCCCTTCTTTCCAGATGAAAAGATTGAGATCCAAGAAGACTAGGAGTTGCTCAAGGCCAAAGCCATTCGCTAACAGATCTGACACTAACAGCTGAGTCTCTGGAAACCCTCTCCAGATCTCTGTGATGTTGTCTGGCCTGCTTAAAAGAAATCTCCCAAGCTGAGTGTGGTGCCTGTGTGGTCAGTGCTGGGGGAGGACGGTGGCTGATGAGCTTGAGGCTTTCTGAGCTACACAGCAAGACCCTGTCTCGTGGGGACAGAGGAGAGGGAGGGAGGGAGGGAGAGAGAGAGAGGGAGGCAAAGAAGACCTTTTTTTTTCTGCTAACAGCACTGTTTCAGAAAGAAAGAGTTCCAGTGACACCCCATCTCATGTCAATCAGAATGTCAGTCATTAAGAAGTCTCGTGGCGCATGCCTGATAGCCTGGCTCTTGGCAGGTGAAGAAGGCAGGAGGATTCAGGAGTTCGTAAGCAGCCTCAGTTACATAGCAGGTTTGAATCCACCTTCAGCCTTCTGATGCTTTATACCAGAGTGAAAAAGAGCATCAGACGTCAACCCGATGGATGTAAAGATGGATACAAAGGTGCAATTCTCACAGAAGCAGATATAAGAAGATAAAGGCTCCACGGTATCATGGCAACATCACAGACAGTGTGAAATCAAAGGGGAACCCTCAGACTGGCAAGGAGGCCACGCACTGCCTACGGGATGTGATTCTACACCTCAGCTCCATCTTCAAAAGAGGTGCCAAACACAGGCACAGATCACAGGAAAGATGAAAGGGCTGAGCCGAGGACTTAGGTGCCTGCTCTGTCACTTGGGGGAGGATCAGTGAGCTCGTTCGTCGGCAAAGTGCTTGCCTTGCTGACATGAGGACCTGTGTTCAACCTCAAGATCCTCTGTGGAAACACAGGCGTGGTGACAGTTTGGAATCCCAGGCTGGAGAGTGAGAGAGAGGCAGAGAGCCGGCAAGTCTACTTGGCAAGTTCCAGAGCCAGAGCCATCCAGAGGTAGATGGCACCTGAGGGATGACAGCAATGGAAGTCCTCTGGTTTCCACATGTACACACACACACACACACACACACACACACACACGGTTGGAAATATAACTCGGTGGTAGAACACTTGCAAGGAACAGAGCTAAGTTCCCAGTAATGCAAAATACATACAAACATACACATATATAAATACATAAATACATGCATACACACATGCATACACATATATGCCTACACATATACATATACACATACAAACATACACATACATACATGCATACATACACATATATACATATGCACATATACACACATACATACATATACATACATATATACACACATACAAACATACACATACATGCACATATACATACACACATACATACATGCATGCACATATACATATACATACATATATACAAAGGCATGCATACATACACACATGCATACATTCACATATACATACATGCACATATATGCATATACATACATATATGCATACATATACATAAACACACACATACATATACATACATGCATGCATGCATGCATACATATACACATACATCCATATACACATACATACATACATATGGCTGGGGAGATGATTCAATTGCCACACAGACATGAGGACCCAAGCTTGGAGCCCCATAATTTACATAAATAACAGAGGGGTGTGGCAGCCCATCTGCAATTCCAATCCATAGCAGGAAGGTTATGGAATCCCCAAGGAAACTGGCTACCTAAATGGCAAGCTTCCATGAGAAACCCTGTCCTGTAGCTTCATGCTTGATGTCAGAGGGCTTAGATGGTTCTGCCTTTCCAGCTGTGCTGCCTGCAGCACAGTTCTCTTTCAGGCTGGTTCCATTCCTTTGATGCAGCTCTCAGAGCAGATATCCCACAGCTCTGGCACCTCTAACATCTCGGGATCCCCAGTGCAACCCAGACTTCACTTTCTCAGTTTCACACGATGGCCTTTCAAGACCTCCAGGCAGGGATTTCCCTGGCCCACACCTGACCTCAGAGGCTGTCCTTAACCTCATAGGAAGATGCTCACCCCACTTCCTCACGCATGTGTCATGACTCTAAACCCAGAACCACATGGACACATGCCAAGGTTAACTACCTGCTGCGAACAGATCCCTCTTGGAATGGTAACCTTTAGTCTATGCTATTGTGTGTTATATGATTTGCTTTTTGATTTTACAGGGGAGTTACAATTAGGAGATTGCCTTACATCTCAGAAGAAACTTTTAAACTATATTGAGACTATGAGACCCTGGAGGAAAAAGTGAAGTTGATTCAAATGTCTTTTACATTATGATATGGTCATGAGCCTATGGTGACCAGGGAGTAGAATGTGGTGGTTTGATTGAGAATGGCCCCAGAGGTCCTATGTTTGAATACTGCCCCCCCTCCCCCGAGTTGGTAGAACTGTTTTGGGGAGGATTGGGAGGTGTGACCTTGGAAAAAGTATGTCACTGGGATCAGATGTTGAGATTTCAAAGACTTCTGCAGTTCCCAGTGTTTGCTCACGCTCCCCACAACCCTAGCTTCACGGTTGTGGACCAAGATGTGAGCTCTCAGCTCTTCCTTCAGTCTGCCATCACGGACACTAAGCCTCTGAAACCATTAACCAAATGAAATGTTCTCCTTTAGAAGTTGCCTTGATGATGGAGTTTTATCACAGAAATACCTGCCTCAGTATATAACGTGGAGAATGACTGAAGAAGACAGAGAGAACCTCTAGCTTACACACACACACACACACACACAGACAACCTCTAACTTACACACACATGCACACAGACAACCTCTAGCTTACATGCATATACATACATACTCACTCACACAACATCTAGTTTACACAAACACACATACATACACACGCACACACACACACACAAACACACATTTCCACATGCATGCAACACACACACATACAATCTACACATATACACGTTTTTTAAAAAGTAATAACTACAACATAGTAACACCAGAACTCAAGGTATAATCTAATAACCGCTGTCTATTCAAATGTGTGGTACGGAGCCTCTGTTGGAGGCATTTCAGTGCTGTGGTTCCGCAGACAAAAGTGGGTGCAGTTCAACCCACTGGCTGTGCTGGCCAGTGGCATCCTCTGGAGTCATTTTCAGGACCGCTACTCAGATGAAGCCAGGTTTCCTGACTTATGCCGCAGAATAACACTTCAGGACAAGTCAGTGCAAAGCAAAGCTGTTGTTCATTAACAAAACTCCGGTGTATTTATTACCTGCCTCCCCCCTTCTCTTCTGGCCTTGTCTCATACAGCACAAACTGTCCTTGAACTCCTCCTGCCTCTGCCACCTGAGGACTGGCATTGTGACTATACAGCACCACCACACTCAACTCTGACAACAGGTTTTAGGAGGCAAATCCTGTGATGCCAGCACTGAGGGGACAGAGTGATAAAGGTGAACTACATACTAAGTATCTGGTCAGATTGGGCTTCATAGTAAAAGCCTTGCCTTTAAAGATCTGGAAGGAAAGAAGAGAGGGAGGAAGAAGGAAAGAGAAGGTTTGGATTTAAGCAGAGGTATTAAGAAAGCAGAACCACACAAGGAAAGGACAGCAGAACACACCCTAATGTGGGCTTTGGTTCTTCAAGGGAACAGAGCATTCTTATGAACAGCTATATATACAGCTTTTGGTGACTATCCAAGTTACATGGTTCAAAGCCTTTAAAAGACTAAGTAAGAACATTCTGTTACATTTATTTATATCTAAGGGACTTGTCTTTAATGAGTCATGAGCCCATGGCAGTTCTTAGGTATTCAGTTCAGGATAACAGTCTGATCAGATAAAACATGTCACAAAAGGTACCTGGTGAGGTAACACCAACCACTATGTTAGTGATGTCCAGAGAGGCAGAGAAACACTAAGGAAAACCCAAGGACTCCATCTTGTTGGTTTTCCTTGGCTGTCTTAAAAGCACACACTGTCGACATTCAGAGAAAAAAAGGATGTTGCGATTTAGAAATGCTAACAAAGGAGGACCCTGTTTATCATCCGCACTATAAAGAGCACCAAGGGACAAGCCATTAGAATCTAGGGGATGTGGACAGGAAGCGTGAATATGTGATAAATCAATGCTTGTCTGGGATACAGGACACCCTGGGCTTGATCTCAAAGCTGATAAGCAAATAAACATCTAGTGGATATCATGTGGCCACACTGCCCTGGCTGGACAATGGCAGGACAGGACAAAGCAGGTCTTCTCCTGCCACCAGTGAAGAATCAAGAATCAACATAAACCTGTTTTATTCTTCTCTTTCTGTAGCTCCTTTAGGAGTTACTTTTTTTTTTTAAGTTCTTGTGAGTTTAATTCTCATCAATGTGTAAATAAAACCATTTCCCAAGAAAACAAGAGTCTCTAACTTGACAGGCAGAGGCAGGGAATCAGGAGTTCAAGGCCATGAACCCAAAACAAAACAGAATCTCAAAAAAAAAAAAGGATAACAAAAATCATACATGTTTTCTATGTTATGAAGCAGTATTTGGTCTCATATGCTCACTTTTGATGTTATTGTTGTAGGATTTTTGTTGTTGTTTGGTTTGGTTTTTTGGTTGTTTTGTTTGGGTTGTTTTGTTTGTTGTTGTTTGGTTTTGTTGTTGTTGTTTGTTTTTGTTTTTTGTTTGGGTTGTTTTGTTTGTTGTGGTTTGTTTTGGTTTGTTGTTCTTGGTGTTGGTGGTGGTTTGGTTTGGTTTGATTTTGCAAGATAACATTTCTCTGTGTAGTCCTGGCTATTCTGGAACTCACTCTGTAGACCAGGCAGGCCTTGAACTCAGAGATCTGCCTCCCTCTGCCTCCTGAATGCTGGGATTAAAGGCATGCACCACCACTGCCCAGCAAGCACTATTTTTATATTTAGTGAGTATTCCAGTTAAGATCGATAATGTATATTTGGTGGGATTTGGGGAATCCTAAACACTTAGTAAACACCTTTAGACACTGACAGAGATGTTTCTTTTTCTGTTTATTAGTTTCAAGTCACAAACAAGGGCAAAGAAAGTTGAACTAGCTGGGCAGTGGTGGCACATGCCTTTAATCCCAGCACTCTGGCGGCAGAGGCAGGTGGATTTCTGATGAAGACAGCCTTGTCTACAGAGTGAGTTCCAGGACAGTCAGGGCTACACAGAGAAGCCCTGTCTTGGAAAAAAAAAAAGAGTTGAACTTACTGGCTATCGTTTGACTAAAATATAAATAGTAGCATATCTACTCCCAATTAATAGATTCTCTGGAAGGCAAAATAATGTTGTTTGCCCCCAAACCTATAAATACGGCTAGGGAGGATTGAGGGTGCAGGTAGGGAACTGAGATTGAAGTGTATCCTGGCTCACCGTGATGGGCCCATCCTAATCAGAAAGCACTTGTAAACAGATGAGGACACAGTGCACCCCATGGAAGATCCCACTCCCCACGACTGCCCTGAAAACTATGAGGGGACCACCAGACAATACAGGTACAAAATTCAAAGCCACATTTGCTGGGCTCTTAGAAGGAATGCAGGCCCTGCTGATACTTTAATTTTAGCCCCCGAGGAGATCTATTTCAAATGCATGATTCAAATGCAGGATTATGAAACCGCCTGTGTTGTCTTTAAGCTCCCAAGCCTGTGATAATTTATTGCAGCAGTGTGGAGTCTCGGCAAAGGCCTCTGCAAAGCACTGCGGTTCAACACGCTGAGCACTTTGAGCTAAGGGAAATTGGGAGGCCCAAGAAGCTTCCGGAGAATTAAGGTCCCTCGGATGTTGTTTTCTTCCCTGATGGTGCAGGGACAAGCTTCGCTCTGCGGTTCCCTTATCTCCTGATATGCAGGTCCAATGACAACAAAAAGCCACACAGTTGCCTTCAATCCTCTTACTGAAATTTCATTAACCAAAGAAGATTAACTTCATCAGAGGAAGAGACTGAAAAAAAAAATCAAATACCACATGTAGAGTCCAGTGAGCTTTGACCCAAGCCTTTGACTGTGTGTTTTGTGGGCTGCTCAATTCTCCTTTTTAAAAAATGTACTACCCACTCTGGGTCATCTAGCCCCTTCTACGCCGTCCCCCAGTTCTCCTCTCCCCTATAAAGTCAGCTACATAGATGTATGAATCTTCCTGAGGTGCTGAGGACTCACCTTCCTGCAGAGTCCTGGTGCGTGTAAATTCACACACCTTTTCCTTTAATCTGTTGCTACTTTTTCAGCCAATGGAAAGAGTCAGACCCTAAAGAAGTGGGAGAGATTCCCTCTGCCCTTTAGCAGCAATAGTAAATTAACTAACCCAGTTATGTCATTCACTGTGTAATTGAGGAGTTTGGACACAAGATGGCAGTAGACTACTGGATTAAGTAAAGACACACTTTGCTGTTGGTCATGCATGCTATGTTTGTTATTAGAGGGTTGGGGCGGAGGCAGGGGTGGGGCATGAGAAACAAAAAGTTCCTAATAAAAAATGTGACTCTTCCTCCAATTTACCCTTCAAATCTCTTCAGTGCTGTTGGTCACTCTCTAACTCAGTCTTGATGAATTTTCTTTTATTTTGGAAACAGTCTCTGCAGGGCTAATGAATTGAACCTAGGGCTTTGCACATCCTAAGAAAGGGCTCTATCACTAAGCCACATCCCTAGTGCTAATGTTTTTGAGACAGGATCTCTTGTATGTAACCCACTTGGCTATTGATCTCTGGAATGCTATAACCCAGGAATGTCATCCTGCAGTCTCAGCTTCCCTGACAGTTAGGGGTTTACAGACCTGAACATCAACTCCATCTTGAATTCACTATGAAGCTCCAGCTGCCCCCAGCCTCCACATCCTGAGTGCTGGGATTATAGGCTTGCACCGTCACACATCACTCATCCAAAAGCACTTTAAAAATGATTTTCTCTTTTGGCTAATATTGCTTTATATCCAAATGATGAATTGTGAGTGGAGGAACTTACAAGAATAGATGTCACAACAGTAGAACATTCTGTTTCTAGCGCCTTGAGCGCTGGTGGCAGCCCATAGCAGATGCCCAATAAATAATTGAATAAAAGAACATCTTGTGCCCGATTTGCATGTATAAAACATTCGTTGGGTCTCTTTTCATATTAACCTGGCTAATCTGGAACGTGAAGTGAAATCCTTTTTCTGGGATTTTCAAATGTAGCACTCAAACCGGGCAGTGGTAGCACACGCCTTTAATCCCAGCACTTGGGAGGCAGAGGCAGGTGGATGTCTGAGTTCAAGGTCAGCCTGGTCTACAGAGTGAGTTCCAGGACAGCCAAGGCTACAGAGAAACCCTGTCTCGAAAAACCAAAACCAAACCAAACCAAACCAAACCAAAAAAACAGCACTCTCTATTCAGGAGTACTTGCTCCTTGAGATGGGCTCACAATGCATTCTTGGTGCTAGAGACTAAACAGCCATTTCTTGTTCTGTCGAGCCTGCTGTGCCCTCTGCCCAGGTGTATCCGATTTTAACCCAACAACCCACAAGCGTTCTATTCTTCTCATGTGTGAGTATCTTAGTCAGGGTTTGTATTCCTGCACAAACATCATGACCAAGAAGCAAGTTAGGGAGGAAAGGGTTTATTCAACTTACACTTCCATGCTGCTGTTCATCACTAAAGGAGGTCAGGACTGGAACTCAAGCAGGTCAGGAAGCAGGAGCTGATTTAGAGACCATGGAGGCATGTTTCTTACTGGCTTGCTTCCCCTGGCTTGCTCAGCCTGCTCTCTTATAGAACTCAAGACTACCAGCCCAGGGATGGCACCACCCACAAGGAGCCCTCCCCCCTTGATCACTAATTGAGAAAATGTCCCACAGCTGGATCTCATGGAGGCACTTCCCCAACTGAAGCTCCCTTCTCTGTGATAACTCCAGCCTGTGTCAAGTTGACACACAACACCAGACAGTACAGTAAGTTATTTGAAGGGATATTGTGCTCAGTGCGACAGTGGGCCAGAAGCCAAACACCTGGGGACAGAAAGGATTGTTTACTGTCATCACTGCAAACTTTGGATGCACTGTGCTAGCAGATTCCTGGGGGTGAGAGGTAGCGGTACCTCTGAGGCCCTCTCCTGTCTCCTGGCACACCCTCCACATCAAAGGAGAAAGCATCCTCTTGGAAGGCTCTCAGCAGCTGTAGCTGTGGTAGAACCGATTTTCTCCATTTTTCAGAGTTCTAAACTGGAACTCCCTATAATAAAAGAAAGATGAATAGGAGAGGAGCAGGTATGGTGTTTATTAACATAAATTCCTCATACCTCCTGTATATGTGAAAGAAAACAAGTGTCCAGAGTAGGCCTTTTAAAAAAAAAAGTGCTTAAACATCAGGCCTAAATACTATCAGACTTGGAAACAAAGACTAGAATAAACGATGACCCAGTTACGACGGCACGGCCTGGAAAGGCGTCCTATGACAGATGTAAGTTGTATTGAATTTCGGTCCTTTTTTGCTTCACTGTGAGGGGGTCAAGCCCAGGCCTTGCATGTGCCAGGTAACCCCCCCCCTACACACACACCCCCAACCCCACTGCCCCCCATTCCAAGCCCCATCCTGCTTTCTTCCAGGTGCAGAGAAGACACCTTACAAGTGAGATGTCTTTTAGAAATGTAAAGTTCTCTTACAAATGGGTCGGGTGGGTCTTCATGTTACTGAGGGCAAACCTAAGTTGACCTTCTAGCTTCTCTGCTTTTCCGTGACTTAAAAGTCCTTAAGTCTGGAGCTCAGCAGGGCAGTGCGTGGTTAGTGCCCCCCCCACACACACACACAACTTTATTATGGGTGATGCCTCTGGCGTGTGGGTGGAGCTAACAGGGACCTAGGTTGGTTTCTAGGGACTTGAGGACTGTGTTACCAAGAACCCTGACTTCCCTTGGGCCTGCAGATTCTGAAGGGTTACCAGAACAAGGTAAGCCTCAGCATCTGTCTTCATATGGTGTCTATTACCTTTGCTGCCTTTGTTATGTAGGAGAATCTCTTTAGTTCTGCATATAGAGGTGAGTGATTTGGTAAATGTTTTGTTCACAACGCTAATGTATAATCAACATAGACTTACCTTGTCTCTCCCTCGCCGGGTTTCCTTAAAGGTTTAAGAAACCAATCAGGCTCTATGAATCACCTGTCACATGACTATAGTATGTCCTGAGTCTCCAGATACCCTAAAAACTCCACTTCTTTTGTCTTCCCCCTTTTCATATTGTTTTATAGCTACTTGTGTAAAGTGATACAAGATTGTAACTTCCCAATGATTGTGGTGGTGCATGACTGAGATCCCAACGGGAGAGGCGACAGGAAGATTAGGAAGGAGTTCACGGCCATCCACATTTAGCTACACGTTGAGTTCAAGGCTAGCCTGGGACACAGGGGTCCCTGTCCCAAGAAACTGAAAGAAGAAAATTTAATTTCCCATAGAGAAGTCGTGAGTTATCCTTTTATGTATTTGCAAAACTCAGTCAATAATGGAAATGATGTAAACACTTCTGGAAAGAGGGAAAGGAAGAAGGATTGGGGCTCAAACTGATACCAGATATGTTGATCACTTCAAAGTGACAACGGGTCAGGCATTCTCTCATGTTCTTGTAACTGAGTGACATCACTGTGATGTCGTTAGCTGAAGAAAAGTTTCACAGGAAAGGAGCCTTATATTCTATTATGTGTCTATTCTTGTTTTTATGTTGTGTTTGTGTTGTTGCTATTGCTGTTGTGTTTGAGATAAGGTCTTATGTGGCCCAGGCTGCTCTCAGATTTGTGCTATAGTCAAGGCTAGTCTTGAATTTGGAGCAGTTCTGCCTCCGCCTCCCAATTGCTGTGGTTACAGGTGTGCATTTCCTGCTTACCACTCGGGAGACTGCGGCGCCTGCCTTAAACCGTGGCCAATCACTCTCTTTTGAAGGAAAAACATTACAAGTTGCCTTCAAATCCCTTCTTATCTTTTAAAAGGTAAAAACACATTGCATTTGGATCTCATCCTAGTTTTTAATTCCAAGGGTTTGCAGACAGAAACCGTGTGGCAGCCTGTCTGCTAGATCAATGTATGCGCCTTGTCTCACCATTGCATGGAGGTCCCAGACCCCTGTTCTTCACTGGTACCATTTCCTCCGAGAAACACCTCCTTTTTTTCTGCAGTGAGAAGCACAATTTAATCCATGTTTGCATGCCTGTTTATGCCCACGGACTCAGTCCTCAAAGCTTTAGAGGGCAGAATGCAAGTTCCTGTCATTCCTGTGGAAGGGCGGGGCTCTCTTATCCTAGGTCTCATGCGTCAGATGTGAAAATAACGATTGCCGATTTCTTAATACCAAAATATGCATGCTTGTATATGTTTAACCCAGAAAGAAAAAGAAAGAAAAAGAAACAAGATTACTTTCTTTTGGTAGAATTTCCGTCTGCAGCTTAGAATAAAAACCAGGACCAGATCCAAAAGCAATGTGTTTTTACTTTTTAAAAGATAAGGAAGGGATTTGAAGGCAACTGGTAATTTTTTTTTCCTTCAAAAGAGAGTGATTGGCCGCTCTTTAATTTGATAAAATTCTTTATGCTTCAAATGCAGACTCGGGTTTTAAATATTAATACACTTCAGAACATGGGAATGAAATCATCAAGCTTCCATGAATTAATTATCACAGTTTCAAAACTCTAATTTTACAAAGTATATCACAAAGTGGAAACCGGCTTTTCCAAATCCTCTCTGCCTTTTGGTATTAATTCGTGATTAAATAACTTTTTATTTATGTTAAAGCATGTGACAGCATATACTTGGAAAGTTCCCATTTCTTGGTATTATACAATTCCAACTGTACATTCTTTTCTTTGCGTTCACAAACATGGTTATAATAATTAGTGGGCTAATTGTTGGTAGAACATTGTATTCTACAAGGCCTCAGGTTCTATCCCCAGGACTGCAACAACAACAACAATAATAAACATCATAATTTTTATTAAAATGGTATAGTTGAACATCATGAAAGATCAAACATTGATACGTGTATGTTTTGCAAACAGCCCCTTTTGAACCTTCTAGACCCTCTCATTTACCAAGATAACAATTTCCTTTTTTTCTGTCTGTCTTTCTCTTCATTTTTTTAAAAGCTATTTTTACTACTTGTACTCTGTTATTTCTTTATAATATCTAGAAATTATGTATCTCTCATCTGTATTTTTTTTTGGTTTTTTTTTTTTTTTTTTTTTTTGGTTTTTCAAGACAGGGTTTCTCTGTGTAGCCCTGGCTGTCCTGGAACTCACTCTGTAGACCAGGCTGGCCTAGAACTCAGAAATCTGCCTGCCTCTGCTTCCCAAGTACTGGGATTAAAGGTATGAGCCACCACCACCCGGCTGTAATTTTGTTTTGTTTTTATTTTGTATTTTGATGTTTTTTAAACCAAAAGTCAAAGCCTCACTCTGAAGCCTGGTCTGACTCGGACCTCACTGGTCTAGCCTGGTTGCAGACTGAGGCCATCTTCCCTCAGTCTCCCAGGTGAGTCTCCATGCTTGGCATCAGCCCCTTTGTATGAAGGAGACAGTGGCTGGATATGGAATTCTTGATTAAAACCTCATACTCTCATGGAAACGCTAGGTAAAGCTTCTTAATGTTCTACCTTCCACTTGAGAAATTTGATGTTAATTGCTTTTGTGGTTTGGTTTTGATTGTTATTATTTGGTTGCCTGTCTTAGTTAGGGTGTTGCTGCTGTGAACAGACACCATGACCAAGGCAACTCTTATAAGGATACCATTTAATTGGGGCTGGCTTACAGGATCAGAGGTTCAGTCCATTATCATCAAGGCGGGAACATGGCAGCATCCAGGCAGGCATGGTGCAGGAGGAGCTGAGAGTTCTACATCTTCATCTGAAGGCTGCTAGAAGACTGGCTTCCAGGCAGCTAGGACAGGGGTATTAAAGCCTACATTCACAGTGACACACCTACTCCAACAAGGCTACCCTTGCTAATAGTGCCACTCCCTGTGGCAAGCGTATACAAACCATCACATTGCCTATAAGTTAATTCCCATTGTATAAGTGCCTGGCAAGGTAAGAGGAGGATGGCAGATCCCCCACAGCTGGAGTCACAGGCAACCCCACATGGGTGCTGGGAACCGAACTCAGGGCTTCTGGAAAAGTAGCAGGTGCCTTAACTGCTGAGCCATCTCTCCAGCTATTGAACATTCATTATAAAACTACCATCTTGTTTTGTTTTATAGATACAATATTCTCCCCTACTTCTCTGAAAATAGTAATGGTTATCTTTTTTTTTTCTTCCCATTTTCTTCTTCTCTCCATCATGCGATCTTTCTGTGGGTTTCTTTATTAAAAATAAACACGGCCACAAACCTAGTTTGGTTTGGCTCAGCAGGTAAAGGTGTGTCAGCCTGTAGACCCAAGTTGGATTTCTGGGATCCTCGTAGAAAGACACTACCAATTTCTTCAAGTAGTTCTCTGACTTCCCTAGGCATAAACACACACACACACACACACACACACACACACACACACACACACACACTTACACAGATAGATGTAAACCAAACAACACATTTACTTTCTAAAATATAATGTATATACAATGAAAGATTACCCTCGTACATTTTTCATCCTTTCCTTTAAACTGATCTAAATTTCTTTCTTTTTTTTAAAGATTTATTTATTTATTATATGTAAGTACACTGTAGCTGTCTTCAGACACCAGAACATGGTGTCAGATCTCTTTACAGATGGTTGTGAGCCACCATGTGGGTGCTGGGATTTGAACTCATGACCTTCGGAAGAGCAGTCGGTGCTCTTACCCACTGAGCCATCTAAATTTCTAAAGAAGACGTCTCCTCTGTTGCCAGGGCATGCAGCCCAGGCCTCTAGTGTTCTAGAATCAGGGAGAATTAGAAAGCTCAGCTGCTCTCTCTAGGCTGCAGCGCCCAGATCACCTAACTCCCTGGTTTCCAGTAGGCGGTCACTCCTGTCTTCTTCCGTGGTTGTAGAGCAGAGGCGATGCTGTAACAGCCTTATGCAAACCCATGGCCTTGAAAGCCTCAGGGAACTATTTTGAGAAAGCAAAGAAAGAACCGAGAGGACTCTCTGGGGATGGGACAGCTTTTATTACTCACCCAAGCCTCTGCCCAAGCCAACGGCCCACGTGGTGCCTATAAGCAGCTGAAGTATTTATACAAATGCTGAACTAAGAGAAACAGAGTCCGAGGGCTCAAGGCAGCCCTCACCTCTAAGGGGAGCGGCCTGCTGGTCCACTCCCCCTTAGCTTTGTTCACTATCTTCAAAGGAAGAGAAGAGTCAGCAGCCTTCTCCCACACCGCTGTATAAAATCCACAGAACGCCTGCAAGGGCACATTCATGGCGGCCGCCTCAGACGCTGACACGGAAATGCTTCTCACAGAGATTCCCCCGCTCCATTTTTCTTTCTCTTTTCTTGCTTTCCTTTCCTCCATCTTTCTTTTCTTCCCTTCCTTTCTCCCTTCCCTCCTCTTTCCTCTTCCTTCTTCATCGTGATCACTTACATAAGCAAAGATGCCCTGGAACTCCAGATACCTCAGCTTCCCAAGGGCTTGGTTACACGGCATGAACTGCCACGCCAAGTTATTAGTTATTCAAATTAACTAATGAACTCGTTTGAACTCGTTTCTGTCTTTTCAGCCCAACGTCCAAATCTTCGGACTTTTGTGGTGTAAGGTGGGCTGGCTACCTCTCGCCTTTGCTCCCTGGCAATCTGGATTTTTTTTCTTGGGTCTAACTCATTTGCCCAGTTTCCATCTCCTTGCCAGTGTCCTGACATTTTTATTACTATTATTTTCCTACCAGTACATTTTTGTTTGTTTTTGCTTTTTCTACAAGACAATCTGTAGCATAGACTAACTTTAAACGTGCAGCAATCCTCTGCCTCAGCCTTCTAAGAGGTCGTGTGACAGGCATGAGGCCTCAGACTGGACTTCTGGTGCTCATCAGGGACTTCTCCCTTCAGGAGACTTTTATTCTGGGTTGGAGCTATAACTCAGAGGTGGAGCACATGCTAGCATATGCAAGCATGTGCAAGCAGGGGCAAGCATGTGCAAGCATGTGCAGCATGGCAAAAGTGACAATGACATTTATTATTAGTTCATTAATTGTCACGGTTGTACCAGACCGAAGGAAAAAGTTTGGGAGATTCATATGAGCATTCTCCACTCTCTGTAACGGCCCTAAAAACATATAAATCATGATTTTAGGTATTTTATTTTAAAAAATATGATTTATCCCTTAGTTAACTATTGTTTATTATGGTTTTAATCCAATAATAATAATTTTAGAATCTTGGGATCTGTGTGAGGACTGGTGTTCGCATGCTGTCCTTCCTAAAGATGGTGTTGGTGAGTCAGAGCCCTTTGCAGTTCTGTATGGATTCTATGAAACATCTATCCCCATGGCCTAAACCACTCTGTTGAGTTGTTGGTTGACTTTGGCTTTCTAGATTTATTGAAAGGAGTTGAAATCTTTTGTGATATTGAACCTTCTATCTAGGAATACAGTGTAACTTTATGAAGTGGGTTTGGTATGGCTACAGTTTCTCTGTGACTCTATTAAAGAGTCTAGACAGGTGGCTGTCAGATCCTATATGCCCCGCACTCTGGAGGCCAAGGCAGGGAGATTGTGAATTCAAGGCCAGACTGAGCTATACTCTGAGATCCTTTTCTCAAAGAACTGAAAACCAGGAGGAAGAGTCTGTTCTCCTGGCTTTGCGCTGGCTGTGCTATTTGCTTTATTTAACAGGATGTGACAGAAGTGAGTGTTGCTAGTCCCAGAGCTTGACGTGACATCATTTCTGTCTTCGATCTCTTGGCGTGCTGCTTTCTGCCTTGAGAATGCCATACCATGCTGATGTCCTGGATAAAAAGCCCATATGAGAAAGAGAAGCCCAGCCCGGGTTAGCCAGGTGAGCTGAGTGCCCGCCAATTGTCTCATCAGCTGAATGTGTCTGCGTCAATGAACCCAACCAAAAGGCAGAGAACTGCTTGGGCTGCACAAAGAATCATAAAAAATGGTAAACTGTTGTTGATTTCAGCAACTACCTTCCATGGTATTCTGACTACAACAAAGATTGGCTGAAAGAGAAACTGGCGTCTCCTAGAGAAGAGACTCTTAAGCTTCCTAAGGCTGCAACCCTTTAATACAGTTCCTCATGTCATGATGATGCCCCCAACCACAACATTATTTTTTTACTGCTACTTCATAACAGTACCTTTGACATTGTTATGAATCATAATGTAAATAATTTTGGAGCTGCCACTTTATAATTGTAATTTTGCTATGGATACAGACTGTAATGTGAACAGTTTTGGAGATAAGGGTTTACAGAAGGAGTCACGACCCACAGGATGAGAACTGCCACAATGAAATTTCAGCACATGAAGCACTGGCTTAAAGGACAAAAGGAGATTCTGGGGAGATTAGAAAAGCACTCAGAAAAATGCTATAGTAGTCTAGAAAATGAACAACCAATGTCTTAGGTGAGAGAAAAATCAACAAAACCTTTGCTAGGGGTGCCTAGGAAGATGATGTGCTAAATCTTCCTTGAGCATCCCTGTTGGGAGAAAAGATGTCTTCCCTGACACTAAGGATCATGCCTGAGAGTCCTGTGACCCAAGGACTGCACACTAGTACGCTTTGATGTTTATCTCCTCCCAAATTCATATTGAAACTTAATGGCCGTTGAAACCGTATTAAGAGACCAGGCAGGGGGAGTGGTTCAGGGGTTTGGTGCACACAAGAGGCCCGGGTTCAATATACAGAACCAAAAGCAAAGAGAGGAGATTAGGACCAAAGACTTCGTCTTCATAATTAAGTGATGTCATTACCGAGGAGGTGAGATTATGATGACAGGGGAGTTGAGTTCTCCCCTCCTGTTCCTTGTGTTGCTTTCCTCCATATTATGATGCTTTACAAATACAACATGCCTTATGGTGCAGCCAGGTTTCTCAACCTGCACACCATGAAAAACTCTCTTCTATTCAATGTAACTCTTCCTGTCTAGGGTAACTGATAACATAGTGCAAAATGGTCTAGGTCATAAACAAAGCTACTTAATACAGAGCTTATGTGACAATGGAGCCATCAGAAATGAAGTCCCTGCTGGGTGTGGTGGCGCACGCTTTTAATCTCAGCATACCTTGAATCCTAGCACTTGGGAGGCAGAGGCAGGTGGATCTCTGTTCAAGGCCGTTCTGGTTTACAAATGGGGGTGGGGGGAGTTAGGGCTGTTACACAGAGAAGCCTCCGCTCAAAAACAAAAACAAAAGTAGCAGCAATAGCAGCAAACATGAAGTCCCAAAGAAACTGGACAATGGGCGCATTAAAAGACATTTGGGCTGAAACGGAGTTGAAGGACTGTGGTGTGATCTGTGGTAGCATCTGGAGGTGATCAAGCAAGACCTGAATGTTCAGATGCTTGGTGTCTCTGCCTTCATTCAAGCAAGACCTGAATGTTCAGATGCTTGGTGTCTTGGCCTTCATTCCTTTCCCCTGGAGACACACACGTACATGGAGGGAAGGGCAGCTGGGCTAAATTTAGGGCTTGCTTAATGGGGAATGTTGGAAGGAGCTAAAAGAGACCTTTTTACTTTTTCTGTCTTCCCGAATGTCAGGGTGCTGTACTTGGAAATGATGTGCCCTAACCCCTACCTAATGTGAGAGTCAGCATCCAATTAGGCTCCTCCCCAGGCCTGCATTCCCACCCGGTTGCTTGTTTGTTTGTTTTTCCTGCTTTAACTCTAGTAGATAGAACACATGAGAAGCCTTGACAGATTCTTGCATACTGTGGAGTTTTCTTTTGGAACGCTCCTAGGAAACTCAGCCTCCTCCGTGCTTTGAGGAAGTCAGTGGTAGCGCAGAGAGTCATGCACAAAAATGAAGACGGCCCTCGCAGCACCCACTTCCTGTGGAACCTCCCAGCCATCCTGAGAACACATCCGTGATGGCTAATCTTCATCGCCAGCTTGACTGAGCTTAGAGTCACCATGAACACACACCTCCCGATGAGTCTGTGTGGGTGTCTGCAGAAAGGTTTGACTGAGGTAGGGGACCCTATCTTTTTTGTTGGTTTTGGTTTTTCGAGACAAGGTTTCTCTGTGTAGCCCTGGCTATCCTGGAACTCACTCTGTAGATCAGGCTGGTTTCGAACTCAGAGATCTGCCTGCCTCTGCCTCCCAAGTGCTAGGATTCAAGGCGTGCACCACCACTGCCCGGTGGGGGACCCTATCTTGAATGTGATGGCTCTAGCCCAAAACTAAATAAAAAGGATAAAGTAAGTGACGGGGCAGTCATCTCTCTGCTTCCTAATGATGGATGCACTGTGACCGGCTGCCTCAAGTGGCGCCTACCCTAGCCCTCCCACCATGAGGAACTGAACCCTCAAACTATTAGCTGAAAATAAGCCATTTCTTCTTCAAGTGGCATTACTGGGTGTTTTGTCACAGCAGCAAGAGCGATAACTCCTTCTAGCAATACCACACGCAGCAAAAGAACCACATGGCCAACCCTTAGATCACTGGGAAATGATAAATGCTTGTTACGTTATATACTAACAGACAGTTGAAACATTAATAAAAACATATGCCTGTTAAAGACTAGACTGTAGCCTCTCAGAATCCATTTCTTGAGGCAAGAACCCCCCAGTTTACTGTATCCAGAGGCGAAGGCTCCTGGAAAGGTGTTGTGAAAGGAATCTTCAGGGTGGAATGTTCTTCTGATAGGATTGAATAGGATTGACGCCCTTTTGAGAAGAGAGACACCAACAGTCTGTCTGTCTATCTGTCTGTCTGTCCTTCTATGCACACACTTATATGAAAGAAGCATCAGTTCACAGTGAGAAGAAAACCCTTTGCTAGTGAGCAAGAGCCCTTGACAAACACCAACTGCACTTTGATGTTAGCCTTTTACACATCAGAGTTTGGGCGGAATGTCCTGGAACTCAGGCTGTAGACCAGGCTGGTCTCGAACTCATAAATCCACCTGCCTCTGCCTCCCAAGTGCTGGGATTAAAGGCGTGTGCCACCACGCCCCCCCCTCCCCCGGCTCTGTTTTCATCATTTAAGCCACCCAGTGGATGAGGACATTTTAAAGAGGCCGTCCAAACAAGGTAACACGGTATTATTTCTTGGAAGAATCTCAAACATGGTAAGGATTTTAAGTGCATATGATGAAATGTAAAAAGACTAGATCAAATAAGCAGCAGTTGGCAAGCACAATTCCAAAAATATTCTGAGTACCCTTGGACCTATTGGATTATAAATTTAAACTGTTTTTCATCTCCAGTCTTCCAAACTGGCAGGAGAGTCTCCAAATAATGATAAGGTTGACATAAGGGTAAAACCAGGAAAATGTGAGTGGAACCTTCCAGAGCCTCTCAGCTGGATAAAGGTGTCTCTAAGAATCCCAGCAGCACCGTCCCATCACTCCCGACCTCCTCAAAGGACAGAGAGACTTGTGTTGGGGGGAAAGGATGGGGCTGGGCAGGGCGGCTCACACTTGGAATGCAAGCTTTCGGGAGACTAAGATGGGAGGATCAAAAATGGGAGGACAGTGGTTCACATCTGCATTCCCAGCATTTGGGTGAAGCAGGGATGTGGCCAGTCTGTGCTATAGCAAAATAAATAGACAGACAGACAGACAGACAGGCAGATAGACAGGCAAACATAGATAGATAGATAGATAGATAGATAGATAGATAGATAGATAGATAGATAGATGATAGATACATAGATACATACATAGATACATAGATTGATAGGTTGGAGACTAGCCTGGGCTCTGATAGGCTTTTATTGAGACAAAGAATAAGAAAACAAATATAGGGCAAGAATAGATCCCATTCATGTTCATACATACATTGCTCATAAGAATTTTAATGGTGTTTGTTTGTTTGTTTGATTGTTTACTTGTTTGGTTTGGTTTTACTCATAAAGCTGCTGTCATGTTGGATAAACCAGAAGAGATGTAGTTTGAAAAGAAAGAAGTCTCTGGAATCCCACCTTTCTATAGCTGGAGTAAGGACTGAGAAATCCACAATCTTACATTTTAACAGGCCATATCTTACATTTTAACAATGTATCAGAGAGTGGAAGAAAGATTTCAGGGTCAGTGGCCAGGGAGTTGGAAACCACTTTTGGAAACGAGACACTGACCCAAGTCAAGACAATCACAGAGGTACTGGCAGCACGAACCTGGGCAGATTTTCAACCTGCTCAGAGTAGTGCCTGGTCTATGCTTCCTGTGTTTGTCTCTTTTAAGTGGAAGTTTGTATTATGTGGCCCTGATTGCACTCATGATATACTGAGTACCTGAAGGATGAGTAACTTGTCTCTGGTTACAATTATTGTGGACAAGGGAGCCACAGCAGAGGCAGTGCACCTTAGGAGCTCTCTCCATAGTTGGACCAGATCAGCAGATGCTGGGTTTTGATTCTACAGCCATGTCTGAATAACTATTTTGACACTGCTGTGTTTTGTAAGTTAGAGGGAACAGTGCCTGGACTCACGCTCGTTCTTGACACCCACTACAAGCTGAAAGCCTCCTTAGATTTGATAATTCACCGAAAGACCTTTGTGGCATCACTAAAGCTGATAGGCCTATGTTTTTAGTAGACTTTTGGGTTGATTTATTGTGTGTGTGCCTGCAGGAGTTTATGCACACCACGTGCATTCAGCTACTGATGGAGGAGAAAAATGGCAACCCATCCAGGGGGGTGCCAGAAACCAGCCTGCATCTGCTGCAAGAGCACTGTGAGTGCTTAAACCCTGGGCTGTCTCTGCAGCCGGCTCAGGTTTTTAAGGCAGCACTTCATGCCTGTTCGCCATCTTGGGATCTGTTGCCGTGTCCCATCATGTTCCATGTCTGCTTGGGAAGCTGTGTTGTGGCATTTGTCAACCCTGGGACAACCTGCTGCAGGGACAGATGAAGGAGGACACAGTATGCTGAGCTACAGTCTCAGTCCTTGTGGCCATTTATTTAATGGTGTGTGTGTGTGTGTGCATGTTTGTGTCTGTGTATGTGTCTCTCTGTGTGTGTTTGTACATGTGTGTGTTTGTGTGTGTGTCTGTGTATGTGTCTCTGTCTCTGTGTGTGTCTATGTGTATGTCTGTGTCTGTGTGTGTCTCTGTGTGAGTCTGTGTGTGTGGATGTGTGTGTGTTTGTGTGCATGTGTGTGTCTATGCATGTGTCTCTCTGTGTGTGTCTGTGCATGTGTGTGTTTGTGTGTATGTCTGTGTATGTCTCTGTGTCTGTGTGTGTCTGTGTATGTCTGTGTCTGCATGTGTCTGTGTGTCTGTGTGTGCATGTGTGTGTTTGTGTGCATGTGTGTGTGTGGATATCTGTGCATGTCTGTGCATGTGTGTGTCTGTGTGTGTGTGTGTGTTTTGTGTGTGTATATCTGTGCGTGTGTGTGTCATGTGGGGTGGTGTTTCCATGTGCTTGCCAGAGTGCATGTAGAGACTGGAAAAGAACCTCCAGGAGCCATTTCTCTCATTCTCTTGACTGAGGACCTCTAATAATTCATTTTGTCTTTTCTGATGTTTGTGTCTTCTTTGCTTCACTCTCCTTAGCGACTGACTGCTCCAGGGTTTACAGTACTTAGTCTCTAACTTGTCCCAGTCTACCTTCAGATACCACAGCGCCTGAAATGTAATTACACTTTAATTTCCTCTTTTTTTGTTCTTCAGGCTGTTGCCATGATAGCTCCACTTTCACCTCCATTATAAATCCAATGATATTGTGATTATCTCTTGCTTTACATAATCAAATCTTCTCTAAATAAAATTAAAAACAAAAGGAAAAATCATTTATATTTGCATACTTCCAAAAACATCACTCCCTCTCTTCATTTCTTTGTATAGTTCTAGGTTTGCCCTGTCATCAAACAGGACTTTTGTTCTTGTAGTTCATTTAATTGTTTTAATAGTCAATTTTGTTCTTTCAGACATATACACTACATATTTTGTCCCTCTCCCCTTCCCTCGCCCTCTCCCATTCCCCTCCTGTCCCTCCAAACCCCGACACCCCTGACATAAATCTCTTTTTTTTCTGCTGACTCGTTTTGGTTTTGCGTGGCACACTGTGGCATTTAATGGTGCTGTCTGTGGGCTCCTGGGTTTGGAACTAACATTCGGAGGATGGTGGGCTCCCCAGTGGGTACCCAACTTGGTACCATGCCGCCCTGTCTGCCAGAACCAACAGATCGACAGTGAGTGTGTGTGTGTGTGTGTGGGGGGGTGTCCCAGGGTCCCTTCCTCTGTAGCTGTTAGAAAGGCTCAGCTTCTTCGACTCGGTGCCAGTATGCACAGCTTCGCTGAGCCCACGGTTCTCAGGTCACTGTCCGGCTCGCCCGCTAGCCCGCTCGCCCGCTCGGCAGCTCGATCTCGCTCTCCCCATTCTGTAGCTCTCACGGTCTCTCTGCTCCCTCTTTGGCAACAGTCCCGGAGCCTTACAGGAGTGGTTTAAACATCTCATCTGTGATTGAGCCCAATCAGCTCAGTCTTTATACTCCGCATCTTGTGTAGTAATGGCTCTTTGCCTAACCTCCATTTACTGCAAGGAGACGCTTTCCTGTTTAAAGCTGTGAGTAGCGTTTGTCTGTAGGTACACATAGTAATCCAGCAGGGTGGGGGTCGGGGGTACTAAGTCAATTCAATCTAAGTAATTGTCTTGGGTTCCCAGCGTCTAATTCATGGGTGTCAACGTAAGTTTACAGCTCCCTAGAAATAGGCTCCCTCTTATAAAGGAGGCCCCAAATCTAATTAGTGAGCTGCTAGTTACCCATGTAATAGACATGACATCATTACACCAACACACACATCTGGCCTGGCAGGTTGGTGGTATAGCTCACAGAGTTCACAGCTGGTGAAACTGTTGAAACCTTTATGCCCTGCCCCCCCCCCCAGCAGCCTGTACCATGAGGCACCATGAGAGTCTGTCATCTGGAAGGAAGCGTCCAGCCCAGTTCCAGATTAATTTCTCTGTATCCTTCGTCCAAGCAGTGTGGTGTCTACAGCAGTGTGGTCTTACAAGTTCTGGTGAATAACTAAAAACAATGGCAAGGCCCTGTGGTATCTGGGAGGCCTTTGGGGCCCCTTCAGCCAGCAGTTCCTACAGGAGGGCTCTGCAATTGTCACTCACTGATTCTAGGACCTGTGTTATCTAATTTTGCTGGTACAGTACCGCAGGTTAACTGAGTGTGGGGAAAGGGTGTATTGGAAGTGGGGATGTTCAACCACCAATGATCACTCCTTGCTTACTGTTGTTTGAGATATTTCTGTAGTGATAGAATTAAAATTTTATATAACCATTCACTATTGAGCCTGTTAAATTCTGCAAAGATAATGTCATTTCTTTTTTTATTTTTTAAGATTTATTTTATTTATATGAGTACACTGTAGCTGTCTTCAGACATACCAGAAGAGGGCGTCAGATCCCATTACAGATGGTGGGAATTGAACTCAGGACCTCTGGAAGAGCAGTCAGTGCTCTGAACTGCTGAGCCATCTCTCCAGCCCGATAATGTCATTCCTTATGTTTCCTTGATGTTGTGGAAATGTAGCAAACTATTTCACAAACTTAAAATGCTCAATAAATGTGTTGGGAGGAAACTAAGGGGGAAAAAAGTATATCAGACACTATTACTGATTCCATGTTGTGCTTGCAGACAGGAGCCTAGCATGGCTGTCTTCGGAGAGGCTCTACCAGCAGCTGACTGGGACAGATGCAGATGCTCACAGCCAACCATTGGAGTGAGGTGGGGACCCCAATGGAAGAGCTAGGGAAAGGACTGAAGGAGCTGAAGGGGACGGCAACCCCATAGGAAGACCAGCAATATCAACCAATCAGACCCACCCCATCCCCAGAGCTCCCATAGACTAAGCGACCAGTCAAAGAGCATACATAGGCTGGCCCATGGCCCCCTGCATGTATGTAGCAGAGGACTGCCTTGTCTGGCTTCATTGAGAGAGGATATACCTAAACCTGTAGAGACTTGATGCCCTAGGGAAGGGAAGGCAGATGCCCTGGGCAGTGAGATTGGGGGGGGAGGGTGGGTAAGTGGGAGAGCACTCTCTCAGATACAGAGGGGAAGGAGGACTGGGAAGGGAGCAGCAATTGGAATATAAATAAAGAAAATAATAATAATAATAACAACAACAACAACCACAACTACAGCTAAGGAAAAGGCCCAAAATGAGAAGCATAAAAATTACCAAATAAAGAGTGACAGTAACAACTATGGTCACAATCATCATGCCTTTAGCCAGTACATCATACTTATTTGCCAGTAGTTGTTTTTCCATTGTTGGACCCTATGACCTCCCTGGCCACACAGGGTTTCCTAATTTCTCAGTACCAGTACTATGTGGAGTGGACCTTAAGTCCAACCAGAAAGTTGGTTATGACTATAAGCACTTTGCCTTATTGCACGGCTTGACACCTCTTGTCACGTCTGTCATTTCTACTATGAAGAGTGAGGAGGCCACAGCTGAATAGGACTGTGGCCGTAGTTCCCCCCAGAAACCTTAATAGTACCTTCCGGCATCACAGGAGCTAGCTGGCAGGGAGGGGACATGTCTAGCTCAGCCCTACCCTTATTTATCCAAGTCCTGTAATCAAAGCGTGGGACGTCTTGGGCAGTAGGGTCTTACCACCTAATTCAGGAATGTAATCGGCAAAAATGGCAATAACTTTTATTGTTTTAGGGCCCCTAAGGTTCCCTGGCCAGCATCCCCTCCGGAAGTAATCCAGCCATGCTCTAGCAGCTTTTCACCACTTTATGGCTTTCGGGACCTCTGCCTTTACTCTCACAGGATGTTTTGTTTACTGTTTGCAAAGTGGTTTGTCATCCGTAGTCCTCCATGAGTTCCCACATGTCTCTCAGATGGGTCTGTAAGTCTGTAAAAACACTGAGGGATCAGCATTATGTTATCTATAAATAACAAGATCTTTATAACAGAGGATGGGCAGTTTACCAACTTAAAGTCCTAAGCCACTATCCCATAATAAATTGTGGGGTTACCGAGATAAGCTTTATGGAGGACCCTGGGAGTCTACTGCCATCCATTCTGAGCAAGTGTCAGGTGACCACAGATGAGACATTCACAACCAAGAAGATACTGAGCTAAGCCATTAGCAAGGTCTAGTACAGCATGAAGTTTGTGCATTTGTGTGAGTTAGCTGTCTCCTGGTATGCCTTTATAAGGCCTCTGTGCACTTTCCCCCTGTGAACTCAGTGGGGATGCCGCCACATGATTAGTCTATCCTAGGGACAATGGGGGAATAGTCAACCACCTCTTTGGCTCTGCCTTTACCCACTTCCTAGACTATGCCTGTATCTCCCTCCCAGCCTGTGCCAGCTAGTTTTAGGTCAATTTGACACAGACTATAGTCATTTGAGAGGAGGGAACTTCAATTGAGAAAATACCTCCAGCAGATTGGGTTGCAGGCAATCCTCTCGAGCATTTTCTTAATTAGCCGTTGATGTGGGAGGGCCCAGTGCATTGTGGGTGGGAGTACCCTTGTAGGGAGGTCCTGAGTTCTATAAGAAAGCAGGCTAAGCAAGTCACAGGGAGTAAGCCAGTAAGCAGCACCTGCCCCCTGTGCTGGATTGAAAATCTCTGCACCCAGGAGAAAATGTGCATGGTTTCCTCGGGGGAGATAGCTGTCTGCCCCTCAGTCAAACTTAATTCCTTTAATAAATTAATTTATGTCTATGTTTATGGCTGATGATATTCTTGAGGTCATGAGGAACCAAAGCTCATCTGCTTATAACATCTACCATATCTAATATTTTTTAACATTAATAGAAATAATTAAAATAATTTAACAGGGGGGCGCTTTCAGAGTCCTCATCTACAGGTACCCTTGGTCCCTCCTTTAGGCGAGTGGCTTGGGAGGTTCCCATCCCTGGAGACCTGGATCCCCCACAGTGGAGGGTGCTGAAGAGACCTGCTGTACCTCTCTGCTCCTGTTTTCAACCCCATGGTGAACTCTTGAGCCTTCTAAAGGCTCTCCAGCACCATCTTTGGTCTTCTATCAGATTTTCACTTAGGGACTCTGGCTTGATGTGACTTTACCTGCATTTGCCTCCAAGCGACATGGAGAGGTCCCTTTGTTTGGTGTTCTTTCTTTTGATTTGATTTTATGCATTTCAGCACTCTGTCGACCCAGTGTTCAGGCTCATCTAGGGCACTGATGACCTCCAATGCCTTTCTTACTTTATAATGACCATGTCCTAGCATGGGACTCGTCACAGTCACTAAAGCTCCAGCCCAGTCTCCAGGCTGATGATAGTTGAGCTTTTTGTTAACTCTTGAATGATGAGCTGAATATCAAACTTCACTTTTAAAAAATATTTAGTTCTTGCCTTAGTGTTGTTTTTGCCTTCTTCCTTTTCAATATCCTTCTCTTTCCATGGGTTCCAAGGTTTTGAATCTCAGGATCATCTCTCTAGCACAGATTTAACACACACATGCTCCTTTTTCCTTGTACCTTCTGTCTTAAAGTTTCTATTGCTGCCATGACCACAGCAACTCTTTATGAAGGAAAACATTTGACTGGGGCTGGCTTGCAGTTCAGAGGTTCAGTCTATTACTGTCATGATGGGACACAGGGCGGCCTGCAGGCAAACATGGTGCTGCGGAGGGAGCTGGGAGTTCTACATCTGGATTGGCAGCAGGAAGACAGAGTGACATTGGGCCTGGCTTGAATGCCTGAGACCTCAAAGCCTGCCCCTCAGTGACACTGCCCCCCAGTGACACACTTCCTCTAACTAGCCACACCTCCTAATAGCACCACTCCCTGTGGGCCTGTGGGGGCCATTTCCATTCAAATGTGGTAACATTTGCCAACTGTAAGAAACAGCATGGCAAGTTCTCCACCTCATCCTCTCTTACACGAGCAAGTTCCCGCTGAGTAGGTATCTCAGCCTTAGACACATTTTAATTATGCGTAGCCATGGCTAGCCACAACCTCTGTGGCACCTATTGACACTTTTATCCCTTACATGCTATTTTTATGGATTGCAAATTTTGTTCTGAACTTTCAAACATTTTAAGGAAGTTTTTCATACTTTTAAACTTTTTTTTCTTTTTGTTTTGTTTTTGTTTTTTGTTTTTTGTTTTTCCAAGACAGGGTTTCCCTGTATAGCCCTGGGTGTCCTGGAACTCACTCTGTAGACCAGACTGGCCTCGAACTCAGAGAAATCTGCCTGTCTGCACCTCCCAGAGAGCTGGGATTAAAGGCGTGTGCCACCAACACCAGGCTGAAGTTTTTCATACTTATTGACTGGATAGAATGCATCAAGTAGCTGCCACCACATACCATAGACAGGAACCCTCAGTGGGCTTCTTCCTCCCGAGTCCCTTCCTACCGAGGCTTTTCTTCTAGAGAGAGGTCTCAGCCATGGTTGCTTGTCTCAGCATCCACTATGAAGGTCATGGCGCTGCTGACATAGCAAGAAGACCCACAGTCCCATACCGCACAGGAAAATGCAGCCATTCTGGGCTCTCCCTGTGGGTGCTCCACTCATAGGCTCAGTGTTTGCATGCCTTGCTACCAGGACATGTCATAGCCAGGGCTACGTCATCATTCCTCCCAAAACTCTCATTTGGTTCTATCTGCCCCTGCTCAGGTACCAATCATGTAATGCTATTCCTAGGGAGACAGGAACAAATGTCTACTCATCCCAGAGAAAGAACCAATGACAGACCAAAGTCCAACTTGGTAAGCCAATGAGTTTTACTGCTTTTACTTAACAGGACTAAGAGTGAGGGGTTACATCCAGGAGCAGAAATGACTGGAAGATGGCTGCAGTATCCAAAGCTCACGACAGTAAGGGTGACAACTCCCAAGAGCTAGAAACCCTGGAACATACTGCACGGTCTGCAGGAAGCTTACACAGGAAGAGTGTCCATTCCGGGGTAGTTCTGTTGGCCCGAGAGTCTTCTAGGTGCCTTGACTGGTCTCTGTCTCTTTCAGCTGACCTGAGAGTGTCTCCCAGCATGCCTTACTGCTCATATATATGTAGAGAGGGAGGGGCCTAGAGTATCTGGTCCGTTCAGGGATTTTTCTGTTGACTTCCAGAGCTGAAAAGGTTTCCCTGCAGGGTGAAATGTTTTACCTCCTCTTAGAGCACCTGATGTCACCAGACATAGTGGCAAATGACTTCATTCTTATCTAGAACTTGGAAGGTAGAGGCAGGCAGATCTGAGTTCAAAGCCAGCCTGGTCTACAGAGTGAGTGCCAAAATGGCCAGGAGTAGAGAGAGAAACCCTGTCTCAAAAAGAAAAAAAATTCAATGTTTTAACAATCATATATCCAAGATGACATATGTGTCAAAGGAACATGGATCAGGGCTAAGAGTTTGTTTTCCTCTTTCAGGGGACCAGTGTTCAGATCCTAGCACCATGTCAGGCATAGGTAAAACTGAAGATTAGGTTAGGGACACCTTTACCTGGTGATGTCTTTGTTTGTTTGTTTGTTTTGGATTTGGTTTTTTGGAGACAGGGTTTCTCTGTGTAGCCCTGGCTGTCCTGGAACGCACTCTGTAGACCAGGCTGGCCTTGAACTCAGAAATCCCACCTGCCTCTGCCTCCCAGAGTGCTGGGATTACAGGTGCGCGCGCCACCACCGCCCAACACCTGGTGATGTCTTAAACTGCAGCATTTTCTGGTTGGAGGCTTTTAACGTAGCCACCATCTGGTTAATGTTCATTTTGTGTCTATTTGTGGAGACAAGGATTTGCTGTGTAGCTCTAGCTGGTTTGGCACCTGTTGTGTACCCCAAACTAGAGTTCTTTATACTTCCCTTAGCTCCACTTCTGAGTGAATGCAGGGACTGCAGACAAGTGATGCCAGACCCTGCTGCTCACTGTGGCTTTTAAAGACCAAACTCCACCCCCATGCCCACACCCTGACCCCACCCCAAGCATTCTCTTCTTCCTCTCTCTGCTTCACAAGCCTTCCTTATTAGCCATGCAGGAAGCTGACTTCACTTCAACTCATCCCACAGAAGGGACATTAGAGGACTACTCCTTTCAGAGGTGCAGATAGAAAGAGAAGGTAGTAAGGATGCCGAGGCCAGCAACTGAGGCCAGCCATTACCACAGCAAGTGCAAAAAGGACAAAGGAGGAAGCAGAATGCTGAGCCCAGTGATTCCGGAAAAGGGAGAGAAGGGCATCAAGCAGCCCGTGCCTGGGGAGGATGCAGCCGGCAGAGGCTTAGCCCATGGCTGGGGAGGATGCAGCCGTCAAGGCTTAGCCTGTGTTACAGGGGACCGGAGCGGAACAGCTCGGCTCTCGCCCCATCCCCTGCCATAGCTCTACATCACATTGATGCTGCTGTGGAGGGAAGCCAGTTGTCAAGGGAACTTGGGGATGTCCAGTCCACCCCACAGTCCCCTCCTGAGCAGTCCCAGTAAGGGCGGAAGACCAGATGTGACGATGAGAGGACAGCCAGGGATGTGTGATGATTGTAGAAAGCTGCGATGCTCTCAGGGAAAAGCAAGATGGGTGAAAAGTCTACACATGCTCCATTACAGAGAGGCTGAGGCAGAAAGCCAAAGCCACCCCGTGAGAAAATGCTATTGCCTCACTTTTGATGCCTGTCATGTGTCGACGTAGATAAGAACGGAAGCGCGAGCATTTCCAGTTATAAATAAGATTGTTTCATACTGCGTGTTTTGTGCTGTAAAGTTATCCCTGGCTTACTGACTCGATGGGGAGACCAACTGCCCCTTGAGGGAGAGAGAAAAACAACTATAAACTGGAGCAAAAAAGCCAGGTCTGAAACGGACAGGGCTGAGGGAGTAAGCAATTGTTGGCCATGTGTGAGTGGGGCAGTTGCGAGATGTCTCAGCCCTGTCATCGATGTCTGTGAGGATTTGCATAAAACATTCAAATGCCGCAGATTTATTTCACGTACGCTAAGAAATCCATGGTGTCTTCAGTCATACATTCTAGCTGACACTTATAATGCTCCTGGAAGGACAATTTATTCCTAGCATTGGACTCGTTTGTTGATAGAAAAGCCTTAGTGCAGTGTTTCACCCAGAGCCTAAGTTCCACTCCCCAAGCTATTGTGGATGTCCTTGTGCTTCATCCTACAACTAAATGTTGTGTCTTATTTCAGGCTGCACCTTCTTCTGCCAAGAATTAATTCATAGGGTTCAGAAGACTGTGAAACTTTATTTTAAGACGTTGGGCATGAACACATTTGGCTGAGGAGACCTACTATTCCCATAAATCCCTAAGAGCCCTGTCTTCCTCAGCCACCACAGCCATTAGCACTATCCAGGCGTCACCTCTGGGTGACCCTTTTATCTTCCAGTTAATCATTTCAGTGCATACGTTAAAAATCTCAAGGGAATACAGATATGCAAGTGTGGCCAGCCATTTTAATGTTGAAGACCATGGCTAGCTATATATATATATATATAATATAAATAAATGTTTCTGAAGGAAAACATGGGTGAAGGATGAGAGAACTAATAATTTGTCTGTTTTTAGAACATAAAAGGGGGAGGTTGTTAGGATTTAGCACAGTCAGGAAAGTACTCTTTGGTCAAGCATGGGGCTCTGAGTTCAATCCCTAGCACCAATATTAAAAAAAAAGCAAGCCAGGCCTGGTGCCAGTGCTGGTTAGTTTTAATTGTCATTTTGACACCATCTAGAATCACCTGGGAAGGGAGTCTTACTGAAGTGCTATCTGGATCAGGTCGGCGTGTGGGCACGCCTATGGGGGATCACGAAGTAGGAATACCAATGCGGGTGGCTCCATTCCCTAGGCAGGGGGATTCCGGACCCTACGGGACTGGAGGAGGCCAGCAGGACACCAGCATGCGTGCCTGAATGCATTGTTCTCTGCTCTTGACTGTGAATGTGCTGTGACCAGTTGGACTTCTGCGCCTTGACTTAGCTGCAGTGATGGACAGTAACCAGGAATTGTAAGAGTCAAATAAGCCCTTCTCCTCTAAGATGCTTTTATCAGGGTATTTCATCACAGCAGCAGGAAACAGAGCTAAGACAGAAGTGTGCACTTGTGATGCCAGCTCAGTGGGAGCTGAGACAAACAGATCCCCAGAGTTAGCTCCTCAGGCAGCCTGGCCTAGATAGCGAGCTCCAGGTCCCAGGGAGAGGCCGTGTTTCAAAAACTGAGGTAGATAGCTATTGTAGAGCAACAGCTAAGGTTGCCCCTTGGCCTCTACATGCACACTCATGCACACACACCCTACCTGTGCACCTGTCCCACACACAAATGTATGCATACATATGTTGCCTCTACAAACATACACAAAAAACATAGAATAAAATACATAATAAAAATCTATGCTCTCCTGATAGTCTTTTTTTTTTCTTTATTCGTGTCATATAATACATCCTTACCACACCCCTCCCTCCTCTCCATTCGGTATCCCTCTCACCTCCCCTCTCCCCCAGATCCACTGTTCTTCTGTTTCCCTTCAGAAACAAAAAACAAAAAACAAAAAACAAAACAGGCCTTCCAGGGATATCAGCCAAACATGGAAGAATAATTTACATTAAGACTTGGCACAAGCCCTCCTATCAAGGCTGGATGAGGCAACCTAGAAGGAGGAAAAGGATCCCAACAGCAGGCAAGAGACTCAGGCACCCTCACTCCCACTGTTAGGAGTTTCACAAGAACACCAAGCTAACAACCATAGCATACATGCAGAGGACCTAGCTCAGATAAAATCTGTGCAGGCACTGGGAACCGCTATGAACCTAGCTGAGCTGATTCTGTGAATCCTGTTCTCCTGGTGTCCTTGGCCCCTCTGGCTCCTACAATCCTTCTACCCCTCCCCCTTCGGTAGGGTTCCCCCAAGCTCAGCTCAGTTTGGCTGTGGGTCTCTGAATGTGCTCTCCTGATAGTCTTAGTGGGTAGCATTATGTTTCAGGTGAGAGAGTTTGGGGTATAAAAGTAAAATATGTGGCATTATTTTTTTTTCCAGAATATAATGACTTTTCTCTAAACATGATTGGTCTCGTGCTCTGGAAATGATCCATTCCTCACATTTTTCCAGGGTTTTCACATGATGACAGAACCATATTCTCCAGTCTGCCAAGATGGTTCTTGGCAATACTGATAGTATACAGGGTCTACATGTATATAGGTAATTATTTTGTGGCATGGCTAAGATTTATACCGATGGAGTAAGAGAAAGTTATCAAACACAAAAGGCTGTTAGGAACTGGGACTCACAGAAGACAGGGACGTGGTATTAAAAGAAAAATTTCTGTGTCTGAAGGGGGCACCCTTTACTCAACTCCACTTTTGAGATTAAAAAAAAAAAACAATTTGTAGAAGTTGGCAACTAATTAAAAACGTTTTAAAACAGCGTGTGGGGTGAACATATGTTTTGAGGGTGTATTTGGCCCAAGGGCTGTTGGTTTGGGTCTCTCTGTAAAGGAGTCGTTCCCAAGCCTGGCTGCAGACCAGAATCATCTGTGGAGCTGAGGAAACCCAGATGCCCAGGCCCCTCCAGATGCACGGAGGGGAATCTCCCAGGGGGTGCTGGTGCGGCCAGGCTGGAGACTCAGGAGAGCGAGGACTGCCTGGTGAGCAGTAGCCACCATGGATAAACGCTAAAACTCAAACGGCAGAGCAGATGTCAAAGGCGAATCAAAAGAGAATCAGCACCACCCAGGTTGGTGGGCGTGCCTTAGACCAGCTTTCTCCCATCATCCTTTTGTTCATCTTGCTTTCTAAGATACTGCCTCACTGTCTAGCCGGTCTTATCCAGAGCTCATGATCCTCTTGCCTCCGCTTTCCAAGTGGTAGGATTCTTCCAGTACACACTCATCCTTTTTTCCTTCTGTGCTTTTTTTTTTTTAATGGTTTTTTTTTTCGAGACAGGGTTTCTCTGTGTAGCCCTGGCTGTCCTGGAACTCACTCTGTAAACCAGGCTGGCCTTGAACTCAGAAATCTGCCTGCCTCTGCCTCCCAGAGTGCTGGGATTAAAGGCGTGCGCCACCACTGCCCGGCTCCTTCTGTGCTTTCTAATATTTGCCACGTGTGGATACTTAAATTTAGACAAGGCCTGATGTTGCGTCTCTGTCTGTGCTGCAGGACTTGCCCAGTATATATAAACCCCAGACTTTAATTCCCAGCATCAAAGAATAATTATTTTCATAGCTGAAGTAGCCATGCTTCAAGTGCTAATCACCATGTATGAATAGAAGCTACTGAGTTGGACAGCAAGGATATAAAGCTCCAACACTAAATAAAACCAGACCTGCTGGACAGCCCAAGGACAGCGAGTGCATAGTCAAGAATGCTTCAAAGACCTTTTAAGCCATTCATGTGGGGCTCTGCTATTTACAGGGAATAGCAATAATTAATACAGGATCTAACATTTCAAAATTGGCCACATGGGTTTAGGCCCACTAAGAGAGATGCCTACTTGAATGCAAATTAATTAGTAGGTAGAGAGGTTTTTTTTTTTTTTTTAAAGAGGAAAGGTATTTGTGCAATTACTGGACCAATGTTGATCTAGTACTTTCTAAATGCCAAGCACTTTCTCTTGGTGCTTTAAATTATTCAAGTAAAGTTTAAAAAAAAAATCATCTTGGGTAGCTTCCAAGAGTTATCTTCCTAGGTATGTTGAAATGTTTTAGTTTTCAAGTCTACCTTTCTCTTAATTATATGGAATTTTACTTAAATATAATAGCCATCACCAGGTTATGACAAGCTCTTCGGTATCTGTAATGGAGCTCAATCGTTAAAAGGGAGGGAAAGGGACTCCACGGTGGTTAACAGCTGAGATACGCTCTTCCCAGAGTAGGCTTTGCCTCCTGAGTCTTGACAGAACCATGTCCTCATGTGGGACCTGACTCTACCTAGCAGAGGCTGTCTGACCGATCCAACCAGAGCAGCATTTACATGGCGGTCTGCCCCAGTCCACAAATACATCTTACTCTTGCCTGGATGCTTTCATTGGGTCAGACTCCAGAAAGACAAAAAGAACCCAGCAATGAAGGGCTTTGGGCCTTGTGGTCAAGGGTAAACTTTTTTTAAAGATCTGATTCTTGAATTCATTTCCTTGGCTAGGTTTATCCCAGCGGCCTCGTTTTTTTTTTGTTTGTTTGTTTGTTTGTTTGTTTGTTTGTTTTCATATGTGGCTATGTTTCCCACAAACACTACCTTTGAGGGTTTTGTTCTGCTTTGTTGTAAATCAAGCTCTTATTATGTAGCTCAGGCTGGCCTGGAACTCAGGATTCCAGCCTCATTTTGAAATAAATCTCCCATCCTTTTGAATTAGGACATTCAATTTAATAGTAAAAGCTATTCTAGGTTTGGTGTTTGTGTGCATGCTTGGTAGCAAAATCATTTTTATGTTTGTTGGTTCTGTGTGTCTATGTGTGTGTGTGTGTGTGTGTGTTTGAATTTTGAAAACCCTACAACAGAGAGAAATGTCTCCCTTCCAATATCAAACCCGAATTACCTTAGGCTCCCTAGGAACTGGTTTTTCAGTAACTGAATTTGAGTAACTACACTGAAATATTCTGAAGCCTCAGCTAGCAGACCCTTTGCTTTGTCTAATATGTGGTGAAGACCCCTGTGCTTAGCAGACGACTTAGAGATGTGTTCCTTCAGTTTTTGTTTTTCACCCGACTTCAGGCATTCATTGTCTAGCAAAAGTCTTTTTAAAAAAAAGTATGGCAACCAGTGGGTTTCGACATTAGACATGAAGAAGAGCTGCCTTGTCTCTCTTACAGCTTCAGGCTCGTGGTGTTTGTGTGTTTTGGAGCGAGTTGCTTGGCTTTTCTCAGCTCTGGGTCTTTGAAATGAGAGCACTGTCTGAGGGCTAGCTGCAGGTCTCTAGCCACACTCAGGAAAAAGTGGCAGGTAGGTTCTATTGAAAACTCATTTCCCGCCAGGTGGTGGTGGCGCACACCTGTAATCCCAGCACTCTGGGAGGCAGAGGCAGGCGGATTTCTGAGTTCGAGGCCAGCCTGGTCTACAGAGTGAGTTCCAGGACAGCCAGGGCTACACAGAGAAACCCTGTCTCGAAAAAAAACCAAACCAAATCCAAAAGACCAAACCAAACAAACAAACAAAAAAGAACTCATTTTCCCCTCTTGCTCTCTTACTCTCTTCCCTCTCTGTCCCTTCTTTTCCCCCTTCCCCTCCCCCTACCTCCACATTCATGTTCACAGCTGGCCTCTCTCTCTCTCTCTCTCTCTCTCTCTCTACTCCCTTCTCAACTCCCCTTCCCATTCCCTAAATAAACTCTATTCTATAGTTTAAACGAAAAAGGAAATGAAAAGAAGAAAAGAAAAGAAAAGAAAAAAAAAGAAAAGAAAAGAAAAGAAAAGAAAAGAAAAGAAAAGAAAAGAAAAGAAAAGAAAAGAAAACCCACTTCCTCCCCAGAACTGAAGCCAGCAGGAGAGTCTCAGCATACCTGGACCCTTGGGTTGACAACTTCCTGTTTTTCTTTCCTTCTTTTCAATTTAATTTTAAAATGCATTATGATCATGTCCACTCATTCTGAACTATAAGGACTCCACCCAACACATCTTTCTCCCAACTTTACTTCTTTATTTGGTGTATGTATGGGTGTCAGGATTAGGGAGGACCATGCCCACATCCCGTCTCTACCTCCCACCCCTTCCTATCACTCCTAGATGAAGAGCTGTTCAAATCTGATGGTGGCCGGGGGAAGGAAGGTCATCGTTCTTTGGGATTGTGGTCACTTGTAAACTTACTCATGTTTCAAGGGATGGCCCCATGCCCATGCGCATACAAGCAGTGTTAACTGGATATGGCAGGACATTGGAAAACAAAGAAGCAAGCATCTTTCTGAATTTCCAAGTGCTCCGGATAGGTTGTCCTCCACGCGCTCAGCAGCACAGTGGAGTGAAGAAAGAGTGGTGTGGTGGTATTCATGCAAAATGGGTGGCTTGGCTTTGCCAGCTGCCGGCGGATGCCGGAAAGCAGTACCCAGGCATGGGCTTGCTGCACCTGGCTCGACCATGAGCATCTAAGCTTTTGGTATTTATTCTTTGAGAGTTTTAGGGCTGGAGAGATGGCTCAGGGGTTAAGAGCACTGACTGTTCTTCCAGAGGTCTTGAGTTCAATTCCTAGCAACCACATGGTGGCTCACAGTCATCTGTAATGGGATCTGACGCCCTCTTCTGGTGTGTCTGAAGAGAGCAATGGTGTGCATGAGATATATAAATAAATCTTAAAAAAACAAAACACACAAACAAACAAAAACCCAAGAGTTTTAGACATACATACAATGGCTGAATGATCGTATGGCTCCTCCCCCCTCCAACTTTCCCCGGACCCACGCCCACCCCTACCTTCTAACAGCATATTCTCTTCTGTTTTCCTCCTTTATGAACCCCCCTGTGCTCAATTAGAGTTGCCCATCACATAGGTGCAGAGCATCCCTGGTGCATCACCAAACAAGAGGCCATGCCCCTGAAGAACACAGACTCTAATGGACCCCCCAACTGCCAATAGCTCTCAGCTTGAGGTAGGGACGCCCTCACCAGCCCCTCCTCTATCCAACCTCGACTGGTGCTCACCTTGATCTTGTGTAGATGCCACACTGATCATTAGCTTACGAGCACCACAGCCCTGTCATTCACAGAAGACTATTTTATGACAATTCTCCCTAACTTCTGCCTCATAACCTTTCTGGTCTCTCTTTTGCGATATTTCCTGAGCCTTGGGTGAAAAGGGATGACATAGATGTTCTATGTGGGACCAAGCGTCCCAGAGTGATTTGTTCTCATTGACTAGTAAGTGAGCGTCTGTGGTAACTGCAGTCTGTCGCTGTGCGGAGGGCTGATTGTTCTCTTTGACTATTGCTGAGCCTCTATGTCTGGTGGGGGCGGGGGAGTAGAACACTGGTAAATTTATTTGCATAAAAATCTAGATTCTTGGGAAGCAGAGGCTCTAAGTTTAAAAGGTAGAGTTTTCTGTTTGAAAAAAATGCAGCGATTCATGTTCTTAGATAATGTTAAGAGATGCTAATGTGAAGGAACTTGATGGTGAATCTGGCTAGGGCAAGACTGTGCTAAGGGCGGGCAGCCGTGGGGCTAGAACTGAAGACAGGCTTGCAGAATGGGAGCCCTGATGCCCACCTCCTCTCTCCAGTCATGCGCAGTTAATAAATCATCCGGAGACGTGAGGATTAAATTGAAAGTGGCTTAATAAGCTAACAGTTTTGTCTGCAGCATATAGGTAATTGGTATTATGTAGTCTCTGTGTAGCTGTGAGGATAAAGAGAAAGGTGGGGGTGCCTTGGGAAGAAGGAAGATGTAGTGGGCAAACCCTTGAATTTCTCACCTGATCGTATGTGTCTGCGGGTGTTGAGCAGTTCCACACAGGGACGTCTCCCTGGGTTTTGTGGATCGTCTCCTTTTGTTTTAGAGATCTTGGTTATCTTGGTTTCATCTCACAGGAGGAGCTACTTCCTTTGTGTAAATGTCAGCCAGGTCTGTTGACTCCTTATCATCAATGAAAGTCTTGCTCTATGAAAGGGACAAGAGTGACTTACAAAAGGGGATGTCTCTCTTACATGCATCATGTGTGCTCATGCAGGTGTGCATGCACATGGGCGGGCACACACATGCAGACACAGACACACAGACACACAGACACACACACACACACACACACACACACAGAGAGAGAGAGAGAGAGAGAGAGAGAGAGAGAGAGAGAGAGAGAGATCCACCTGTAATGTGCAATGACACCTTGTGCTTGGGGGCCAGCAAGATGGCTCAGTGAATGAAGGACCTAGTGTCCAGCCTAATAATCTGAGTTCAGTTCCCGAGGCCCACCTGGTGAAAGGAGAGAACCAACTTCTGTGAGTTCTCTGACCTCCACACCCAGGCTGTGTATAACACACACACACACACACCCCAAAACCCCACAAATCCTGTTCTTGAAGAAATCCTATTTCCAAAGGGATGCATAAAGACCTACAGAATTGAGGGCATAGCGTGGATACAGACAGCCCGAGACTGTGGAAACTCTCCTCCCTTTCATTACAACAGAGACAACGAGCAGTGAGTATCAGGAGCGTCCAGGCTGAGCACCACAGTGCACACTTACAATCCTGACACTGCACGGGCAAGGGAGAAGGATCAGGAGTACAGGGTCAGCAACAGTTGGAGGAGACGGGGCTGTCCCAGAGGCTGTGGAGGGATGCTGCTTACTGGCTTGCTCTCCATAGCCAGCTCAGCCTGCTCTCTTAATCAAACTCAGGACCACCAGTCCAGGGATGGCTAGCCCTCCCCCATCAACCATAATTTAAAAACTGCCTTACAGCTGGACCTTATGGAGGCATTTTCTCCGTTGAGTTTCCCTCCTTTCAGACAACTCTAGCTTGTGTCAAGTTGACAGAAGACGACTCAGCACCATAGTTAATTAAAGAATAGATCCCCATAACCTAGAGTGTGGGATCTAAACTCTATAGGAATGAGTCTGTTATTTGGGGTGAGGAAAAGGTCAGTGATATTGGGAAACTTGGAAAAGCAAAGAACCTCAGGACAGTGTCTGGAACTTTCTAGTATACCTGTCTGTCTGTCTGTCTGTCAGTCAGTCATGATAGCAAGTAGGAAACTATTTGGCTAATGTTGAGGAGCTGTGATCTAGACCAGTAGCAAACACAATGAGATCCAGTGGAGGCTACATATATGGAGTTAAAGAAATCCAGACAAAACCATGCATTTTGGGTAAATCGTTTTATGACATTATTTATGAGGGGTGGGCCTGGCCACGGGTAAAGAGTTCTCTTTTTCATTGATGATGAAAAACAGTGGCATCAATCGTGATTGTAAATTATTATCATTGGGAGAATAAAAAGCTTAAGTGAATCTGCTTTTCTTACCTAGAAAGCAGGAACTGAGAACTATTTGTTCTCCCAGCGACGGAGCCTACCTCCACCCCAGTCCTTTTTATCAAGTGGTCTAAGATTAAGAGTTCTCGGTTGAGCTCTGAATCAGTACGGCGGTGCTGCACACCTATACCTCAACACTCATGGAGCTGAGGGAGATGTTTGATGCCAACCTCAGCTGCATGGCAAGATCAAGGCCAGCTCGAGCTGCATGGTGAGGGAGGCCCTGTCTCACAAAACCAAGGGCCTGGGACGCTGCTCGGTAGGACAGTGGTGGCCCAGGATACACAAGACTTAGGATCTGTTTGCCCAATACCTGCCCTCAGAAAGCTCTCAAGAGTAAAGCATGTCCTTTGGGTAGCACACAAAACCTTTAATACGCTAAGCTGTTCAAGGCATGTGGATCTTTTATCTGTTTTATATTCTTTCGTCTGTACTGTATTCGGCCAGCATGTCCTGACACATTTAAGCTGGGTGAATTCTGGTTAACAGATAGTACTACCTACGCTCTTAAGTAGTGACTAATTTGAACAAACTTAGTTGTATTAAGAATGAGTATCCATATGTGATCCAGACAAAATAAAGTCACTGGTTCTAACACAGTCAAATTCATACTTTTAAGCCAACAAACTTTAAAATAGTTTTCTTGGCTCAATCTTCATCAGTACATTTAAAAAAAAAACAACCTTAAGTTTTTTTTTTTCCCTTTAGCTATTTCTGGGAGGAAGAGATTCATTTGGATATATACATTATGGCCTGATAAGAAATTACTATTTATAATAAAGAAGAACATGCGATAGATCTTGAGTCAATAAACTGTGAAAAGATTGTCTCAGAATATGTAACCACCTTTCTTTTGAGCTCTGCATACAACCCCAGAAATGAAGGAAAGAATCAAAATTGTACATGTCATATTAGTTATGAGGCATTACTATTTGTATATTGGTTATTGAGACATTACTGTTTGTCTCTTCAAACTGCAGAGTCTCAGCCATCACAAGTGGCTGGCAGTCACTTAACACTGTGATACTGTTAAGGTGCATCTAAATATAAGCACTAAATTATGACAAAATAAAACACTGGAAGAGCTGAAAACATGTAATTTTCTATCTTGGGCTAGGACAGACACACTAATAGCTGATTTAAAGACGTAAGAAGTGCTCTTGCTTGCCCTGTGAGTTCAGTTCTCTACCAGGTCAGGTGAGAGGTATAACATAAGTGCGTGCCCTCATTTTGGGTCCTGGGTTAGCCAGCTCAGACCCCATTAATAGATGAACAAGGAGAGATATTTAAAACTCTAGCAATGAGGCTCTCTGACCTGTCGCCCTTGATGGCTGCCTTTGTAGAAAACGCCCCCAAAAACATGCTTGTCCAGGGATCAGCCAGGCATCAAAGGAGAGGCTCTGTGCAAGGGATGGATTTAGCGCTGTGTGAAGCTGTAGTTGCATCACACTCGCAGATCTGCTTTCCAAACTCTCTCACATGCGATCTTGGTACGCATCCCAGGAGAGCTTTACCCTCTTTTTATAGACAGAGGGCCGATGGGAGGAGGCTTAGTGAGTTTACCCATTGTCACGTGCTCAGAGTGGAGCAGAGGACAGACTGCTTTCCCTCAGTCCTCAGCTTGTACCTTGTTTTTCAAAATCAAAGGTTTCAAGAACAGTCCAGAGGGGCACCCATGGGTGCAGGAGGGCCCCACTTGTGCTCATGGGTGCCTATCTGCCCTTGTGTACAGTCAGGTGTACTCAAGTTTGTGGTGCCACCTGTCCTGGGGACATGCTATGTACCCTGTTGATATTTGAACAGAGACTCTGAGAGAGAGAGAGAGAGAGAGAGAGAGAGAGAGAGAGAGAGAGAGAGAGAGAGGGAGGGAGGAAGAGGGAGAGAGGGAGAGAGAGAGGGAAAGGGGGAGAGGGAGAGAGGGAGAGAGAGAGGGAGAGGGGGAGAGGGAGAGAGGGAGAGAGAGGGAGAGGGAAAGAAAGGGAGAGGGAGAGAGGGAGAGGGAGAGAGGGAAAGAAAGGGAGAGGGAGAGAGGGAGAGGGAGAAAGGGAAAGAGAGGGCGAGGGGGAGAGGGAGAGAGGGAGAGGGAGAGAGGGAGAGGGAGAAAGAGAGGGAGAGAGAGGGAAAGAGAGGGAGAGGGGGAGAGGGGGAGGGAGAGAGGGGGAGAGAGAGAGAGAGAGAGAGAGAGAGAGAGAGAGAGAGAGAGAGAGAGAGAGAGAGAGAGAGAGCATGCACTGGCCTAACAGCTAGACTCCCCACCGTTGCAGGCCTTAGCTGTTAACACGCCATGGGGAACCTACCTTTTTTCATCTCAAGCTTCCTCACAGACTAGGACGGAAGGAGAGTTGGTTTTCTAATTAGCCAGATGAAAGTTATTTTGATTGGTCTGCTCACTGTGAAGTACTGGCAGCCATGTGGGAAAGGGAGACCAGCCACGAAGTTTTCATTCACTCTGAAATTTGGCTTTGTTTAGTCAGTCCCGAGGGTCCTACTGTGAAGCGGAGAGGGCAAGGCCCTCCAGGAAGTGACTTGATTTACAGCCGGCAGCCTCTGTGTTTAAGGTCAGGCCTGGAAGTCAGTCCTCCCCAGCTGCCTTGAGAAAGACTCTGGAAGCTTCTGCACTGGGCTCCACTAACGCTACTCAGCAAGGGCTGTTGGTCTCAGTGAAGAGAAGAGCTCACCTTCTGGTGGTGAATTCTCCACCCCACACCACAGGGGCATCTCTTTCTTTCCCTGCCTGCTCTCCACTGCCACCCACTCGCTGGACTGCTAGCCATCGATCTCAATCAGACACGGCTGGGCTCCATCCATCCGGCTCCATACGTGCAGCCTTTCCCTCCGGATGTGGACCGTCCTTCTGGAAGACAGGGTGACATGTGGCTAATCCCCAAGATGCAAAGAGAGCTTTGACAGTCTTAACTCTACTTTCAAGGAAGCAGCTCACAATAATGACGACTTTTATGAAGCGACGGTGACTCTTTATGAAGATCACCCTGGTCATCGAGGCAATGCTCTTCGTGTCTTCACCCCGCAAAGATTCTTGGGGATTTCCGGTGCTGGTGAGGACGGATGTCATCACTCCAGCAGAGAGCGAGCCCCTCGGCCCCAACCCTCAGGGGACTGGAGGACTGGAACTCCTCAGGGGACTCCGCGACAGTGTGAAAAGCATTGCTGAGAGGACCGAGAAAACAAGCAGGTGAGGAGGAAGGAGAAAGTGTGTCCCCCCCCCCCCCCGCCCCAAGTTCTCCCCTCCCCCCATTTCTCAGTGCGTTCATCTTTAATTTCCAGGTCAGTAGAATTCCTTCGGGGGAGCTTTGAGTGTTTAATTAATAGGAAAAGCATAAGTGGGCTAGAGACACGCGCGGGTGTGTCAACTCCTGGTGACCAGGCACGAGGGCGTGAGGTCAGATCGCCGGGACCTGTGTGCTGCCTGTGTGTGTACCTGTAACCCCGGGGCTAGGGATGGGGCCCACTGAGGCAGTGGAAAGAGGTGGATCTTACGGCTCACTGATCTCTGGGTTCAGTGAAAAAAAAAACTGCCTCAAAAAAACAATGTGAAGAGCAATAGAGGCAAACACTTGATTTTGTCATCTGACCTCCACACGTGTTCACACCCATGTACATGCATATACACACGAACACGTACATACACCACACACACACAGAGAGAGGGGGGGGAGAATAGAAAAAATATTCTCTTGGCTGATGCTCTTAGAACATCTAGGGCGGATTCTGGAAAGAGTTGATGAAAATCAATGTTACACTGTAAACATTGTCAGGCATCTGCCTACAGAAACACTGTGAAGGTCGGCCTCCCTTCCTGGGGATGTGGTGGCCAGAGCAGACCCAGTTACCCGACTTCAGTGCAGGCCCTTAGTGAGCTCAGGCAGCTTAGTAAACTGTAGTTATGGGCCTGTTACTTTCCGGCCAAAGGATTTTTTTTTTTTTTGAGAAACCAAGAAAGTATGTGTGTGTATGTTTGTGTGTATAGGTGTGTGTGTGTGAGAGAGAGACAGAGACAGAAAGAGAGAGGGGGAGGGGGAGAGGGAGAGAATGAGACTGCATGAACCTTATTCCTTGGTCTTGGTGGGAAATTGAAAGGAATTCACAGATGTGGGACCGGCAGGGAAGCCTCACTTGCCCTTGTGACTCTCTTAGGAAGACTTCTCAACCTCGAATCCTGGTGAGGACTCTGAACAATTCTCCAGTTTGGCACAGTGGCGGTTCCCCTGTGGAGGCAGATAGACTGAGGGTGCAGAGTTGGGCAGAGGGAGGAGCCGCTATGTGATGTGATGTAATGGAGTCTCAACAGAGGCCCCGGCCAACCTGGGGAAGCTGGGCTAACTCCAGCATTGCTCTGAACTGGAACAAAGGTTCTGGACCCTTCTTCTGCCTCAGGCAGCCCGGATGCCCTTGGGCCAGGCAGCTCTTTTTAGCTGAGACAATTCCCAGAGTGCCAATAGCTGATTGATACCCTTGAAAGCACATTTTTAGCAAGCAGCTGCAACCTGATGTTCAGTGAACGTCAGAATGTGAGATAGCACAGTCAGGACACTCGAAGGAAGGAATGCTCCTGCAGGACTGTGAGGAATTAGCAGAGAGCCGCAAGGACTGTTGGAACCCAGCCAGGACAAAGGTCTCTGTGTCCTGGCATAGCCTCTCTTTTCATTGGTTATTGTAGCAGTGGTGGTGTGGCTGACTGCAGAGGGATCCTCCACGGTTTTAGCCTCCCTGGCATCAGTTTGTCTTACAACTCTCAGGGAAAAGAGCAAATTGATCACAAAAAAAGTTTAGCTCTAACAATAAGCCAATAAGGGGCCACTCCCTACTGCCCAGCTCCCTGGTGTGCCCTCAGGCCCAGTACACCAGCTCTCTAGCTATCAGCATCACAGCTTACTAGAAGATGGCCTGCTGTCCAGTTACTTGAAGGTTTTTTTGGGATAAAGATGAACCCAAATGAACCCCAGTACAACCCAGATAACCTGTCCCTGGGTGTAAATGTAGAGAATATTGTCACACCCTGTTCTGTTCCCCTTTTGCTCCAATGGTGTGTGAGGGCTAGACTGATATGCACATTACCTATCATCCCCACTGATCTCTGCAGGCTAGTTTTGTCAGGTTAACATAAACCAGAGTTATCTGAGAAGAGGGAACCACACCTGAGAAAATATCTCAATAAGGCTGGCTGTAGGCAAGCCAATGGGAGTATTTTCTCAATTAGAAACTGATGGGGGGGGGGGTGTCCCTGTCCATTGTAGGTAGTCCCACCCTGGGCCAGGGAGTATAATAGAGTAGGCCGAGCAAGCCATGAAGAATAAGACCCACTCTTTTATGACCTCTGTGTCAGTTCCTGTCCCTGGGTTCCTGCCCCGATTTCCCAGAATGATGGACTGCAAACTGTAAAATAAAATAAAATAAAATAAATCCTTTCTTTCCCAAGGTAATTTTGGCTATGGTGTTTTATCACAGTAATAGACACTCTAGGATATCTACATTTCAATTGTGTGTGTGTGTGTGTGTGTGTTTACACTCTAGAAGAGAAAATGCACAAAGCAGACACCAGCTGTTGAGCCAGAGGCCAAGTACCCTTTGCTCGGTTGCCTAAGAATATCTTCGGTGAGATCAATAAAAGCATGAGTATTCCAGTGCAGATGCCCTCGGTGGCACTGCCATATTTGGGGGAGCGTCTTTGGCAAAGATGGCTGGCTCCCATGGTATGGTAAGTAACGCTTCCTGAAGAGTTCACCCAAACCCTCAGGAGTTATAACCTCATCACTGGTGTCTTCCGGTGATGAGACAAACTGAAGAAACATGGTTTCTCTAGTGTCATCCTTTCTGGACCAGACAACACCATTTCTGAAGCTTGCCTCTTCAGATGCCTGGGGTCCAGATGGGCAAAGAAACTACATCCATAGTGTACCCAGAAAAAGTTACATCCACAGTGCACCCAGAGGAAGTCACATCCACAGTGCACCCAGAAAAAGTCACATCCACAGTGCACCCAGAGGAAGTCACATCCACAGTGCACCCAGAGGAAATCACATCCGCAGTGCACATGAGATCCGACAGCATGGAGACCCAGATTCTCCTTCATTCTCTCCCAGCACATGGGCAAAGCCTTCAATCAAGGCATGATCTTCAACTGATCATCTCTCGCTGTCATCTAGCTGTCCGTACCCACCCTTCAGGGAGATGGGCGTCATTAAAGAAAACTGAATGTTTATTCTTTAAAAAGTCCTAGGCCACAATTTGAACACTTTGGACATTTCTGAGTTGTTTCATTGGCTGTAGGTTTGGTTTCTGAGCTAAAAGCAATGAATTTATGGACGAATGAATGTCAGCTTCAGTTGCAGCGTGTCTCGGTGGGCCGGACAAGGGTAGATGTTTCCTACCTGACGTGCAAGCTCGACTGATGTAGCTCTCATGCGCTTTCACTCCCTTTCTCCTTGTCTCCCCCTGTTTTACGCTGTTGCCCGTCCTCAGCAAAGTTACGAGGACCAGAGTTCAGAGCCTCGGGACCCAGGGCCAATGCTTAAGCAGAAACAGGTAAACAGGTAGATTCCTGGAGCTTGCTGGCCAGACAATCGAGTCAAATCAGCGAGCGATGGGTTCAGTGAGAGACACTTTCTCAGGAGGGAAGGAAAGAGAGAGAGACAGAGACAGAGAGAGAAAGAGAGAGAGAGAGAGAGAGAGGCAGAGCAGTAGAGGAAGACACTGAACATCAACCTCAGGTCTCTACTAACATATATACACATGTTCATACCCACTCACACATACCATCAGGCACACACACACACATATAGAAACATATACATCACATACACATACATACATACATGCATGCATGCATACACACATCCACACATCTACACATGTGTACACATACACACAGGAACACATACATCACACACAGACATATATACACATATGCACACATGTGCACACACAGGAACACATATACATACATACACACATGCACATACATGCACATGTGTGTACACACACAGGAACACATCACACACAGGAAAGCACACATGTACACATGTGCACATATACACAGGAACACATACATACTACATTCTTATTGTCATGAAGGGTATGGATTTTGTTTGGGATAATTAGAGGATGTTTGATCAAGTACTGGGAACGAAGAAAGCTACTGTGTTGGGACACCCCACAAGGTAATGGTAAGAGTCTGCCCTGGAGGGTCTGGTTGCTTAAGTTTGAGTCCTGCCTCTTCCTGTCACTGAAGATGGAATGCCACATCCAGGCCACTTTCCATTACACCCAAGTCACTTGAGATAGATTAACATTTCAGGAAAGATTATTTTTAATCAAAAATGAAGTAATAAATTATGAAAAAAGATATTTCACCCAATAGAACATAGGTTATAATTCAAACTATGTGCTCATTCTTAGAATGAAAAAGAATAAATCTCATGGATTTTTCTGGCATAATATTTAAACTAAAATCCTTTGATATTGCATGATACAGTAGTTTTGACTTGGTATGTAGTTTTGGCAAACATATTAGAAAGTATCATTCATTTTCCCAGGGCTTTCTTTTTTTTTTTTTTTTTTTTAATTTTTTTTTTTATTATTCGATATAATTTATTTACATTTCAAATGATTTCCCCTTTTCTAGCCCCCCCCACTCCCCGAAAGTCCCGCAAGCCCCCTTCTCTTCCCCTGTCCTCCCACCCACCCCTTCCCACTTCCCCGTTCTGGTTTTGCTGAATACTGTTTCACTGAGTCTTTCCAGAACCAGGGGCCACTCCTCCTTTCTTCTTGTACCTCATTTGATGTGTGGATTATGTTTTGGGTATTCCAGTTTTCCAGGCTAATATCCACTTATTAGTGAGTGCATACCATGATTTATCTTTTGAGTCTGGGTTACCTCACTTAGTATGATATTCTCTAGCTCCATCCATTTGCCTAAGAATTTCATGAATTCATTGTTTCTAATGGCTGAATAGTACTTCCCAGGGCTTTCTTAAAATCTATTGACGTTAGGTTATAGCCACGTGGCCTTACCATCCTTACCATCCTTTGAGTTTTCTTCTCCAAACATTAACTGTTCTACCCACTTTGTAATGGCTGCTCATACATATCAGTAACACCTCATTACTTTCACCAACTTCATTGACTTTGCATCTTTTGAAATAATTTCAAAGATACTTTGCAGTCACTTCACTTTCTTTCTCTTTCCTTTTTTGGTAATTTGTCTTTAACATTTTTCCCACCCTCACTTTTTTTCTTTATTTTATTCTTCATTTCTTTTTAAAAAAGGTCTCTTTTATTTTTAATTTTGTGTGTGTGTGTGTGTGTGTGTGTGTGTGAGCTTGTGTGTGCAGGTGGGATGTGTGCATGTGTGTGGAAGTGAATGTGTGTGTGTGCATGTGTGCGCGCATGTGGGTGGGTTGTGTGTGCATGTATGTGCGAGTATGTGTGCGCATGTGTGTGTAGGCAGGATGTGTGCATGTGTGTGTATGGAAGTGGATGTGTATGTGTATGTGCAAGTGGGTTGTGTGTGTGCATGTGTGCATGTGTGTAAGAACGTGTATGTGTGTGTGTGTGTGTGTGTGTGTGTGTGTGTATACACATGAATATAGGTACCTGAGGAGACAAAAGAAGGTGTTAGATCCTCCACAGCTGGAGTTGCAGGCAGTTATGAGCTGCCTGATATTGGTGCTGGGAACTGACCAGTAGTCTAAACACTGACAGTAGTCTTTGCAGTAGTCTAAACCACAGAGACACCACCCCCTCCCAACACACACACACACACACACACACACACACACACACACACACACACGATACCCATAATTTTAAAAGAATAAAAATAAATATTATTCTTAGAAAACAAAAACAAAACAAAACAAAATGACCAAAGCAACTTGGGGAGAAAGAGTTTATTTGACTTACACTTGTCATATGTTCATGACTGGAGGAAGTCAGGACCGGAACTCATACAGGGCAGGATCACGGAGGCAGGAGCTGATGCAGAGGCCATGGAGGGATGCTGCTTACTGCCTTGCTTCTCATGGCTCGTTCAGCTTGCTTTCTTATAGAACCTCAGAGCACCACCCCAGGGATGACCCTGAAAGGATAAAAAATAATACAGCCTAATTCTAATGACCCCAAGAAATCAGTAGTTTAAAATGCTATCTCGCTTTGTTAGAAACTAGGTAAAAGGTCACATTCCAGAGCCCGCCCTTTGTTTAGACCAGCAGAAAGGCCTTGAATATGTGATCCTGGCCCCATAGGGTAACTGGAAATGGGCTAAGCTTATCTTCTGTAAACTTACGCCATTACCCCTAAGCAGGAGTTCATGCAGCTGTAGACATTATAGAAAACTAATTGGTCCACTGGGCTCCGATAATTTAAACTGATTGGCCTAAAAACTATGGAGTGGTACAAATCAATTGGCTCACATTTCGTGGGCTCTCCATGCTAAGAAATGATTGGTTTGTGATTCGCGGGCTCTGTCGTAAACTTATAAAAGCTGTCGCAATTCGGCACTCGGGGTCCATAGTCTTCTGACCCTGCGTGGTGCACGGCGGCTATGGAACCCAGAATTCTGGAAATAAAGAAATCCTCATGCTATTGCATCGAGACCGTTTCTCGAGAGTGTTTGGGTGTCGCCTTCCAGGGTGTGGGGTGCTGGGGCACCCTCGGTTTTTGGGGTCTTACAACCCTACCTACAATGGGCTGGTCCCTCCCCCATCAAGAGTAGTGAGGCAGTACAGTGAGTAAGACCCTGGTCACCAAGCTGACAGCCTGAGCTGAATCTTCACACTCAGGGCACACTCAGGGTTTTCTTATAGAACCCCAGACCACCATTCCAGGGATGACCCTACCTACAATGGACTGGTCCTCCCTCATCAATCATTAATTTAAAAAATGCCCTGGAGACTTGCCTGCAGCCTCATCTTATGGAAGTATTGTCTCAGTGGCAACTCTGTGTAAAGTTGACCAGAACTAGCCAGCAAGCACAGGTAGACTCTATGGTCAACCCATTTTACAGCTGAGGAAACAAAGGCCCATCAGCATTAAGTTCCTTTTTGAAGATGCTATGGCTATGTTGAAGCAGAGCTGGAATTCAGGCCAAGCAGTCTGACACTAACCCATCCTGTATCTCTGTAGGAGCTGCCTCCTGCCTGGAGTCAGCACTACTTTTGCATTTGAGGTAAATAAATTAAGACTTACAAAAGGTTTTTATTTTGTTTCAGTTTTTTTTTTTTTTGTTGTTGTTGTTGATTTTATTGTTGTTGGGGTTTTTTTTGCTTATTTTATTTTAATTCGCTTATTATTGTGGGGGTGTTTGTTGACGTGTGCATGGGAGGGAGGTCAGGCATCAGAGGATGTCTTTGTTGGGTCACTTCTCTTCTTCCCTGGGGGCTCAGGTACCAATCCAGTTCTCAGGATTACATAACAGGTGCTCTTACTTACGGAGTAATCTCCCAGAATGTTTTGTTTAGTTTCATTTTGTTTGGTTGGTTTTGGTTTTGGTTTGGTTTGTTTTTTTGGCTTCCTGGAAGGAGTGACTGTTTTTCTTCTTACCAGTGAGTAGAACTTCATTTTTCCGAATGAAAATGGACATAAAGCGAAATGTTGGACCGTCTGTGACTTGTTAGACCCGCTGGGACGTCCTATTTAAGGGCAATTAACTCCCTAATAGATTAGGATCTTGCATCCGGGCTCTAAGAAGGAAATGATTTCAACCAGTCCTTTGGACATGCGTGTTTTGCCTGTTGTCATCTGCTAAAGATACGACAGTATGCTCTTTGCTTGGGTTTGCAGCTAGGAGACCCATGTGTGTTTTCCTACCTGCCTCAGGAATGCAGCCAGAAAAAGCTGTGGTATCCAGGAGCCATCTGGGAATACTTCCTGAACCTGCTCTAAACTGGGGCACAGAGCCAGCCAGCCGTGCACTCACCGGCTTCCGAGATTATCTGGATCAGTCTCATTGCAGAGGACTTTATTGCCCCAAATGATTTATCTAGGGTTCCAGCTGTCCTGCTTCTGACAAGTGGGAGGGAAGCGCTGAGGGGCAGCTATCCCTTTAGCAGTGAGGCTTAGAGCAGAGGGGCCCTTGGCTCTGACATTGCCAGCCTCTAGATGTCTGGGTACTTCCCTCACTTTGATTGCTTCCAGATGCCGGTTGCCTACTCGAGCAATGGGAACAGTGGAAACCTAGGCTCCGGAGATAGCAACCCAGCTCTGACTTGCTTAGAGGAAGCAGAGAGACATGTGAGGATCACTTCAATGCTATTCATTTAGGGTCTTATCAGAGAGCAGAAACATAGCCAAGGGAGACTAACTGGAAAGAATGTAATTGACAGAACAGTTAAGAGAAAGGGAGAAGGACGAAGACATTTGCCAGAGCTAGCAAGAACAGGGAACTGTGGCTGCCTTGGGTCAGAATAAGCATGAGAAAGACGTGTCTACAGAGACAGAGTCTGTGAGTAGTCAGGTGGGCCTGCTAATGCAAGCCTGTAATCCTCACACTGCAGAAATGGATGAAGAGGAGGAGGAGGAGGAGGAGGAGGAGGGAAAGTCTGGATCCAGGCTAAGCTACATAGCCAGACCCTGCCTCAAAATACAAAAGAAAAGCAACCAGACAGGGTGCATGAAAATGGCAGATTAGAAAGGGTTCTAATAAGAACTATGACCTTAGGGAGAAAAGCAGAAACACTATCGACCGACCAACAACCCAGAGGAGGGGAGGGCGTGTCAGATACCTTCTCCTTGCTCTCCTGCCTCTAATCATTGGCCAGTGGTAGGCACTGCTCAAACCCAGATAGGAAGTGACATCAAAGGGGCAGAACAGGAATGCCAACTGTACCCCCCCCCCGGGGCCTGAAGCTGGGGAGAGAATAGTGGGAGTCATTGGAGGACAAACAGGGACAGTCCATCCCAGGAACTACACACCAGTGTGACTGCAGGCTTCTGGGGATTGACATTTTGGCTTTTTAACGAGCTCGCCTTATGAACAACTAAGGATGCTTGCTGTAGACCACTGAGCAGAAAAAAATGGACTAAAGAACAATTCATATGGGAAGAACAAAGTGCTGTTGAGATGCCTTCTCCCCCACAAATCAAGGAACCTAGAGCTAATTCAAAGAAAGGGCACAATAATTAATTTTTAAATGGTATCTAACTTTTACAGGTACTAGGCAATTAACTAAATGGTGTGTGTGTTTTTCCTCCTGTTATCCCTACCACGGCCCTATGAGATTACTGCTAATCACCAATTTCTTCAACAAATATTTTCTAAGTAGCCACCATGTACCAGGCCCTGAAAGTGACTTCTCTAAGCCAGATAAATAAAACATTTCCTGTCACAAAGCTTGCTCTTTAACCTGAAAAAAAGGGAAAAAAAGCAAATATTAAATGGGTAATTTAACTAAGAATTAAGAACAGTTCAATGAAGAAGTTTTACTATAAAAGCAGTGTCATGGACTAGAACATCTAGCCTGACCTGGGAGAAAGAGAAATATTCCTGGAGGAAATGAGGGTTGATCAGACTCCTGGGAAACAAGAAGGAACTTAGGGAAGGAGGAAAAAAAAATCCCTCGTGGCAAAGGAAACAAAATCCCTCAAGTTCTGTGGAGTCAACCAGCATCATCATACATAGGAAGGACAGAAAGGCAAAGAACACTGGAAAACTGAGGCTACAGTGTGTAAGATGTGGTGGTTTGGATAACAATGGCTCCTGTTGGCTCATATTTTTAACTATTTAGTTCCCACTTGGTGGACAGGTCTAGAAGAATAAGGAGGTGTGTCACTGGAGGTTTTGAGGTTTCAAAAGACACATGCCATTTCCAGATGTGCTCTGTCTGTGGTTGGAGATGTGAGCTCTCCACTGTTCCTGCCCACCCTGCGCAGTCCACCAGCATGGACTCTGACCCTCTGGAACCATAAGCTCAGGTAAACACTGTCTTTTCTAAATCGCCTTGGTTGTGGTGTCTTTATCACAGCTCTAGATAAATAACTAAGATATAATGAGAGTGAGTGCAGGCCAAAAAACTTGGTCTAGGAACACATGCTTCCCGTTTTCAAGGGTTCTAACAGGGCCATGAAGCTCTTGAAAAAGATGATCCTCTGTGCTGGTAGAGGCTGGGTCTGGGAAGCTGAATGCAGGGCACGTGGAGGAGATCCCTGCTGTAGAACAGATCTAGGGCTGAATGGACGAAACTTTCTTGTCAAGGGCCAGATAGCAAATATTTTCATCTTCATGGTTCTGTCATTCCATGTCAAATGGCCACATTCAATTCTGCCCTTGTAGTGCAACCAGCTACAACTGTGGTCTGGGATATTTTATTTGCCAACTTCTATTTAGAAAACTGAGCAGTCAAGACTCTTACGTACTTGAGAAAGAACTGAGCAGACATAATTCTGAGATTTGAGAGGCAAGGGACTTGGAGGGTTTGGGTTTAGATAGCTGGGGATACTTATGTTCTGTTCCCTGGGGGTGGCCAGTCGTAGAGGAATTTTCAGGGGCGAGATCATGAATTTGGTTTGTAGTTAAGGAGCTTGAGGAACCCAGGTCTGATTCAGAGAAATCCTCTCAACCTGAAGAATTAATAAAGAAGGTTCTTTTTAGATAAAACAAGGAAGTCAGAAATTTGACCTATAGTAGGTTGGGTGGGTCATGGAAATAAATATTGGACACTGTGACAGGTCAGTTAAGATGGGAAAATGAAAATCCTCCATCTACCGAGATGTCTATATTCTTCCCTTGAGCATTTCGGTAGACAGAATAAACCCAGGGCAGAGCAGCCTTCGTGCAGGATTGGAGCTTTCCCTGAGTTGCCACCCAGGGACAAGACTGTTTAGATAAGCAAGTGTTAGAGCAGAGAGACATGGAGTTCTTCACACTCTTCCTGACAGTGAGCTACGAGCTCACATGTGTCGTGACCAAATAAACAGACTCCACTGGAGACAGCGGCTGGAGAGCCTGGATCCTCGGTGGAAGTCTGGAGTGGAAAGGAATGTTAAGAGCAGCTGAGGACACGGGACACTTGTTGGCCGTGGGGGCAGGGGGTGTTCGTTGCCACAGTGGTTTGGGATCATAGAAGAGGGAAACATATCAGGGTCTAGACAGGGCGTTACAGTGACATGGCCGTGGTAAGTGGGGACAACCAAAGGCCGACAGGACACGTGGAAAAGTGGTCGTGTGTGCACTCACGCCTCCCATGCAGGGCTCTGAAGGCTCAAGCAGCAGAATTCAGTTGATATGCAAAAAATAGAAAACATGGATCCGATGCTGCCAGAGCAGCCTCTGGTGACCGTCATCTGCCAAGTGTTGACAGTTGGGCTCTTAGAACGTGTGTGGTCATTCAGCGGGGAATGCAGGAGGGTGTGGGCAAGGCGGAGAGCTGAAGTGTTGCATCACGGGGTTGCATCGCCTCTGGACACAGCCTTCCCAAGGTCACCTCCACAGTCATTAACAGATCTTAAACTTGTCTCCAGTTCGGGCCACTAATTATGGCCACGGAGCTTCTGGCCAGTTGGTGCCTGAGCTTTTCAGCCGTCTGCATTCAGGCCTCTGCAGTCCACTCCTTCTGTAGGATCCAGAATCAGAACTAGGGTAAAGATGGAGTGGAAATCGAGGGAATGGCCAATTGGGAAGTTTGCATGGGACTGACCTGGGCCCTTTGCACATATGTTACAGTTGTGTAACTTGGTCTTCATGGGAGACTCCTAACGGTGAGAACAGGAGTTCTCGGACTCTGTTGCCCACCCTTGAGACCCTTTGCCCCTACTGGACTGCCTTGTCTGGCCTTAATAGGAGAGGAGGTGCCTAGTCTTACAGCAACTTGATAGTGTTGCTATCAAGTGTTGATTCGATGGGAGGCTGCCCTTTTCTGAAGAGAAGTAGAGGAGGAGTAGATTGGGGGAGGGAGGGACTGGGAGGAGAGGAAAGAGGGGAAACTAGGTTTGGGATGATAAACAAACAAACAAACAAATAAAAGTTTAAAACTAGGATAAAGACAAAGTCGTCTGGAACACTCTTAGCATACTGTCTCGGCAGTGCCAGGTCCCATCCAGAGAGACAATGGCTCCAGCCCCCTCCTGCTTCCTCCTAGTTCCCAGTAAGTTAGAACATGCATCGTTGGGACCATTTGCTTCAGATCTGCATAAAGATCTGCCAATTAAAAATTTTATGAAAAATCAGGTTTGTATTTGGAATAGATTGTTAGCCTTTGCTAGGGAAAAAAAGCGTATCATACACACCTACGATAAAGCAAGTTTGGGAGACTTCGCTCTGTGACCCAAGCAGAATTATATCTGTTAAACCGTTTGATCTCTAAACGCATTTTTTTTCCAGTTTCATGCTGGAGATACAATATTGATAAGCTGCATGACATTCTGACTGATAGCAGACATTTCAAAAGACTGTAATAAGAAAAATAATATCCTTTGAGGAGCATTTGTGATTTATCAGAAGGAATTAGTGTATAAGCGTGCTGCCCTCGTTGGAGATGATTTTGTCCCTTGGGCCATGGCACGGAGGTATGTAACCACCCATCTGTACTGGGGCATGAGTGACCTTAGTCTCTGAAGCCGGCCCACAGTGTGGGGAGCGGATGAAGTCCTGAGTGAGTGTGTGTTGTCGGCATGAGCATGACTATGCCAAGGATCTCAATGCCTCAGACCAATGGGAACGACAAGGCCTTCCTCACGTCAGCCTCATGGAAATGGCGAGATCTTCCTTTGAGGTATGTATGAATCTTGACAGGGTATCAGAAAGTTTGGACTGAGGCTTCCTCCTCTAGCATATTTACAGCAGGAGAATGATCTCCTGCAGTAGAAACCTCCTACTAAGATTAGCTAAACAGGCCTCCTCATTTACAATAAACCTCCTCAGGCAGCTAGGGGAATCTCTCTTCTGCAGGGGGTATAGCCTGAGTGATGGAGGAGAGCTCCTGTGACAGTTTGCATATGCTTGGCCCAGGGAGTGGCACTGTTGGGAGGTGTGGTCTTGTTGGAGTAGGTGTGTCACTGTGGGTGTGGGCTTTAATACCCTGTCCTAGCTGCCTGGAAGTCAGTATTCTGCTAGCAGCCCTCAGATGAAGGTATAGAACTCTCAGCTCCTCCTGCACCAGGCCTGTCCGGATGTTGCCATGTTCCAGCCTCGAGGATAATGGACTGAACCTCTAAGCTTGTAAGCAGCCCCGATTAAATGTTGTTCTTATAAGAGTTGCCTTGGTCATGGTGTCTGTTCACAGCAGTAAAATCCTAACTAAGACACCTCCAAAGCCCACCGCAGAGTGACATACTTCTTCCAAGACCACGTCTCTTATGGGCCAAGGATATCCTCTGTATGGGCCAAGTATATTCAAACCACTACAGTAAGTAAATATGTAAGTAAATATGTGGGCTCGTGAACCTCTTCCCACTCCATGCTAGGATGTTGATTGACCTAATCTCGTGGGCTGTAAGTCCAGATGTGCAGAAGTTCTGTTAGGTTCCAGATGACACATTTTGCTTTGGTGTTCCCCAACTCCTGGCTCTCACAATTTTTCCATTCCTTCTTTTGAAATGGTCCTCGCGTCTCAGCTATGTGTATGATACAGATGTCCTAAATCTACAGTTGAGTATTGCAGTGACATTTATTCTCTGTACCTGCGCGGACTGTGAGTTTCTGCATTCACCATTCACCATGAAAAGAAATGCACTTTTCTGGTTTATAGATAGATAAAAAGTATGCTAGGTTGATTTAGCGGAATGATAGTAATAGTTCACCCCTGGAGCTTGTGAACTCTCCCCAACCATGGGTTCTCAACCAGATTTTCAGTACCAACCATTTGCTTCTTCCTGCGGAGCAGACCTTAAATCTAATCAGAAAGTGGTTAATTACTTCCATAACGTGTGTGCCACTGTAGCAACCATAGGCATATCTTGTCATGTCTTTTGCTATTGCATTTCACATGGTTCACATCTGAGTAAGATGTTGATATTCCCCCCTGCCTCCCCTAGTAGTCTGAAGAGCAACTTTCAGTACTATGAAAGCCATTAGCTTTTTGTCTTTGGCAGCTTCTTTATTTCCGTGCAATCTCATCATTCAAACCACAACAGCAAACTATTTGAAGATAGTCTAAACCATGTGTGATGACACACTCTTGTAATCTCACCACTAGGGAGACAGATGGACAGATCAGCACAAATTTGAGGTCTGCCGTGATTAAACTTCATTACCAATTTGATAAGATTTAGAATCGCCATAGAAATACACACTCCTGGGTCTGTCTAGGAAAGTGTTTCAAAGAGTTTAGAAAGCAAGCCCCACCCTGAACCTGAACATAGGTGGCACCAATCCTTAAGCTGGGGTTCCAGGCTGAACAGAATGGAGAAAGGAAGCTGAGCCCTGGCCTTCATCTCTACCTGCTTGCAAATGTGATGGGGCCACCTGCCCCGTGCTTGTGCCGCCATGCTTTCGCTGTCATTGTGGACTGTAACTTTCACCTATGAATAGGAGTAAACGTAAACAGTCCCTTAAGTTTTTTTCATCAGCTGATTTTGTCACAGCAACAGAAGAGAAACTAATCCGAGGTCAATCCAGTATACACAGGGAGTCTTAGGATAGGTAGAGCTACATGGTGGGATTTTTGTCTCAGGAAAACAAACAAATCAATAAATGTAGCTTAAGTTATTTGCCTTATGGATAATAGCATAATAAGGAGAAGGAAAAGAGATTCATTTTCCCCTCGAGTCATAAAATTTTTTAACAGTCAAGAATTTGTATGTTCTCCTATTAGCAATAATGAGACAAACCCCTTGAGTTAAGTGATAGGTTATTCCTCCACCAGTGAAATGAGCCAGTTCAAGCCAGATTAGATCATATTAAAGGCAGGTTTATTTGGGTGAATTCTCTGGCCCCAAGGATTAAAGCTAGAGGCATTGCCATGGGGAATGGGGAGGAAGAAGAGAAAGAGAGAAAGTGCACACAGACTCAAAGAAAGAAGAGGAGGAGGAGGAGAAAAGGGGAGAAGGAGGAAGAAGAGGAGGAGGAGGAAGAGGAGAAGGAGGAGGAAGAGGAGGAGGAAGAGGAGGAGGAAGAGGAGGAGGAAGAGGAGGAGGAAGAGGAGGAGGAGGAGGAGGAGAAGAGGAGGAGGAAGAGGAGGAGGAAGAGGAGGAGGAGGAGGAAGAGGAGGAGGAAGAGGAGAAGGAGGAGGAAGAGGAGGAGGAAGAGGAGGAGGAAGAGGAGAAGGAGGAGAAGGAGGAGGAAGAGGAGAAGGAGGAGGAGGAAGAGGAGAAGGAGGAGGAAGAGGAGGAGGAGGAGGAAGAGGAGGAGGAGGAGGAAGAGGAGGAGGAAGAGGACAAGGAGAAGAGGAGGAGGAGGAAGAGGAGAAGGAGGAGGAGGGGGAAGAGGAGGAGGAGGAGGAGAAGAAAGAAGAAGAAGAAGAAGAAGAAGAAGAAGAAGAAGAAGAAGAAGAAGAAGAAGAAGAAGAAGAAGAAGAAGAAGAAGAAGAAGAAGAAGAAGAAAGAAGAAGGGACCAAAATGTATGGATTATACAGGGAAGAGCCTCTGGGGGAAGGGCAGCCCAGACCCTGGCCTGAAAGTTTAGGGTTAGGCAGGGTATGCCAGGCAGGGACTGAGGAATGCTGGGAAAACCTGGAGGCCAGGTCTGCTTTGATATGTACAATAAGTTCCCCAGTCTCTTGTCTGGGCCTGAAACCAAACAGTAAGTAAAATCCTGCCAAGGTCTTGGTCATCTGGGCTCCTTCATAAAGCGGCTGAACGGAAGTCTACTCCAATGGACAAGTAGTCTTTGCCTTTCAAGTTCACCTTAGATTTCATCCAGGGTTCTGATTTCTGTGGGTTTCATTGACTGGTGCTCTTGCAGACAGCAAAGGTGCAAAATGCAATTTTAATGTCTCACTAATTGACGCATGATGTGGAGAGGCTGAAGATGGATGGTGACTTATCATGTGTGCCTGGTGATGTTCAGCATCGAGGTGAAATGCGATGCACCGCACCTGTTCGTGCTGCATGACAAGCTGAGGGTGTCATTCAAACGGCTGTACACATGCTTCTCCTTTGAACAGAACTTTAAGTTCTTTCAAAGCACATCTATGTTTTCTTTAGGGACCTAAGATTCTAATGATAATAATAATAAATAATAATAATAGTAACATTGCCGCCATTTTAGAGAAACTCACCCCAGTTTGCCCACGCTTCTCTGCGTGGCTGTGATTGGTCTCAGAACACAGCGACTGCTCTCTGTTGTTTTCCCAGATGAACTGTCATTTCTGCCTTCGCATTCGGAGCATCAGTAAAGACAGATGCTAAGATTGGCAAAAGGGATACAGAGTGAAGAAATATATTTAAAAGAAAGAAAACAGCGCGCATGAGCGATGCATTTCTCCGTGTAATTACCTTTTTTTTCAGATGATTCAGCGCAGCTACTTCGAAGTAAAAATAGTGTGTGAGCGACTTAAAGTGATGCCTTTTCCCTAAGCTGTGCAGAACAGAGCGACGATGATCAGCAGGGGAGCGGGGACAGGGCTGAGGATGTGCTGTGCACAGAATCTGAGGCACAGAAAGCAGTTTACCTAAGGACGCACACCTTTGGATACGCAGTGATTTGACCGAATTGTCTCAAGTTTGGCGAGCACAACTGCCCTCGTGCAGCAGAAGCCACAGGCCCAGAGAAGGCTCACTGCCCAGTCCCACCTCTCTGGTTTATCAAATGAAGACAATTATAAGAAAACAAAACAAAGCATCAAACAAGGAAAACAAAATGGCACGGTGCCCGTCTAAAAGCAGCTTCTTTTAGAGAGTCCAGTTGCTAAGGACAGGCTCTGCTAGTCAAAGCCCCTTTCTCTTTTCTTCTAATTTTTAGTAGATCCTTTTGGCTGGTGCCCTAATCCTGAGGCTCAAGTGAGCTCAGAAGAAAACCAAAGGCTGTCTCCACCCATAGGAACCTATTGGACTTGGCTGGTGGGGGGCAGATGCTCAAATAGTGAACTGCTATCGTAGCATGAACGAGACCCTGGATTTCACTCTAGAACTCCCTGGAACTATGTGTGTAGTACACCCCTCTAATCCCAGTATGCAGGAGGTAGAAGCAGGAGAGTGAGGGGTTCAAAGACAGCCCCTGCTACATGAAATCTTGTTTTGAAAAGCAAAACAGAGTCTGTTGGATTCACACTATATTCTGGAACCCTTTTAGAAAAAGATGGAGTCCTCGATATGTAATATGAGCATAGTGAATAATGCGTGAGCTGCATTGGCTGGTGTATAATTGATTTTTCCTGCCAAAATACATGAAAAAAGAATTAGCGCAGTAATCAATGTTTCCATATTATAAGAGAATCAAAGTAATAAAATAATAGATTGGCTTGGCCGTCTTAATGAGCCAGAGTGCGCTTTGTTATTGTGAGAAAGTCAAGGCATCTGCACATGTGGAAAGATGAGACAGCTCTGAAAAGACAAAGCACGCTGGTCCAGGTCCCAATACCATGCTCACACCTCTCCTGGAACACCGTTCTTATTATGTGTGTGAATGGAGGTCCTTAAATCTTTCCCTGGACACATCTTCTAAAGAGCATGCATCAACTGTAGGTCTGGCTAATAAACCATATACCAGCTAATAAATGATTTGGTCTGAGACCAATAGACACTACGACATTTTCATCAAGGTTTAGAATGAAATCTCTTACTGCCGTGATCATGTACGGGAATGTGTAAGCCTGGACTGCTTCTCGTCTGGTAGGCTACTCAGCAGCAGAGTTTCTCCAAAGCCTCCATCATGGTTCACCCAAATACCAGCCACTGGACTTCGGATTAAGGATGAAAGATACACGATCCCACCCCCAGCCCAACCCTGGCACGGCCAACTTACTCAAACCCAGAGCATAATGATCTCGGGGTGTGAGGAACTTAAGGATCGAAGTTTCCCATCTCAGAGGAATCCTTAAAGTCTGTTTTGGGATTCAGCTGTTACTTTCCTCTTTAAGTCCTTTCTTGGCCCGCGGATGGCACGTTGCATTAGCTAAGTAAATAGGAAACTAGAGTCTGGTTTGAGGATAAAATAAATCCGTAGAGCCTGAGAGGAGAGAGGGAGGCCACGAGCAGTTGACTGAAGCTCCTTTTGCTCCCTGGAAATGAACTTGGAAGAGCAGTGAAGGAGGAGCAACGGAAGGTTTTGAAGCATCCAGTGTCCCCTGCAGAAAGAGGTGGAGAAGCAATCTGGTGGGTAGATTCTGCTTCCTAAGAAGAAAGCTCAGAGATGGACTAAATGTCAGGGCAGTCTGAGGACAATGCTCCTAAAGGACATTCCATTCCTTAACCTGTTACCAATATGTGATGACTGAGACAATAGACTGTGTTCCCTGTTCATCATTAGTACCTGCTGTCTTAGTTAGGGTCACTATTATTGCTGTGACAGAACACCATGACCAAAGCAACTTGGAATGGACAGGGTTTATTTGGCTTCATCACTGATGGCAGTCAGGATAGGAACTCAGGAACTTGAAGGCAGGAACCAGTACAGAGGCTATGGAGGGATGCTTCTTACTGGCTTGCTTCCGTTGGCTTACTCAGCCTGCTTTCCTATAAAACCCAGGACCAGGAACTCAGGGATGGCACCACCCACAATAGACTAGACCTTCTTTTTTTGCGGGGTGGGGGGGGTGGGGGTGGGGTGGGGGTGGGGTGGGGTCGGAGGGTGGGGGGAAGGGGCGTAGATTTGAGACAGGGTTTTCTCTGGGTAGTTCTGGCTGTCCTGGAACTCACTTTGTAGACCAGGCTGGCCTTGAACTCAGAAATCCACCTGCCTCTGCCTCCCAAGTGCCAGGATTATAGGCGTGTGCCACCACGCCCGGCTTCTCCAGGCTGATCTTTGAAGGCATTTTCTCAATTGAGGCTCCCTCCTTTCAGATAACTCTAGCTTGTGTCAAGTTGACATAAAACTATCCAGCACACCAGAGTCTTTAGTTTTTCTGCACCTAACTTCCTCCTTCACAGTCCGCATGTTTTGAACAATAAATTAAAGTGGCAACTTAGATAGACATACTAATCTGTGACTCAATATTTGACAAGAGGGCAGAGAGGATTTACGTTTTGATCTTCAAACACCGGAACTGAAATGACTTCCTTGGCCAGTTTTCAAATCAACAAGACTGCAAGGGCAAAACAGAATCTCCACGCATTTGATTGACCTCGTGTGAGCTGAACTACTGTTGACAAGGAGCAAGAACTCATGAGAACATTCCTGAAAAATAGCAGATGAAAACTGATTGGAGCCAGAAGCATTTTAATCAGGTCAGCCGGGGCCGTGCCTGAACGAGACAGAGGACAAAAGCATCCAACTGCATATATTGTGTGTAGCATGACTCACGCGTATATTTAATAATAACTCGCCTACCTTTGTGTGTGTGTGTGTGTGTGTGTGCGCACCTGTGGAGGCCAGAAGATAACCTGAGGTGGCAGTTTTCACCTTCCATGTTGTCTACAACCTGTCTCTCTTTGTTGTAGATGTTTATTATTCCTACACCAGGATGGGGCTCCAAGCTTCTTCCGATTCCCCTAGAGGTGCTCCTAGTCTCCCCAAGGAGCACTTCCATTAATGATGCACTACGATGCCTGGCTTTAGTTGGGGTCTGGAGATTCAAACTCAGATCCTCACAATCGATTGCATGGCAAGTGCTTTACCCACGGAGTCATTTTACCCTGACACCCTAATAGCTCATTTTGCTTTTGTTCATAATTTTGGAGAGGCTAGTTATTTGATTGGACATCGTAATGCATTGCACTTTAGAAACACCAAAAGATCTGTCGGTTTTTTTTTTACTTCCATGAGCTCACAAGCTAGAAGAGATGCGTGAGACAAACACTACCGGCTCCTCGATTTAGCATGCCTGGGAAGGCCTCTGTGAACGAAGTGCTTCCTTTGCAGCAGTTGATGAGGTGCTGTGAGAGGGGTCTCCGTAGAGCCCAGAGAGGGAGAGTGTCCTTCAGACAGAAACAGACGCTCCAGGTTGGAGCACAGGGCTGGACTGAAAGGACTGGAACCGGCTGGGTGAGAGGAGCAAGGGGAGCCTTTGGAGCGGTGGCCATTTGCATATTCAGTTGCCTGCTGGATGCTTAGCAGGGCTGTGCCAGGTGCTGACTACAGAGGCTTAAAAGACACAGGTGGCCTCTTCACGACTCCCGAGATTGGGAGGGGGTGGTGGCAGCTGAGCCTGGGATCGCTGAACAAACAGATAGCACTGTATAATTGTGGATGGATTATTAGTGGCATCCTAATAACACCTTTCTAGGCAACGGCGCCTATTTCACTGAACACCTCCTAAGTGCCACACGGAACGACCTACCGCTGATCCGTGCTCCCTTCTGCACGGCAAGTGTTTTCTCTACAGATAGGAATTGAAGCTTTCAGGTGGTGAAGACTGCAGCCTGTAACACTCCAGGCCTGGATTTGTACAGACACGGGTCTCTGTGGATTGGGAATTATAAAAGCCGAGGAATGAATCCAAGAACCCCAACACCTGCTGAAAATGCTGTCTAGAAACGCCTTGGGTCTACACTGGTTTCTGGTGCTGAGGGACGCACGGTGAGGGCTGCAGCTGACGAATGTCTTATCTGCTCTTCCAAGAGAGCAGATCTGAATGCTTTGCCGGGCAAATCTAGAGCCCAGCCATGCTCCACCGTATCCCCACCTCCCTCAAAGCAAAGATTTCCAATTACTGCTCTGCAGAAAAATGTCAAAAGCATTATTCAACAACTCATGATCCCGAGGTTTGTAATTTTTCGTATGTTTTTACCCTTATCTGCCAGCACTTGAAAAAAAAGACCAGCTTTTTCCTCTCAAGAGAGCTTAATTTGCAGAGCCGTGCAGTCTCCCTATTATGTTCTTATCGTCCTCTCCCTGTGGTAGGCAGAATGACGAGGATGACAAAAAAAAAAAAAAAAGCAAAAATATTTGAAGGCTTCCTGAAAATCTGTGGGATCCAAAATGCCAGAAGCTCCGGTTCTCCCAGTGACCTGGAATAAAACGAAGGGCAGCTGGCCTTAGCTCTTGAAGTCCACTCAGCAGGAGGTTCACAAGGTCCAAATCCTCCATCCTGGGGCCATTGGAATTTCCTCTAGCAGCTTAATTGAAGGATTAACAGCTCCGAGCTTCCTAAGGCACAAAGAGGTTCTCTCTCCAAAGGAATGCTCATACCAATACTATATTAAGTATTGGTATCCTAAGGACCAGAGGCCAGGGGAGCTTGGGATGGCTGGCTCTTCTCCGGTCTCCCTGGGCCTCCCCACACAATCTCTGATAAGGCAATTGACATTTTTCTCCGCTATGTGCAGTGTTAGTGCTATGCAAAAGCAAATTAAGCCTCCTAGCTCTGGTTCTTCCACCTAGGTGGCGCCCCAAGCCCTGCCTACACAGCAATTCTGAGCCGCAGTCTCCCTGGATCGGTTCCTCCCAGGATCCCCAGGAAGCCGGCGCACCAGGACTGCTGTTTCCCCGGGAGAGCCGTCCTCCCGGCTCAGGGGCTTGCTCGGGGGGAATCCCCGCCCACCTTGTCATTCCTGCATGGGGAATCCCCGCCCCCTGGGCCTGTCACTCCGGGAAGGTAGTTCCCGCCCCTCGAATCCAGCAGAGGGAAGGAATCCCCGCCCATTCTGGAGACTCGGAGCATCCCTGCGCTGCGCGGCGAGGGAGCTCACTCCCAGCGCCAGGGCGTGCTAGCGGCGGGCAGTGGGACGCGGCAGGGTGGCTGCTGCGGGCGCCCTCCAAGCGCCCGACCGATCGCAAGACGCTCGGGATCGCGCCTCCCGCGGCCACCGGCGAACCCCTGCGGCGCGGCTTCTCCTGGCAGGCGCGGCGGCAGCGGCTGCGGCGGCGGCACCGGTGGTGGCAGGGGCGGCGGTAGCTGCGCCGACACCGCCGGGCGGCGCCTGAGTCTGGACGCGCCAGGAGCGGCTCGAGCCTCCGCCGATCCACGAACAGGTGAAGAGACCTGGCGCTGCGGCCGCGACGGGGGTGGGGCTTCGGGTGGGCTCGCCGGGTAGCGGAGCTCGGTAACCCCAAGACGGTGTGCGCTGGAGAAAGTTCAGTGATAATCGGGTGCGGGAATCCCAGTCCAAGCAAAGCGGTGAGTGAGGGCACCCAAGTGGGTCCCCGCGTTAGGTGGCGCAAACTCCTCGTCCTTCTGGTGGGAGGTAAGAGGGGGCACAGTGGAGGAGAGCAGTTGGGCGGAGTGAGACGGAGACAGCGGGATAACCGGAGGCACATTGCCTGGGACGCCTAAATCGGACCAAGAGTCCTTATCCCAGTGTCTCCCTACCTAAGCCAGTTACTGTTATAAGGACCATGCTCCCGCTCTTCATGTCTCGCTAACCCCCTGTCCACTAAGTGGCGCGAGAAAGAGCCTGTATTGAAGAACAAGGACATCTTTGGGGTTTTAAGCGCCAGGGAGATAAGGGGTGTTCCAGCAGGAAAGTATTTCTTCTAGAAGTTCCCTCCTCCCAGCCCCCCCCCCCAAACCTCCTGCCCACCTTCCCCGTGAAGCACAATACTGAATTATAGTGGTGGGGAATGATCTAAGACCCTGAACAGAAGTTTACCAGCTGCCCTTCTGCAGCCCTGCTCTATGCATAGATCTTGATAAGGAATCCTGGAGTCAGACCAGGTCTGGCATGTCTGGTGGCGGACACTGGAAAGACCGACACCGGGGCATTCCAGAGTCTAGGCATATACCGGGACTGGAGGTTTGGGCACTGTGGAGGCCTGAACTGGGTCTTGCCTCTTTCGTGTGTTTTGCTTGTCAAGTCACGATGGAGCTCCTGAAGGTAAGTGGTTGCTGACTGACTAAAGAAAGTGAGCTTCTCTTGCAGACACACCCCTGAATCTTCAAGGCGCCTTCCCTGGGGGGAGGGGGTGTCTCCCACACTCATCTCTGCTCCAGGCTTGGGGGATAGGGTCTCTACTGTTTCTACCGGGTCAGCTTTTTCTGGCCTGTGACTTCTGGGTGGGAGCCAGGTAGGTACATGCTGGCAGGTGTGATGTGGGAGGGTTGCTTGTGAGGGTGGAATAAAATATCTCAGAGCACACCCCTGGCTGTGGGTGGTTGTTCTGACTCCATGAATTTCTTCTTCCATTAGGGTGAGCCAGGAACTGCTGCTACTATAAAAGCTATACCGTGGTGTGAGCTTGTGTGGTGTGTTATGGGGTAGGAGTAGCGGGGTGGTAGGCGTGGGGAGAGGAGAGTCAGAAGCATGTGAGGTATATAAATGCGTCCCCCTTGGCATGGTTAATAAACGCCTGGAAAAATATTGAATCGCGCTTTTACATCTATCATTGAAATTGATTTCAGATGCACTTCCGGCAGTTTACTATTTCAGGGAACGCATGATAATTCCTCTATTCATTTCAATCATTTGGAGCACCTGTGGTTTGCTGGGTCTAGGGGTTCCAGGGGAAATAAATGCATAGAGTAAAGAGACTCTGTCCCTGCTGGCATGCGATCCAGTGTAGCAGGAGAGATGTCTCTGGACAGCGATGATACAAGCTGGTGCCCTTCTGACCGTGGTCAGATCAATTCCTGATGTCAGCGCATCAGTCAATTCCTGATGTGTGGTGGGTGAAGGAATGAAGGGATAATTAAGTGACGAATTTAAGTATGTTCCAAATGAAACATCTTAGGGGTATGGAGGAGAACAAAGCCCCCTTTTCACTATGGGGATCAGAGGGCTTCGTGGAGGACCACCTAGAGGAGGAAGTGTGTGCACAGAGGTTCGTCCTGTCTTAGGATTCTTCCATGGCACCAGAGGCTGAGCTTTGACCACACAATCTAGTTTTCCAGACAGTTGGGAAATATCTGGGATTTTTGAGCAAGGGTCTATCACGATCAGGTGCTTGCAGGCAATTCCTGTAGAAAGAACTGAGCTGGGGAGAGGAGAGACGGAGGGACTGGTGAGAAGGTTCTTGCAGATGGTGGTGGGGAGGCAGTGAGGGTCTAAGCTGGTGGATGATAGCTTGTGACAGGGAGGGAAGGCGTCACAGTCGCTGGCTGTGGGGCATGGGTGGGATTCAGGGAGCAGAGACAAAGCCCGCCTACTGGTTCTGAGTACAAGTAGGTGAGCCCAGTTGGGGAGCCTGGGGTTGTAATGTCTGACAAAGCAGCAATCTGGGGAAGTCCTTTCAGACTTTGCATGCATGCGTGTGTGTGTGTGTGTGTGTGTGTGTGTGTGTGTGTGTGTGTGTGTGTGTGTATGTGTGGGTGAGTATGAGCGAGTGAAGTGAGGGTGTAGTATGAGGGTGTAGAAGTGAGAGGATCATTCTGTGGAGTCAGTTCTCTCCTTTCACCATAGGTTCCAGGAACTAAACTCAAGGGGGACCTATGGGGTAAGCTTCAAACCTCGCTGACTGCTGAGATTTCTCTCTTGCTACATTATCCAGCACACATATACAAGAGAGAGATATACAGACACACAAAGAGAGATACACACAGAGACACACACAGACACACAAAGAGACATACATACAGAGACATACATACAGAGAAAGAGACAGACATACACAGGCACACAGAGAGAGACACACACAGACACACAAAGAACAGATACACGGAGAGATACAGAGAGGGTCACATACATATACAAAGACACATACACACACACAAAAGAGAGACATACACAGAGACACAGAGATAAAGAGAAACAAACATACATATAGACACACAAAGAACATACACACAGAGAAACACAAAGAAAGACAGACACACACACATACACACACATATACACACACACACCCCACATATGAGTCAAAGAATAGCCTTAGCCTTAACTGCTATGGTGCCTGCTTTTCAAAGTTGTCCCTGGGTGGTAAATCCTGGAAGATATTTTCTTCTTTGATGAAACTGACAAACCTCTTCTTCATCAAGATCCAGCTCCAGTGCCTCCTCTGTGACTCTGACACCATCCCCTGGGAGACCTCGCAGTGTTTCCTTCTCTGCCTGCTCTCCGCCAGGCTGCCCTGGCTATATCTCTAGGACCTCCCACACTAGACCTGGAACATGGCCTCAGGCTAGACAATAAAAGAATCCAGGGCACTGCCCCAGGCTGACTGCACCCTGGAGTCTCTAAACCCTGAGTGGGAGCTCCAAGGGGGCTAGCAAGGGAACTGCATAGATGCTCCCTTGACCTAGATCCCATGAGCCTGGGTGAGTCATACCTTGGGGGGGGGGGGCAGCCTCATCTAAAGGTGGCCCAGGTCTGGGTACACCAATCAAAAAGGGAGATTTATCTCAAAGAAGAGAAGTCCACCAAAGATCCTAGCCGACCCAAGAGGAGGCTGAGTCTCTTGGAACTTTCTTCTGGCTTTAGCAATGTCCCCAGACTGCCCAGCAGGAGGCTGAGCGCAGCAGTTTTCTGATGTAGTAAGAACCTATGGCAGGGACACTGATGCCCAAAGAAATGAAAAGGAAAGGCCGACCCAGAGCAGTCTGAAGCAGCGGTTCTCACTGCGAGTTGCAAACCCTGTGGGGATGGAACAACCTTCTTACCAGTGTTGCCAAAGATGATCAGAAAACACAGACATCTACATTAAAATTCATAACAGCAACAAAATTACAGTTATGAAGTAACAACAAAAAATAATTTTATGGGGACTGGAGAGATGGCTCAGCAGTTAAGAGCACTGACTGCTCTTCCAGAGGTCCTGAGTTCAATTCCCAACAACCACACGGTGGCTCGCAAGCCTCTGGAATGGGAGCTGATGCACACTTGTGGTGTGCTACATACTCATATACATAAAATAAATAAATCTTTAAAAAATAATAATTTTATGGTTGGGGAGGGGTCACCAGAACATGAGGAACAGTATTAAAGGGTCGCAGAGTTAGGAAGATTGATAGCTACTGATCTACAGGATGGTCACAGAGCCAGTTTGCAAATGAAGAAGATGATTGGACAATCGTGAAAATGGGCCCACCAAGTAACCAGTTGCGCTGAGGCGTGTTTGGAGCAGGTAGTGGTACTCAAGGAAGGTCTGTGCAGGAGCGGGCCCCTGTTTCCCCTCCCCAGGCGTGTTTGGAAAGCAACAGGAAAATGGGAGAGAATGGAAAGCCCCAAAGAAGGGGTGTTTGGGAAGGATGAGGCTGGAGATGATCATGAACAAGGGAAGGAAATGGCTGCCGCCTGCCTTCTCTGTGAGGAGAGGCAGAGGCTGGGAGAGCCCTGGAGAGAGAAGGCCACAGTGCCCCAGCCCGGAAATGGTGGAACCAGTTCTCACCGATGCAGGAGAGCTCTGCTGAGAGCTTCTGTGACACCGGCTAGGCTGGGAAGGCAGGCACTGTGCTACCACTGCCAGCCCGGGGAGGTGGCCCTGGTTCTCCCTGAGGTAGCTAAGGAGAGGGACGCCTGAACTGGAGGAGGCTTGGCTGGAATTTGAGCCATACAGAGAACTCCACGTCATTGGAATTTTGGAGTAGCTCCTTCAGCTGTTCTTAAGAGGTATTCTAAGAGGTACTGAGGCATGCAAGTCCCCAGATGTTGACCTCTGGTCTGGCCTTTTTTAACAGCTTGGGAAGAAGGGAAGAAGTCTCTCCCAAGTCCCTCTCCCAAGTCCTTCCCATTCCCACTGAATGTATTTTGGGGGAGCTTTTTTTGTTTTTGTGGGTTTTTTGTTTTTAAAGATTTATTTATTTATTTTATGTATGTGAATGCGCTGCAGCTGTCTACACACACACACACACACACACACACACCAGAAAAGGGCATCGGATCCCGGTACAGATGGTTGTGAGCCACCATGTGGTTGCTGGGGAGTGAACTCGGGACCTCTGGAGGACCTGTCAGTGCTTTTAACTGCTTTTCATCTCTCCAGCTTCCTTGTGGGAGCTGTTGAGAAGGCTTGTCCAGGAGGCTTGCCTTCGCTGGTGGGTGAAGAGCTTTAGGATGCTCTGCACTATCTGCCCCGCCCCCCACCCCGATGTCCTCATCCTAAGGAGCTCTGTGGCCTGCCTGCCTTTTTATTCATTGCCTTTCAGCGGTGGCTCCACCTTCATCCTCCCGAGGAAAGGCCCAGTCGCTGGGCTTCAGCAAGGGTGGTCTGCCCTGTCCACTGGGATCTGGAGAGGGGTGGTGCATCGTCCCTCCCAGTGCCTGAGGCCCCGGAAGAAAGAGTAGTACCCTCCCTCCCTCCCGCAGCTGGAACTGGAACTGCAGCACACCTTTTGCTTGATGAGAGAACTCTTGTCAATTCCAAAACAAGTGAGCCAGATGCAGGTAGATGGGGAAGACATGAGCACCCAGCACCTCGGGTTTATTAATGGATCTTTGATTGCACACAGAAAGATGAAATAAATAGTTATTAGTGAAGAAGGGGAGAAATGGGGCACTTAACTTAATTTACTAAACACTCCTGATATGTACGCTAAACTAAATTAACTCTGGGAGAAATGTGAAGAGTGCTTCTTAGGGAAATAGAAACCTTGAATTTTTTTTCCTCCCATTCTTTATTTTTCTACCTGGATTGTTCATACCTGGATCGTGTTGCCCTTTGGGCTTATGGATTAGTTGCATATTAAAAGATATGTACTTTATGATATTTAAAACTTTAAAATCTTTATATTAGTGAAATGGGGGGAATAGAGTTTGGTTCTGGGTAGTTAGACACCTGAAGCAAGGCAGATCGTGTGATTTAGTCTGTGAACTGAAGGGGGTCTATATTCTGTTGACAAATGTTATTTTCAGAGGACACCACGTATATACAGCTTGACTCCACTTGACGGTTGCAGAGGCTCCTTGCACTGTGCTAAGCTGGCTTGCTCTAATGTAGGTGTGCAAACAAGATACATTTTGTCTATGGAGTCTGTGACTCTGGGAAGAGACCAGCCTGGGGGCTTTCTCTCTCTAAGATGTCAGGCAACACCCTCTCCACCCGACTCAACCCTCATCACATCAGGTCTTGGGTGTTCCCTGCTTTTGCTACCTATATAAATACATTAAGAGCGAGTGGCTGTCTAGAAACTTGCAGACAACAAAAAACTTAAGAATTCTAACACAGTCTAACGAAATCAGATAGTCATAAACATCTGGCCCCAGAAGTCATCCTCGGGTTATTCGTTTTTAGGTGATCTTTTTCCTCTTCTTCTGTGATTCAAAAGTACTTTTTTTCTTAAAGATTTATTTATTTATTATGTGTATGTAGCTATCTTCAGAGACTCCAGATGAAGGCATCAGATCTGATTATGGATGGTTGGGAGCCACCATGTGGTTGCTGGGAATTGAACTCAGGACCTTCGGAAGAGCAGTCAGTGCTCTTAACCATTGAGCCATCTCTCCAGCCCTCAAAAGTACTTTTAGAACATGAAGGTTTGGGGCAAGCAGAGATGGGGACCATGGTGTACAATATGAATTTATTTTGCACATATAATTTCCATAGGTTTTGAATGGAATAATAGCAAGAAGGTGGCAAAAATTTGTCAGAAGCATCTGGAAACGACCGCATCCCTCCAGAAGGATAAAACGGACTCACAAACCCCACAAACCCTTGAACAGGATAATCTGCTGCTCCCTTACCTAAAGGGTGACGTAAATTGAGGCCTTCCTGGATAGGATCTGTGCTGGTTTAACAGTTTCCTGGGCAGAGAGGCCTCTGTGGTATCTTTGTCCTTTATAGAGGACCCCAGACAGGGTCCATGGAGGTGTTCTGCAGGAGTGGAAATGGATTTGAGCAGATCTGTTCCGGGGCTTGTTTTTTTATTAGCACTTGGGCGTCTCTAGGACCTGGACTTTGTAAGTACTAGCTTCACTCTGGTCCTTCAACGGAAACATCTAAACTAAAACACGCATCCCCCTATCATTCTGGCCTCAGAAGAGTGATCATCCTGCTTTGCCAAAAGTAAAGATGGCATTCAGATCGTGCCAAAGGAATTCCTACTGGGAACAGGGACACACTCAGTGCCGTGTAAATCCAAAGTCAGTTCCTGGCTGGCAGCTGCCCACTGTGAGGCAGTGTGTTGAGCTGTGAGGAGGTGGGCAAGAGGTCAGTTTTGGATGCTGGTGTTCTGTGTGGGGAAGGAAGGTGGAAACTCGGCCTTCTGTGTCGGGGGCTCATGTGAGGGGACAGAGTGCCTGGGAGCTTTGACCTCCTGGGGGGGGGCTGTCCAACTACAGTTGCCCTAGGAGATGTAAGAATTCTTCAGCAGGGAGACAGAATAAACAGCAACTTGCCACTCTTTGTCAAAGGCCAGCCCGGCTCAGCCTGTTTAAATATGCTGAGTTTTTACTGTAATTCTAATAGTCTATACAATGCTCCTCCTGTAGAGTGGACTGACAAGTGCCTTTTAAGTTAACTGTAATATCCTGGACTGACAGAAATGTGTTTGGATACCCAGTAACGCCGCCTCCCTCGAAGAGTTCTGGTGATGTGGCCACCAGAAATGTCTTCACAACCTGCCCCTCCGTAGAGTGAGCAGGAGGTGGCTCCTCACCCGATTCAGGTTTGTGGGAAAGTGAACACACCCAATCAGCAACTCTTCTCGAGTGTCCCAGCATGACTGTCTCTGCACCCAAGGAGATGAAAATGCAGCCAAGGTTAATGACACAAGATGGCAATACACTGTGTGTGTTGGCCAATAGACACTTATAACAAGTCTGATTCCAGCCGTGTTTCAGCTCATTCCCAATGCCCTCCCCCTCGTCCCTGTGCCCTGCCCCATTTGGCACAGCGTATTTTATAGAGATTTGGGTAAAACTAGATTGTGCTATATTGGGTCTCTGGGTGAGGAAATTAGCTTTCAAGGCTAAAGCAGCCATGCAGATATTATTACAAAGTCACTCAGCATGCCAAATCAGTATGTCTCTCCCTCCACAGTTTCCTCAACCCACTCTCTACTTCCATCCTGCCCTGGTCAATGTTATTCCCAATATCATTAGGCTAAATGAAGAAACAGCTGTCCCCACTGTCCCCCAGAAAATAGGCTCTGAGTGTCCTCATCAGCGTGGGTTCTCATGAGAGAGCAGGCAGGAAGACAGCGTGAAGAGAGGAATATGCTGGAAAAGATTGTGTTCACCGCTCTCTGGATCTAATGCCGATCATGGAGACCCTAGGCAGATGTAAAGCTGATTGATAGCTCGATTGGTGACTGCTGTGTGGCGGCAGTCAGAAATTTTTGACACCAGGGAGAGACACACCTGGTACACGAACACTCATCTACCATCTGGTTCCTCACCTGCCCAGTTTCTTGAGCGCCATCTTTACCTTGAGCCTGGGCATATCATAAGATGAGCTGTCATCTCCCTTTGCTCTGCAGGATCTGACATGGTAAAAATTGAGATGGTTCTAGTGTTCACTTTGGGCAAGCCGTATTATAGACAGGTTATACATTTTAACTTATTCAATTCATAATAATCCAGTGAGGTATAGCCCTGAAGGCTGCCAATACAAATTAATGCAAGCTTGGTGGCTTACAACTGCAGAGATGCACTCCCTCATGGTTCTAGAGGTCAGAAGTCTGAGATCAGGCTCCTTGGCAGGGCTGTGACCCCTCCAAGGGCATCAGGGGGAAAATGCCTCACCTCTTCCAGCTTCTGGTAGCTGTTGACATTCCTTTAGGCTCTGTCACTGCATTCTCTGCCACTGTCACCACATGACAACCTCGTGTGTGTGTGTGTGTGTGTGTGTGTGTGTGTGTGTGGTCTCATATGTGCATGATTCCACTTTGTGCCTTTTCCAAGGACATTAGAGATTAAATTTGGTGACAACCAGATTGTATCAGTTAAGATTCTATAGAGGAACAGAACTGATAGAATGAAAATATACAGCCAGGTATGGTGGCATATGCTTTTAATTCTGGCACTGCGGAGGCAGAAGCAGTGAATCTCCGAGTTTGAGGACAGCCTGGTCTACAGAGAGGAGTTCCAGGACAGCCAGAAAAGCCAGAGAAACCCTGTCTCACAAACAAAGCAAAATACCCTCCAACCAACATGTGTGTGTGTGTGTGTTTATATATATATATACACATATACATATGTGTGTTTATTAGATTGACTTAACAACACCACAGCTTGGTAGTCCACCAATGGCTGTCTCTGCATTGCAAAGGTTGAGAACTATAGAGATACAGTGTGGCTATTCAGTCCACAAAGCTGGGTACCTCAACAGTCCCAGCCTGGTGTGGAGGGTCTGGACGACTACTGGAGTGCCACCGGCCATCTTCAGGCCACATTGGAAAGCAGAAAGGGCCTACTTCTGATATCATGGGCTTTTCCATGATCCCAGAACCATCTGCAACTCTACTTTCAAGGGATCTGATGTCCTCCTCTGGCCTCTCAGGACACCAGGCACGCACATGGTGCACAGGCATACATGCGTGGGCAAAGCACTTATATATATGCCTCAAATATTAAAAAGATAGTCTTTGAAACACAATTCAAATCATGTCACTTCCTAGCTTAAGACTGGGGATTTCTCACTGTTGTTTGAATATGATCCATGGTAATGATTGTTGCCACCCATCGCCTTCCCTCTATGCCTAAGACCTGTCCTTTCAGTTCTGGAACCTACCATGTCCCATCATGCACTGGGGCCCCTCTACTTTTCAAAGCTTCTTCCCTAAGATCTTCGCAAGCCTGTTGTATAAGATGGAACCTCGTGGGCTCCATACAGGAATCCTGTTTGAAACATAGTCTTGATTTATCTGCTTATTTTCTGTATCACCTCTTGGAATACAAACCTCGTTAAAGCAAAGAGCTTGCTTTGTTCATGTATCTTAAGGGCCGACAGCAATCCTGCCACAGAGACGGTTATGCCAGGTGGAGCGGTCTTTCCATCCTTAGCACGCTCTCAATTTTTGAACACTTAAGAGAGTTCTCAGACTCAGAAAGGTTAAGTGACAGGAGACCACAGACGTGCCCTCTTAGATTAACATCTAGATCCCTGTGTCTCCTAAGCCAGAGGCTTCAGCCATATTCTACAGAGTCTCTGAGAAATCGGGATGGCCCAAGATCCTGGCAGTCCCTACAGATGACTGAGCTTCCTAAAAGTTCATTTCCTGCTCACAGATGGTTAATACACAGGGAAGAGAAATCTCAAGCTCAGATTCTCAGTTTCTCTGAGAAGTTGGCCTGAAACTTAAGCCCCAGAAGCAGAGAAGTTAATATTGCTTTCTCTCCACTTTGGGCTTAAGACTTTTCTGATCCATCATGAGACTTGATGGATTAAAATGCCTTCCGTGAGCCCTTCCCGGGAGGGAAGGTAGAGGTGACCAGGGAGATTCTTACCTCCAGCGGTGTTGAGTGTCAGCGTCCTGAGCTGATGAGTAGTAGTAACAAGGGAACTGGAAAGCTCAGACGTCAGGGTGGGGTGGCGGTTTGTGTTGGAATCTGGGCTGTTCCTGTTTCTCAGAGGCTCTGTGTAGAACATGGCTGAGAACTTGGGCTTGAGTCTCGGCGGTCTTCGTTTGTCTGGTTGGAGGTCTTTTGTTGGTCTGGTTTTCCTTACACATCAGCATTTTTTCTGTATTTTTGGAGTTTTGTGGCCCCTACATCTGTTCCCAGATGCTGGAGCCCTTGGGTGACTGCATAGACTTCACCTGTAGGTTGGTAGACAATGACAAGTTATATGGAGCCTCTACCATCAACCTTGGTCTAGTCATGGAAGAAGCCAAGAGCGAATTCTTACCAGGTAAGAAAGCAGTTACCCTCACCCCCTTTTTTGTTGAATCTCTCTCTCTCTCTCTCTCTCTCTCTCTCTCTCTCTCTCCCCCCCCCCCCGACTCTCCTCTCCTCTTCTCTTTTCTCTCTCCCCCTTTTCCCTTCCTTTCTTTCCTCCCAGCTTCTTCTCTCCCTTTCTCCTTCCATCTTTTATTCCTCCTTTCCTCCCTCCCTTCATCCCTCCCTACCCCCTTCCTTCCTTCCTTCCTTCCTTCCTTCCTTCCTTCCTTCCTTCCTTCCTTTCTTCCTTCCTTCCTTCCTTTAATAAAGTTGCCTTTCTGCCAAAGCTGGTTTTGAACTCTTAGGCTCAAAGTGCCTGTTGCCACAGCCTTGTGAGTCACTGGGATAACAGGCCTAACCTGCTGTGCTCAGTTTAGACTTCCATTTAAAAAGAAGGCCAATCTGGAAAATTACATCAGCATGCCAGTAAGTAAACATCAACACTGGGAGTGGGGAAGAAACCCTACTCTTTCAGGCAAATAGTAATTGTAATTGTAAGCATGTCCAAGACCCATAAGTACTGGTTGGGCTTTCCTCGTGGAGAGAGAGGGCTACAATAGCGGATCAGCACTTGTGGCAGATAGAGCTGCTTTCCTGTGGGAAGGCAGAGCCCTGGCTACTGGATCCATCCTGCACTCCACCTCTGCTGTCGGAAGTGGGGTTTGCTATGGTAACCAGAACTTGCCTGAGGGTTGCGCATGTAAAGTGCCACTCATTGGTAGGACCCTTTATTTTTAGCATCTACCAAAGAAGAGCTGCTCATTGTTCCCGTTAACAGGCAGGTGGGTAGTCAGGATGGAGCCAGGATGAATTTTATGTGCTGTTCTCATGTGGAATGGTACCACCCACCACAGTTCTCACTAGTTGGATCATGGTGTGCTTCTGGAATTCCGTTGGTTCAGATCCTTGCTGGAACCTGCACGCTAGGATAGTTGGACTTACTATTTTTTTTTTTTCATTTTAATAACACGTTCTCAACTGCTGTTCCCGATCTTCGTCGGGGCACAGCATGCCAATTTTGTAACAGCGGCGGTCCTGCAGCTAGGAGGAGGGTAGCTGCCCATAAAGTCATTGAACGCTGGGAAAGTACAGCAAACATTTGGAGGGAGGTAGCATTTTTCCTCTCAACATGATGCTCAGTTTTCTCTTAGGGCTTACCTTCTGTCCTTGATGCCCCCAAGCTAGCTTCTTCTACTTTTTTCATTTGGCTAATATTTATTTAATGCATGGCACATAAAGAAATGTTAGGTATGCCTCCCATTCTGTATACATGGGCAAAATAAATGCAATTCGGGTTTCTTTGAATTATCGAACATGTTAAAGTACTCAACTTCTTGGAAAGATTGGCAGGAGAGAGAGGGGGGAGCCTTTCAGGTCCTTCCCTTTCAGTCTGCGCTCGCTCGCTCCACAAACCATCCCTTCCTCTGAGGCTTAACTAGTACTGTCCACTTCCTGTGTCTGTCCCTGCCTCTGACCCCAAACGTTCTATACCAAGTAAGGTTTTTTCTGCCCTTGTATCGTGCCTGGTCTAGAGGAAGGAAAAAAAAATTGCATCAAGAACATAGCATGGCTTCATGTGTAGGTCTGCACCCCTGTAATCCCAGCACTTGGGAGGAGGAGGAGGCATGGAGATGAGGGGTCCAAGGTCATTCTCAGCTACTGACTTTGAGGCTGAGCCGGGTTGCATGAGACCCTGTCTTAAAAATAAAAGTCAAGTGAGCCCCCAAAACCTCATTTTCTGGAGACTTGAGATTGGCTAGGATCCTTCTGGGTAGGAGCTGGGAAGCTGACTCAGTGGGGTGAAGTGCTGCTTACTATGCAGACATGAGGACCTGAGTTCAAACCCCCAGCGCCCACATAAAGGCCAACTATGAGTGCCTTAATTCCAGCACTGGGTGAGCAGAGAGAGGAGAGTCCCTGGGGCTCACTGGCCATCCAGTTTAGCTAAAATGATGGTTCCCAGGTTCAGTGAGAGACCTTTCTAAAGGTAAGGCTCAGGCCAACAAGAAGGATATGCACTATCCACCCATTCCCCACCCAGAGATCCTCCTTGGCATTTTGCAATGCATATCTAGATCTCAGTGAATCTGGGTGGCTTGACCTGGACGTAAGCTGTAGTCTAAAGTGCAGCCAGTGTTGGTGTCGGCATTGGCCAAAAGAGTAGATTGGAAAGCTTATCAAAACATTGATCATGGGTCAGTGAGCTGGTGTGGCAACACAGACCCTTGCCACCAAGGCTGATAACACAAGTTTGGTCCCAGAACCCACCTGATGAAGGGGAGAGAACTGGTTTCCACAGTCTGCCCTCTGGTTTCTACAGGTGCACCATGGCACATTCAAGGCCACACAAGCACACACCTCACACACAAAACCCAGACCGCTTGCCCAGTTTTGCTGAGACACAAGCATGTGTCAGTACTGAGACGTCATGCATTCCTCATGAAGTTTCTTCTTAAATGAATGAAATTCGTGTTGGCTGTCATGTCCAGGGCAGTAGAGAAGAAATGGGCCACCACTCTCAGCTGAGCTATGAGGACGCTACAGTCTAAAGTGGCACTGCTCTGATATTCTAGCTGATGAGTCTTCCGATAAAAGTGCCAGAAGAGATCCGCTGTCATCAACAGTCACTTTTCTTAAGTGGGAAAAGTCTCATTTTGCGTGCTATCTATTGTAGATGATTTTCTGAACGTCCTATGCGAATCCATACATGGTTCTGCTTACTTAGTCAATCAATTATGTCTTTGAGATCTGCCATGTGTGAGGCCTTTGAATTACAGTGAGAAAGACTGGCATCCCATGAGTGAGGCCAAAAGACCATGTGTTCTCCCATCAAACCACATCTCCAGCTGCATATAATCTGCTTTTCTGAATGACGCTACATTTGCTGAATCCAAAGATAGCTTCCGAGCCCAGCGCTTGATCACGCCGCACGTTCGACATGACCAGCGCCTCCTCTGCTCTCCCTGAGGTGCTCCCTGGTTCTGAATGGCACCGTTTGCAGGCGTTCCCCTTGGCTAGCCAGTCAGCGTTCTTTTGCATTCTCAAGGCGGTCTCCTCACCCCACCCTTATCCCCGCTAATAATGCAGGGGAGTCCGAGACTGAACATGTGAGGTTTCCGTCCTTCAGTAAGGTCATTCATTTTGCAGTTCTAAATGGTACCCAGAAGTCAAGAATGCCCACCAATATATTCTTCATCTTGTCCTGCTTCCATATGTAACTGCTTACTGGATCCATATGGTCCATCCTCTCCCCCTTCTCCCTGCTCTTCCATCCCCTGCCTTTTTTCCTTCCCTCCCTCTTTTATTGTCTCGAGATAGTCTATGTAACTCGGTTGGCCTGACTCTGGACTCTTTTTTTTTTTCCTATATTCTTTGTTTACATTCCAAATGAGTTTCCCTTTTCCGGTTCCCCCCCTCCCCATAAGTCCCATAAGCCCTCTTCCCTTTGCCCGTTCCCCAATCCACCCCTTCCCACTTCTCTGTCCTGGCAATCCCCTACAATGCTGCATCAAACCTTTCCAGGACCAGGGCCCTCTCCTTCCTTCTTCTTGGGAATCATTTGATATGTGAGCTGTGTCTTGGGGATTCAGAGTTTCTGGGCTAATATCCACTTCTCAGTGACTGCATTCCATGTGTGTTCTTTTGTGATTGGGTTACCTCACTTAGGATGATATTTTCCAGTTCCAACCATTTGCCTAAGAATTTCATGAATTCACTGTTTTTAATTGCTGAGTAGTATTCCATTGTGTAAATACACCACATTTTCTGTAACCATTCTTTCATTGAGGGACATCTGGGTTCTTTCCCACTTCTGGCTATTATAAATAAGACTGCTATGAACATAGTGGAACATGTGTGCTTATTACATGCTGGGGAATCCTCTGGGTATATGCTCAGGAGTGGTATAGCAGGGTCCTCCGGAAGTGTCATGGCCAGTTTTCTGAGGAACCGCCAGACTGATTTCCAGAGTGGTTGTACCAACTTGCATTCCCACCAGCAGTGGAGGAGTGTTCCTCTTTCTCCACATCACACCAACACCTGCTGTCTCCTGAGTTTTTAATCTTAGCCATTCTGACTGGTGTTAGGTGAAATCTCAGGGTTGTTTTGATTTGCATTTCCCTAATGACTAATGATGTTGAACATTTCTCAAGGTGCTTCTCAGCCATTCAAAGTTCTTTGGGTGAAAATTCTTTGTTTAGCTCTGTACCCCATTTTTAATAGGGTTATTTGGTTCTCTGGACTCTTGATCCTCCTCCCTCTACCTCTCCAGTACTGGGATGACAGGTGTGTTCCTCTGTGCCTGTTAGCTGTGGTACCAGGGATCAAACACAAGGCTTTGTGTGTCCTAGATAAGCGCCCTACCAACTGTCTTCCCAGCCCTCCTCTTTTCTTCTTCCTCTCTTTCCTTCCTTCCTTCCTTCTCTTCCTTTCCTTCTATCTCTTTCTTTCCTTCCTTCCTTCCTTCCTTCCTTCCTTCCTTCTTTCCTTCCTTCCTTCCTTCCTTCCTTCCTTCTTTCCTTCCTTCCTTCCTTCCTCCCTTCCTTCCTCCCTCCCTCCCTCCCTCCCTCCCTCCCTCCCTTCCTTCCTTCCTTCCTTCCTTCCTTCCTTCCTTCTTTCCTTCCTTCCTTCCTTCCTTCCATCTTGACACATAGCCCAGGCTGGCCTCAAACTCAGGATTCTCCTGCTCCAAACTGGAATTAGAGACATATGCCACTATGCTCAGCTCAGATGATATTTCTCCACTTGGTCCTTTAAAATTTATCTGGAACCCAACCAGCTCTCAGCAATTTGCTCATCCAAGATTTCCTTATCTCTCAACTGGGCTATTTTAGAAGACTCCCAATTGCTTCCCCCCCACCCCCACCACCACCATAGTCTGTTCTCAATGGAGCATCCCGAATGATTCTAGTAAAATATAAATCATCCCATGTCACTGCACGCCTGCTCACTCCACGGCCACCAGGCCCTCACTGGTGCTTCCCCACCATGTCCCTCCCCTCTCTGGCCTGATCTGTTATCTCTTTCTGCCAGTTCTAGCCACAGCTGCAGGATTGTGCTTCAGGGCTATGATGTTCTTCTTTCTCGAATGTTCCTCTATCCTATAGCTGGGTTCTCCCTCACTTTCTCCAGGTCTTGATACAAATATCCCCATTGTTGAGGTCTTCTGTGCCTACTCAGTGCTATCCTAAGGTTTCTGGCCTCCATTTCCTGGCCTTAAGATAACATATAAATTCAGTATGTATGTTACTGACTTAATTGGCTTTTCTGCCCACTGATTGCAATGTAAGGCTGATGATGTTATATTTTTGGAGGGAGAGTTCTGTTTGGCTCGCTGCTATATCACCAACCTTTAGAAAAAATGCTTGGCTAGTAGCAGGCACTCAGGAAATATTAGTTGAGAGAATGAATTAGAATCAGTGATGTTTTTAATTTAAATACTGGTGCTCTGGGGACTTGATTTAATTGGCACAAGGTGCAACCCAAGCCCTGATCTTTCTCGAAGGCTCCCTAGGTGATTCTAGTGTGAGCCCAGGTTGCCAACCACTTTTGTGATCTGAACTCTGGTTTGGCTCTTTTTTTTTTTTCCTTCTTGGAGTTTTACATCTGTGGCATATGCTGTTATATTCTTAGAAAATCCATTCATCTCAAAACGTAAATTGCAGTGAGTGGGTCTAATAAAACTGATTCTATGTAGGGGAGCATATTTGGGTTTTAATTGGAGCATCCTATTAAAGTGAGTGTTCTGGACATTTATCTCTGTATAACCTTGGCTGAACTTGGACTGGGAGGATCGGGCCCTACATTACAATGTTCTTGGTGAGCTTTCCAACTTAACCTTAGCCTTTTTATTTTTTATTTTTTAAGAGAAGGGAATTGATGCAGGCTATTTATAAACTCTGTTTGCCTGAGTGAGCTATATACATTTTTAGCCCCTACCCCATGTCCACCTGCCCACCGTCTAAGTCCTGTCTAGCTCGTGAGGCTCAGGAGAAGACTCATCATCCTTTCTTCCCAGACAGCTCCTTCTAGGATGGTTGGCACAGTCACGTGGTACCCAGCTCCCGCTGTGTAGCAGGTGAGCCCCCTACATCTTGTCTTCTGTTGTTCCTTGTCCTTCTTCCTCTCAGACTAGACTATATTTTCTCTAGGGACACCAGGCCATTTTGTTGGACCTTTTTTTGAGTCCCTAGCAGTAGGCAGTGAGTAGACGCTGATGGATTGCCTAACTGTTCTGTTTACTGGATGGACAACATTATCTAAGGAAGGCTGCCCAGGTGAAAGAATGCCACATTCTTCATAATGAGGGAATATCCCCTTCATTAACACCCTGGCATTTGCCACTCTGGTTCATCATTGATCTATATCATTCTTATTTTATCATTTTTTTTATTTTCTCATATAATACATCCCAACTATGGCCTACCTTCCCTCTGCTCCTCCCAGTCCCCCACCACCCCCCACCCCTCCTCACACCACCCCTCAGCCCTAGATCCACTGTTCCTCCATTTCCCTTCAGAAAAGAGCAGGTCTCCCAGGGATATCAATGGAACACAGCATAACAAGATACGATAAGACAAGACACAGGCCCTCATATCAGGGAAGAACAGGGTCCCGAGAGCAGCCAAAGGGAACTGACTTAAGGAGGAGATTGAAAACCTCAGGATTTCAGTATCCTGATTCCAAACCTGCTCAGGGAAGCTCAGATATCTTCACATTTGGCCTTAATTCCAAAATCAGATGTAGAGGCATAGAATTGTAATTGCATCTTAGGCTTGCTAAACTAAAAAGACTCTGCCAAACAGGTCAATGGAGGCATTTTTAAGGCCTACCTATCTAGTCTTAGCAGCTTTCTTTTTTTTTTAAGTTGCGTGCTTTAAGATTTGTATTTATTTTATGTATGTGAGTGTTTTGTCTGCATGTGTCTGCAAACCGAAAGAGGAACTATAGTTGTAGATGGTTGTGAACCACTCTGTGGGTACTAGGAATTGAACCCGAGACCTCTAAAAGAGCAGTTAGTGCTCTTAACCACAGAACCATCTCTCCAGCCTCCTAGGTTACTTTTCAAGTAGAGCCACATTATCTGGGTGACATTCTTCATTTCAGCAGCCTGGGGAGAGCAGGGAACCTGATATACTAGAGTTGGAGGAAGGTCTGAAACTAAGCCCTTAACACCATTACAACCTTTTGAAGCCCTGGTTTAACAGAAAGTGAGACAGGTGAGACAGGAAATGTTACAAAGCTATCTCCATCTGTTTGGAAGTGAAGGGATAAGAAGTGGCAAAGAAAAGGGAATTGTATCTTCCCCAGAAGGGGAAAGGTTACCAGACCAGCTCTTCACAGGGGCGCTGTTGGTCCAGTCTTTTCAGCTAGGGGCTCGATGGTTGGTACCCTTATCTTTTCATTGTTTTGTCTAAGACAGGGCCTTGCTGTGTAACCTAGATTAGTCTCACATTCGCCATCCTCCTGCCTCTCCTATTGGATCACAGGCATGTGTCACTGCACCCAGCCTTTGGGATATCCTCATCAGGACCTAGCCAGCAGTAGCCACAGAAGAAGGTGGGAGATCGTCAGGTGACCAGCTGTGCACCCAAAAGGATGGAAGAATTGGCACCAGAGATAAGGTTCCAGGGAATGAGAGTCAGGCTCAGCTCTGGCGCTGGCGTCACCCTCCTCCTCTTCCCACATTTTTACCAGCCACCTGAGAAAAGGCGTGGGTGACATGTTTCTCCCATTTGCTCATGACCCAGATCTGAGAAGCACAGTGACCTCGTTTCACTCCAGGAACCAGAAGGAAAGCGGAGGCCAAGCCTCACTGAAGTCAGCCAAGGGCTCCAGAGAAGATCCCTGCACTCAGGCATAAAAAGGCCAACTGCATTTATTACGGGATGGCCAGGAGCCTGTCCTAACAGCAGCCTTTGTGGGAGGGATTTAGTGCCTTAGGATGCTGTGTCTCTTAAATGAGGTCAGTCCTAGGTGTGTGGGGCCAGGGACCATGTTCTGCCCTAGCGTTCCACATCCAGCCTGTGCTTCCTGGAAAGACGTGAGGTAGAAGGTGACATATCCAGACAAAGGGCCCAGAGGAGAGGCATCCAGAGGAAGAGAATTCCAGGAGAGAAAGTTGCTGTCTTCCAGGTCCTTCCCCTTTCCCAGCCTGTGCCCCTGTGAATGGTCACTTCATCAGCTTCTCGGCTAGTGTCTCAAGCGTGTTCCCCCCCCCCCTTCCCAGGCCCTCCAATGGCCCCACACCAAGTTCAGCCACCTACATTTTTCTGCCCTTGTGTTCTGATGGCTAAGCATTCCTGTGGAAGAACAAGAAAGCAAACAAATATATCGACAGCACTTAAGTTGGTTATTGAGCTGTATGCCTGAAATCCCAGCACTTGAGAGGCAGGGGCAGGAGGATCCCAGCAGGTTCCAGGCCAGCCTGGTCTCCAGACACCAAAAAATCAAAACTAAAGCCAGACCTACCCAGTGACTTGCACTGGTATAACGGCGGTAGCGTAAATCTCTAAACTCGTCAGACACACGGGCTGATGCTGTTACTGGATGGTCCGCCCCTGGACCACACCAGTAACCACTGTAGCATTGACCCTAACTTTTGCCTCCCCTTTGCCTCCTACCAGTGCCTTCTCCTTGCCTTTTAGGAAAGAACAGTAGTGTGGTCTCCCAAGAGAGACACGGTAGAAATCCCCCACCCCCACCCCTAACAGTTTGATCTCATCACAGACTGCATTTCCACACCCAGCCCAAGTGCCTTCCTTCTTATCTCCTTGCACCAGATCATGTTTTGGGGGTGAGGGGAGGAACTGTCTGGTTTCACTCAGGATCGCTGATGAGGAATATCTTTTTAGTCTTTTTGTGTCGATGGGAGTTTCCTCGGCGACCAGTCTTTAATTAAGAGTGCTTTGCCTTGTATCCATAATCACCAAGTCACTTGAAAAATTGGTCCCTCTTGGTCGTCCCCAAGTCCCCAGTCTCTCATTAATTCCTCAGTATGCTATGATGTCTGATTTCTGGCCCACACACTTGTGAAATGCCCTCACCATGTCAACCCGTGGGGACCAATCCCTAATCTACTATAGCTTCTCAACACCACCGTCTCTGTGAGTCTCCGTTCCCTGGGATTCGCCGATGCCATGTTGTCTGTAGACCTCCTTTTGCCTCCTCCACCTCTGTCTGAGCCCTTTCCAAAGAAGCTCTCAGTGAATTCTTGCAACACACTTTAGAAGACCAGTGCATTGTTGGAGATAGGGTCTTATGTAGTCCTAGATAGCCTCAACCTCCTAACCCCTGGTCTCAACCTCCTACTTACTGAGATGGTAGGCACGTACTGCCATGCCTGGCCTCTGTTCCTTGTTTTGATTGAATCTTGTGCTTTGATTTAGAACAACCCTCCCCCACCCCACCCCTTCTGCCTTCCCCCTATAACACCAGCAATCTGAGGCTAATCTTCAAACCGTATCCACTTTCTATGGACCAGTCACTCCAAAATCTGTGCCATCCACAGTCTCTAAGCTCTGACTTCCCTGTTGTCTCTATCAGGGCAACACTGACTCCTCTAAAGCATTTTGACCAAAATCAAACTACGTTTATCACATTCCGCCCACAAATCTGTTCTTCCTCTGTCCCCCGGGTTGGCCAGCACCTGGATTACATATCACCTCCTCTAAATGAGAAATCTAGACTTATCCCTCACCTCTTTATTGTTCTCCATACTTTGACTTGACTGATTTGAAGCTGTAATCCATTGTGTGATGAACTAAATAAAGTATTGCAGTGGCTTTACTGACTTGGGTGATTGGTTTAAAAGAGAAAACAAGGGTCAGGGCACTGAAGTTAATGGCTGGAGAAGCAGTCCCATGTTGGGAATTCTTTTTCTTTCTATTCTGTCTTCCAAGAAAACATGGAGAACTCGGCAACTGCCTTTTCCTGTAGGTACCAAGTAGTCTGGTAGACTCACGTCCCAAGATTAGACTGTGTAGCACCCAGTGACTCCTCTACCTCGTAATTCACTGCGGCATCAAACCATCCCCCTCCGTCAACATTGTCTATGTATTCCACTTTATCCTGCCTTCCTAACGGATTGCTAGACTTCTGAACAGATGAAGAGTCCCTTAGAACTCTTTCTAAGGAAGACAGCCTGCCTTAGTATCAGAAAGCCTTAGGCTTTCTGAGTAGATAGCCTGCCACAGGAGACCTGCTGTTCCCAAGGCCCACTCCTCTTAGGAAGCCACTGGCTTCTCTTTGGTAGTAGAGATAAACTTCAGTTCAATTGAATGCAGTAGGTTGTGCCGCCTCCTTGGTACAATTAAACCTTTGAGGGTAATAGAAAGAAGCAATCCCGTGATTTGGAGCTTACATTTGGAACCTGAGTTCTCCTTAAAGGGGGCCCTGTGGTTACTGACTGTTATTCTTCCCCCCATTTCTATAAACACTGAGTGCAGTTTTCTTTATAGACTACCACATCTACTTTCCAGAGGCACTGAAGAAACATGTGAGGAGGGGTTGGTTAACTCCTTGCTTTACTTAGAAAAGGGTTTTAATTAAATGCAGGTCCTAGCCTCAGAGGATTCTGGCTGGGGCTAAACAAACGTTTGTGGTGATATTGATGCAGTTCATTCTAGGGCTTCCTTTATAAGCTGGCAAAAAAAGAAAATGACAGTGTATATTGGAAAGATTTCAAGTATAGGAAGGAATATATATGTGCACACACATGTATAAATACACACACATACACACATGTATACATGTGCATATATGTATACATACAGATATTTACCTCCTTTTAATTTTTTGCCTGTAGACATTTTGTTTTGACCAGACACTGTACTGGTAGGACACAGAAGCCTGATTTAAATAGCATATAAGCAGCAACCTTGGAGACAGCATAGGACAGTAACCAGGAGAAAGGACAAGGTGGGCAGTCTGGCTCTGAAATCAAGGCTGTCGAGGCTGGACTCTCACGGGTCAGCTGTGAGTACCTATTTCCATAACCCTCATTAGCGGCTGTTCTCCGCACTCAAGGAGAACCTATCCTTTCACAGACTCTGGGCATGCCGGCCCTCTCGGCTTCCTTCACCGGATCCTGACATTACTGTTGCAGTATGCGGAGAGCTCGCTCAGCCTGTGGGCCGGAGGGACTGCCGCGGCCCAAGTAATTAAAGTTTGCAATAATTCCTCACCCTAAAGATAGATAGAAATAACTAGCTCTCCTTTTCTCTGAAGCCCAGGAGAAGTATCAAGTGGAGCTGGGGTGGGTGAGCAGAGGGGGCTGGGGGAGGAATTGGGTGGGAACAGGGACGAAAGTCTGGAGTGAAAAGCAGCAGCCCTGGTCTCTCATCTAGATACATATTCTGTCTGTCTGTCTGTCCGTCTGTCCGTCTGTCCATCCATCTATCTGTCTGTCTCTTTCTAGATTTTGGGGAGGCCCTACTTACCTTACTTTCAGAGGGAATTGATGGTCATTAGAAATTCCCAAAGCTTTTTTTCTGGTTTACAAAGGAAAGTGGGAAAAGGATGAAAGTAAGAAAGAAAGAGAGAGAGAGAGAGACAGAGAGAGAGACAGAGAGAAAAAGAAAGACAGAGAGAGAGAAAGAAAGAAAGAAAGAAAGAAAGAAAGAAAGAAAGAAAGAAAGAAAGAAAGAAAGAAAGAAAGAACGAACAAGCAGCTGGGTGTGGAGGCACAGGTAGGCTTGAGGAGAACCAGGAGTTCAAAGTTATCCTTAACTGAAATGTTTGAGGCCTGCTTGGGTTGGTGCAAACAAGAGTTCTGTTTAAGAGAAGAAACTGTCCCTGTCAGGAGAGGGAGTGTACCTATTCCTGTAATTCCCGAATGCCAGAGGAATTCATGACCCTGTGTCCAAACAATAACAACAACACAACCTAAATAAGCCGGGCATGGAGGTACATGCCTGTAATCCCAGAACTTGAAAGGAGGCAGGAGGATCAGAAATTCAAGACCAGCTTTTGGTTACATAAGGAGTGTGAACTGAGACTGGACTACTCCATCTAAACAACAACAAATAAAATTGTTTTTTGCCATAATCTTTGCACTGCCTGCTTGAGTCTTCTTGGGCTTCTTTGTCAAAGTGCTAGAAATGATGTGGCTTGAGAGCTACACAAATATGTAGTTCTTGCTGTTCCGGTCCCTGAGATGTTCAGATCAAGTCGCCATGAGACTCCGTTGTTCACGCTGGCTCATGGATGGAGGTGTTGGTTTACTTGTTGTAGAAGGGGCGGGGTGGGGGGAGGCTTTTAGAGAAGAGCTGTGATTATTGGGGGTATTTAGCTGTTAGAACTCAGTCACCCCAAAAAGGTCCACTCCTATCAGCACAATGGATTTGGGGATGGATTTTCCCGTCAGGCAGTGGTTCTCAACATTCCTGGTGCTGCAACCCTTTAATTTAGTTCCTCGTGTTGTGCTGACCTCCAGCCATAAAGTCATTTCGTTGCTACCCCGTAACTGTAAATTCATTACTAGTATGAGATGTAATGTAAATATCCGATATGTGACCCCCATGGGGTCACAACCCACAGGTTGAGAACCACTGCCGCAATGACTTATGGGAGAGCCACAGGCATTCAGACCGTAGCGCTGCCATTTGTTGGAGAGGATCCACTCCCTGCCTGTCTCATGACTAAAGACTCAGTCACATGGGTAGTGGCTTGGACTTCATCAGGCCTGGATGAATAAATTCCTCTAAACTAAGCTGTTCACAAAAGTACTTTGTTTCTGTTAGGAATAAGTTCTATGGATAGTAAAAGACTCACAAGGTGTGAAAAAAAGTTCCTTTTCACTAAAGCTTTCTCCCTCAGACTCCAGAGGTTATCTATTGTAACTTTATGTTTTTTTAAGTGAACAAATCCAGAAAGGTGAGGCAGCTTCCAAAAGTCATAGAGCAAAGCCATCCCAAGAGATGTTTTCCCATTGTCCCGATGGCTAAATCCTTGGCACCTGGCGTTTAAAAGAAAATTATAGTTTCATTTCCAAGGGGGCTATTTTTAAGCAAGAAATTCATTCACCTTGGATTTTTTTTTTTTAAGGAGAAAGAAAAATAAACAAGTGCTCTGGGTTTGTCCTTTTAAGCCAATTTGAAAAGTGTGCCTTCTCTGCTGTTGAAACTGGCAGGCAGGCATCGTGCAGACAAACTGTTCTGGTCGGCGCTGGTTAGTTCTTATCCCAAATGCCGATCTGACTCATGGGTGAGATCATGAGAAATCTGGACGGTTTTTCTTGATGACTTTTTCTTTCCTTTTCCAATTTTCTTTGTTTGGCATTTGCGGCGTGTGATACCCATGCTGGGCAGCGGGGGCCTTGGGAGGACAGTTTCTGGGATGGTCTCTGCTGTCCTATGAATCAGAGCTAGCCAGAGTAGGCGTGGCCAGGACCCTATGTGATTTTGGTGCAGGAACTTAAGGATGTGTGTGCACGTGGGTTGGATGTATATGTGTGTGTGTGTGTTTGTGTGTGTGTGCATGTGTGTGGTGAATTTCTGTGAACTTTTGCTTCCTGGGATTTGAGTCCTTCTAATAAAACGGTCTGTTCTCATTCAACAAATACTCACTTAAGACCTGGTAAGGTGCCTCTGTGTATAAAATGCTCACTGGACAAGCATAAGAACCTGACTTGATATCTCAGGACTATTAAAAAGCTCCGTGTGGAGGCACACATGTAATCCTAGGGCTGGGAGCAGAGATGGGGACTCCAAGGGTCTACTGGTCAGCCCATCTAGCTGATAAGTGCAATGAGAGACCTTGTCTCAAAAAACTAAGGTGGAGAATGAGTTAGCAAACACCCCATGCCAACATGTGGCCTCCACGTGCTTGCAAATGTATGTGTACATAGAGACGCACATATATGCCCCGCCCCCATTGCTTATTTAATAAATGTGCTGTTCAGTGTTGAGACATTTGGGCAGCTCCTACACATGTTAAATTAGTAAACAGTCCCTACGCTGTTGTGTTAAGGTATCAACAGGTGTGGTGACCACACAACCACCAAGTCTCAGTGTGGTTTATGTGAACTGAACGTAACAACAATGATTTCTTTTTCACCCGGTAACCCGAGCAGGAGCTCCTGCTGGCAGGTGGGTCCTCCCTGCATGGTAATTCAAAGACTGGGGTCTTCTTTCTTGTCTTCCTTTCCAGGGTTGCAGATATCTTGCCTCTAGCTGTTGGAAGCAACAAGAGATGGTGCAGCGATGTCACACCTATCTCTGAGCTGTATTGGCTTGGACCTAGTGCCCAGTATATGGCCCTGCAAGTGGGATAGGAAATGTAGTCTGTGATGGGGTTGTCAATGCTGTATAAAAGGGAACATCTGGACTTGAGGAACATGTAGAATTTGCTGGTTCTGCTATTGGGCTCTTACGATGTACTTGAGGCACTACCCACACAGGAAGAGGGGAACCTCAGGCAGGGGAGTTATGACTTGGTTTGGTCCTTCCTGAACTTGATTTCAGTTCTCTAGGATGCTTCTTTGTGCCTTTTTCAATATAGCACCCACCCTCTTGGGTCTTTGACCTTCCTCCCACCCCACCTGTTTCCATTGCTGTGAAGTGACACCTTGATCAAGGCAACTCTTGCAAAGCAAACATTTAGTTGGGGCTGGCTGAGTGTCAGAGGTGTAGTCCCTTATCATTGTGGTAGGAAACATGGCGGCCTGCAGGCTGACACGGTGCTGGAGAAGGAGTTGAGAGTTCTACATCTTGATCCACAGGCAGCAGAAGGGGACTGTGAGTCACACCGGGCATAGCCTAAGCATTTATAACCTCAAAGCTGCCTCCACAGTGACACACCTACTCCAACAAGGCCACACCTCCTAATAGTGCCACTCCCTATGGACCAAGCATTCAAATGCATCAGTCTGTGGGAGCCTTTCCGACCCAAAACACCACACCACCTGTCCCTCCTCTGCAAGCTCAGCATTCATCCCACTGGGGAAGGAGCGTGGGATAAATTTCCTCCAGAATCCTTCCTTGGACCCAGTTCATAGTTATGTGTTCTCGCCATCTCTCAAGACAAACTATAATTTCTTGTGTTTATCACATGGAAATTTTAAGTACTATAAACTTCAGCTCTCAGAAGACAGAGGCAAGAAAGCCGTAAGATCACGGGGAAGAACGGCCTTGCACCTTGTGGGAGGGGGAGCTGTGCAGCCCTCTGAGGCAGGTCAGGCTACTTGCATTCGTGAGCCAACCCTTCTAGTCCTTGTTTTCTTGAGTCAGCTGGGAGGGCTTGCTTCTAGAGAATAAGACAGGAGATGTTGTGCATGCTGGTTAAGGAATGCAGTGTTGCCATGGGGGCAGAGGTGCTGTTTTGGAGTGTGTTCTCAGTCTAGGGGCCAGAAGGAGTTATTTACCCAGCTGGCCTCAGTCTGGCACGGAAGCTGAAGGGCAAAGCATGGACTCCTCCAGGGCCAAGCTGATCTTGGAACGTATCTTCACCTTCCGATGGCTGTTGACCTTGCAGAAGTTTTGATGTGGGATATAAGAAATAAACATGATTCTATAGCCAAACTTATCCCCTTACTCAACCACTCTTTTCTTCTAATTATTTTTAATGATCTACAGGGAAAGTGCCTTTTGCAGTTATTTTGACAAGTTCATACATGCAAGTGCCTGCTGACCCCGCATTTACAAGGTGGTGGCTGCTTTTACTGGTTAGGTTACCACCAGAGTTACCTAAAAATAGACCAGTGAACTGTGCTCCAAAAACTTGGCAGAATCCATTCGGAAGGAGGCAGGGGAATTTGCCATTGGCTCTCTGCAGTCTGAAGGCTTGGCTCTCTGGAGCCGCTGTCTGGTTGTACCGGAGGAGGTCAGTCTGGCTACGAAGACCATCACAGATGCCATCAAGGGCAACGTATCAGAGATAGGAGGTAAGACTTTAAGGTTGAACGCACCGAGCCATTCTTGGCAGGCACCATTTGCAAGCCTTCAGTCTCTTGGCCACCCAGGCAGTCCAGACTCACACCTTTAGTCACGTGCTAAATATTGACAGAGTCTCTACTGTGTGTGTCTGGGGAGGCAGGCTCCAGGCTCCAGGCTTCTGACCCTCATGGCAGTCACATTTGGGGCATGGACAGGTAGCCAATGAAAGCATCGGCCGTAAAGCTAGGGAAACCAAAGGCTTCATAGAAAACCAAAAGCAAGTTAAGGACTGGGTTGCCTGGAGGGGCTGCTGTGAGGGAAGGCTACTCTGAGAAAGGGACATTGGTGCAGAGGCTGGGACAATGAGGAGCTGGATAGGCACTGATTGCTGGGAAGGGAGAGCCAGAGAGAAAGGACAAAATTCCCAAGGGCCAAGGCTGGGAGGGAAAGAGTAGAATATTCCTTCACACTGACTACAGCCCCTCCCCAGCTTTCCCTCTCATAGAAGCAGGCCTCTATCACCATAGCAATCCTCCCCTTCACCACAGACGTCCTCCCCATAATTCCATCAGTGTATCACTCCTCCCCATCACCACAGCAGTTCTCCCTGACTCTCCATCCATCTTTCTACTCACCCCATTAGTCCTCCCTATCTCTCTGGTCTTCCCATTCAGTCCTCCCCATCACTACAACAGTCCTCCCTGGCATGCTGTTGCTCCTGCCCTGTCACTGTGCTCATTCTTGAAGGGTGGGTAGGGCCTCCCTAGAAGGCAGGAGCCATGAGCTAGTGGTACTTATGTGGTACTGCTCTGGTTTGGAAGATAAAATGGAGGATTTGTGTTGTCTAGCAAATTGACTTTCTCATTGCTCTGACCCATGTAGCTCTGGAGGTCTGTTGTCTGGTCTTTTGCTGGAATTTGTTTTTGATATAAAGGGAGAATTGATGGGTACAACCAACCTTGGTGAGCACAACCAACCTTGATGACCACACCTACTCTTGAGTCCCTGTTTACAGCTCTTTGGAAGATGACAGAGCATCAGACAGGCCTCTGTTCCCTCAAACCCTGGGTGTTGCCCACCCCAGGCCTGTATGCTCTGCCCTTGGGGGTACTCTGACTTTCATTAGATCAGTTGGGGGTCCATGTCCCATTGTACGGCAACCTTGACCATTGCCCAGAAAAGCCATCAGATTTTTTTTTCTAGTTAAGAGCAGCACTGTTGTTAATAAATCTGTTGAAACCATTTGCCTTTGCTGGGACTTTCTGGCACATTTGCATGTCAGGATCATCTGAGTCCGGATCTCCTGCTGTTTCTACTGTCATAAACAGATAGTGATAACCGTGGCGAGGGTTATGTTCTGGAGCTGTGAATAGATGAACTCTGAAAACATCAATCCTGTTTGCAGGCAAATGTGGCTAATGACAGACTAGGGAAAACAAAAATAATCCTAAGTCTGCAGCACACGCTTGGTTGTTTCCTAAGGCCTGCTCTTTAATGAACTGTAGTAGGGAATGAAGGATGATAGAGAGAGGCAAGAGCTCACTAGAGAAAAAGGTGGGCATGGCTAAGAGAGCTAATATTCTCGTTGTTACTGTTAGCCTAATAAAACCACAGTCAGGCCAACCAAGGAAAATGGAGAGTACTGACTCCGCTCTGATATGGGCCTAGAGCTTCCTTAACAAGGCCTGCCCTGTCTGTGAGCCACTAGGGAATCAAATCTCCACTTGACTGGTTTTTCCCCAGAAGACGTTTGATGATATCTGGAGACAGCAGTTTTTGGCTGTGCTGGGGTAGTTATGAGGAGAGGCCAAATATGCTACCGACTCTCTGACCGTATACAAGACTCCCTTGAGCCCAAATAACCCACCATCCTTTGTCAGCAGTAGGGAGCCTGAGCGCTGCCCATCAGGCCCCGTTTCCCTGAGCTAACCTTCAGTGCAGCCTGCTCTCCTTTGATGGGGGAGAACTGTGAGGGCCCAGGAAATGGCCTGCCAGGAAATGGCCTGCTACTCATACAAACGTCACCCAGAGGCCTGACGTAGAGGAAGTGACTTTCCTAAGTCCATATTGCTTTTTAGTCACAGTGTCGGCTAAATGACCTGGGAGGCGGGCAGCCAGGGAGAAGGCTCAGTTGGCCCAGTGCTTGCAGCACAAGCCTGAGAACCAGAATTTAAATTCAGCAGCTACGTAAAAAGCTGGGTGTAGTGTCTTTTGTGACCCCAGTGCTGGGAAGGGAGAGATAGGAGGATGCCTGAGCCCGGCTAGCTGGCGGGCCTGCCTCGCTCACTTGATATAGTCCAGGCCAATGGGAGACTGTCTTAAAAATCTAGACGGGCAATTCCCAATAAACAGTGCTCAAAGTTGATATCTGGCCTGTGTGTGTGTGTGTGTGTGTGTGTGTGTGTGTGTGTGTGTTAGTAGGCAGGTATGTACAAATCACATGCACACATACAGACATGCTCACATACACTCATGATGAGGCATGAAGCGTTTTGCATCCTGCTCTTAAGAGAATCCCATCATGCATGTAGCAACTGGTTGCTGCATGTCTTTCACAGAGTTGGAACTCAGCATCCATCGATCACCTAATAAGTGTGGACACGGAATAATAACAATGATAACGTTAAAAACCATTTCTTGTAGGTTTGTTCATAGATGGGACTGAGTTAAATCCTCTCAGAAGTCCAGTCTCATTACATCCTCCCCAGAATTCCGCAGGCATGCTTTTACAGGCAAAGAATCTGAAACGCCAGGATATCAGGAAGATGCCAGGCTAGACTTCACGCCTTCGCCTATTAGACTCCAGAGCTGGTGCCCCTAGCCACTGAGCTCTTCTATATGAGAGTTAGAAATGTAATTGTTAGTGTAGGTATAAGACCAGGCTGTTTTAAATGTGTTTTGATCACAAATCAAGGAAAAGACATGTAGATGTGTTCTTCTAGCCTCTTCTGTCCCCGAGGGTGTAACAGGCTTTACTAGTTTGGCTGATTGCTGTTGTATTTGGATTTTCAAGGCACAGAGGGACTTCTATCTAACTTCTATAAACACTTGGTGTGTATGTGTTACTACTTTGTTTCTAACCCAATGCCTCATTAAAGAAAGCTCAACTCAGTTAACAAAACAAGCTACAAGCCTAGATTGGGCAGATCTCCCACTACACTACTCTATTCCCATCTATATTATTCCATAGAACTTGCGGTTTCTCCAGGCCACAGGCTTCTCTCTCTGCTGCCTCTCCGTTCACCTCCCATAGCTCCTCCCCTGCCTGCCCCCACCCCCCACCCCCATCGCTCCTCCTGGGGAGAAGGTTCACGAGGCAACTCCTCATCTGCAGCCCCTCTGAGGAGTGGAGTTAGCATCAAAATACAAGCCCAGGGCTATCCACAACATGCATGAGCGAGCATTCACTGTGTCAGAATATGTAAGTAGCTAAACACTGGGTTTTGTTGTTGTTTGTGTTTGTTTGTTTGTTTGTTTGCTTGTTTTTCAAGACAGGTTTTCTCTGTATAGTCCTGGCTGTCGTGGAATTAGGTCTGTAGACCCAGCTGGCCTGGAACTCACAGAGATCCGCCTGCCTCTGCCTCCCGAGTGCTAGGATTAAAGGCGTGCGCCACCACCACTCACCATGAGTGCTGTTTTAGCAGTGAGTGTTATGCTTGTCTTCCTTTGGTTGCTGACAGTGGAGCAGTCAAGGCTCTGGCATGGGAACTATGAGAAATGGAGGAGATGGGTGTGAAACATGCCTCAGATTACCCTACCACGGTGCATGCACTCCAGGTTACACACCCAAGACTCTCACCTTCACTCCCTCACTGCATGCACACTGTTTCAGGGGGCCATTCACTCTCTGCCACCCCGCACCCCCTGCCCGCCCCAGGCTGCAGAGTCCTCTGGAGAGAATAAAGGACCCCAGATCATAGTTGGTAACTATGTTCTGGTGATCTTCAGAAGAGAGGCTAAGATTCACTGTTTCCACTACAGCTCTGGACTCACAATCATGTAGCAAGGAGAAGGAACAAAGCTCCCAGGTCAGTGGGACAAGAAGAAAAGAAGTACAAAGAATGCAGAAAGAAAAAAGAAATAATGGCTCAGTTGGAGAAAGTTAAAGGAGGCCTTGCAGAGGAGGCGCCATTGAAGGGCCAAGAAGAGTTAGACAGATCTCTGCCACTGGCATTTTGGTCAATCTCTCCTCTGGGCGGCCCAGGAAATGCTGTGGAGTATCGTATGAGTTCTTTTCCCACGGGTTATCATGCCCAGTTTCTCAGTGGTCAGCATGGGGACCTGAGCCCAGACTGCTGTGCTCCCAGCATCACCTCTCTCGCCCAATCCATCAATCTTAAACCTACATAGTAAAGAGTCTTGTGTCAGCTCCAGGACCCTGCGTGTCCACTCGAGTCTGCCCTTCTTCCGATCTGGATGGCAGCTGTCGCTGATGAGTCCTAGCCAAGCCTGGGCTTCCTGACAGCCATCCGTGGACAGGTGCGCATGGCTTACACCAATGCTTCTAAAAGCCTAGAAGAACCAAGGCACGCATGCAGTTCACCCAGAATTCTGGGGGCTGACTGAGAGGCTCTAGTCTTGCAGTTGTAGGTCATGTGCCTTCCTTTTGGTGGTGGGGGGTGCTGTTCTTCAGCCCCCAAGTCCAGTAATAAGGCTTTGGGACCCCTTGTCCCCTTTCCTCCTGGATTTGTTTGCTTTCCGCAGGATACTCATTCTGAACTATAGTGACCTCTGGGGCTCCCTTGGTCTTTTGAGACAGGGTTGGTCTTAATTACTTTTCTGTTGTGTTGATAAGATACCATGGCCAAGATAACTTATAAAAAAACAGGTGTTTAGTGAGACTTATGATTTCAGAGGGTTAGAGTCCATGATGGTAGAATAAAGAGACAGCTTGATCCATAGCTGAGAGAGAGAGAGAGAGAGAGAGAGAGAGAGAGAGAGAGACCGAGAGAGAGACAGAGACAGAGAGAGACAGAAAGAGAGAGATGATCCACAGCTGAGAGAGAGAGAGAGAGAGAGAGAGAGAGAGAGAGAGAGAGAGAGAGAGAGAGAACACACTAGGTAGCTCACAGGGAGTCTTTTGAAACCTCAAAGCTCACCCGAGTGACACACCTTTTCTAAAAAGGCCACACCTCCTAATCCTTCCCAAACGGTTCACCATTTGGGGACCACATTTTCAAATATATGAGCCTGCAGGGGCCATTCTCATTAAAACCCCACAGTTTTGTCCATCTCAAGCTAGCCTTCGATTTGTATGCTTAGATTTGTCTCTTCTGCTTCAGGATCCTGAGTACCAGGGTTATAAACAGGAACTAATATACTCTTGCATAGGTGTCTGTGCATTACCCTGGGCTCTGCCCACCAGGACTACGCCCTTGCAGGGACACACAAAATGCCTTCAGCCAAATGCCCTGGAAAGTAAGAAAAAAAATTACCCCCCTTGAGAATGGCTAAGCTAGCTGTTGTAGGAATCAGCTTCTCAGGCTTTGGTGTCCACGGGACTCAGCTGGGAGCCTTGTTCACATGCAGACAGGAACTCAGCAGGCCCAGGGAGAGCCTGAGTCCATTTCTATTGATCTCCTGGTACTGCTGGCACTGCAGCTCGGTTGATTCATGCTCCAAGGAGAGGCCCACACAGCGCGGACATCACTTGAAGGATCTAAGGCTCAAAGGTGTCTGTGAAAGAACTGATAGCTTGTTTAGTTCCCCCACTCCTGTTCCCTCCAACTTCCCCAGATGGAGGACATCTGAGGCAGTTCTTCCCAGTCCCCCACTCCTTCCTACTGGGTGCCTCTTTCTTGTCCTGGAAGGGGTAGGTTTTCCCCCAGGAGTGACAGAACATCTGTTTTCCTTTGATGCCCTTAAAGACCCCACTAGGACCCTCTGAGTCTCTGAGTCTTACTTTTTCTTCTCTCTCTCTCACTCCTCTTTCTTTCTTTCTTTCTTTCTTTCTTTCTTTCTTTCTTTCTTTCTTTCTTTCTTTCTTTCTTTCTGTTTGTTTTGTTTTTTGTTTCTTTTGTTTTTTTACTAAGGGGAATATAGGAGGGAGCTTCCTTGAGGAAGAGGAGAGGCGCAGGTGTTTGGCCTGTGCTCTGGGGAGGTCTCCATGGTCTCTGTGACCGTGGAAAGCCAGATGTGCAGCTGCAATTATGCAACAGAATGGGAGAAGGCTTGTAGCAGATGGGACAGGAGGGGAGGGCCCCTTTTACATACCACTGAACCCCAGGAATTCTGCTAATGGAACTCTTTTCAGCCTTCTAGAAATGCTGTCACTTTGCCCATTGTTATTTTTAGCCATTGTCTGTTTCCTATTGTTAAGAACAGTGAGCATTCTTGGGAGACCTTTTCTGTGTGCTTTAGCAAGAAGGTTTGAGGTAGTGCGGAGAAAAAGAAGTGGCTACTGTTCTGAGGAAGTCCCACAAGAAAGCGCTCTGGTGTAGGGAGTGAAGGGGACATAATCTCGGAGATGAGCCGCTGGGTCTCAGAGTGTGTTGGTAGATGAGGGAGCTTCCTCTTTGCTGTTTCTGTGGAGCAGTGTACCCCAAATTCTAAACTGCACATTGGTGTGTTGAGGATTCCTGTTGGCCAGACGAGGGGTTCTATATCTCATGAGCCCTATATACACAATAAGAACATGACCCCTCAGCTATCCATTAGGAAGGGTGCAGAAGGTGAGTTCTAAGAATGTTTGAATGGGAGGGAAGGACAGGAGGGAGATTGGTTGCTACTGAGAACTGAACACTTGTTTCCGGTGTTGAAACCCTACTCCCCAGCACGCTGGTATTTAGAGGTAAGGTCTTTGGGAGGACCAGGACATGAGGACAGCAGGGCAGAGCACACATGAGGACATGATTGAAAACACGGGAAAATCTGTCTTCTTCCCTCTCCCTTCTCCACCAGTGTGGACATGCTGAGGTGGCAGGCAGCTTCTTACCAGGAACCAGATCTGGAGGCTCTTTGATCCTGGCCCCCCAGACTCCAGGACTGGAAGAGCTAACTCTCTGTTAACCTTCAGAGACTCCGTCAATGGGACTGCTCTGTGATAGTAACTTATGTGGATTAAGACAGGCAGGAGGAAGACAGGTCTGTGGGCTCCTAAATGCCAGCTAATAGGTACTAGCCAGTACTCAAGTGTTAGTCTGTTGAGAAATGAAGAAAATAAAATTAACACAGTGAACGTTTTCTTAATGCTACATAACCGTATTAAAAAGCAGTGCTGTGGGCCCTGTTTTCCTGCTCAGAGGAGATGACACTATGAAAGAATGATGTCACTCAATTATATTTATTTAGTATCTTTGATGCAAAAAAAAAAAACAACCTTTGAAATAGTCTTAACATTTTTTATTGGCTTGCAAAATCCAGATGTGTCAAAACCTTGGCACTGGGAAATTCAAAAACTGGGCGGGAGAGATAAATGAGAACATGGACTTGGGGGTTATCAGCAGGAAGGAAGGGCGTGGAAGGAGGGAAGGATAGACTTGTGTCGGCCTCTTTGTGGCTGCCTCCGAGTATGGGTATCTCAGTAATGGCAGGAACTTTTAGAAAATGTACAAGTTGTGGAAGGAGTAGATCTGGTGGCAGATGGAACATTTGGAAACCATAATCATAACATTAGTGGCTGCTGTCTGTTGAGGGTGAGGTACTGTGAGACCCAACCCTAAGATCTCACTTTTTCAGTGCGGCAGCCCTTTGAAGTTGTTGGTAGTGTTGTCTCAGGGTTACTTACAAATGAGGTCAGACAGAAGTAAGGTGACAGTGTCCTCTCATTGAGCAAGGCAGATGTGGGGGAGGGGCCATATGAGAACCTAAAACTTGAGAGGCACTAGGTCATCGGTCTGTTAGGTCAGTGCCTGTGGGAAAACTTGATTCCGGGTTGGGTGAGATCTAGTGAGATCTATCTGTGACAGAAATGGAAAGAGGGCGTAAGGTGATAGGGCTTTGTCCTCTCCCTTGGTGACACAGATATAGGCCAGATTTGAGCAGATTAAAAGTAGATAAAGGCGGGTTTATCAGGAGGCAGCTCTAGGTGGGTTCATCCATCTTACAGGTGGCGGTCAGTGAAGTCACGCTTCACTGTAGTCCAGGCTACAGCAAGGGAAGGGGGTTTTATGGGTCCTGTGCGCATGGTGATGATGTTTGATCCAAGAGCTTGGATTGTGCCCATACATGGCCAAAACCTGAGCCCTTGGGCAGGCACTTTTGATTGGGTTGGGGGAAACTTAGGAGACATGGAAAGGTGACACCTTAGCCCGGAGTTTTCTCTGTGTGGGCAGGGTTGGGAGGAGGAGGGCAGAAGGGGTTTCCTAGCTTGTGAGAGAGATGAGCAGGGGTTCCAGCCCGATGTAAGGCAAAGACTAAAAGTATTGGGGTTAGAGCCTTCAGACGGCCACCGCCTCCGCAATATCTTGTCACGTACAATCTCCTCAAAGGAAAAGGTGGAGAGCGGTCACTAGCCAGAGAGCACTGTTTTGATGTTTTGATGTAGGCTCTTTGTCCTGTTGGGCATCCTGGGATCAGCATCAACACACACACACACACACACACACACACACACACACGCGCACACGCACACGCACACGCACGCATGCACGCACGCACGTACAGGGGCAATGCTCTGATGTTGACAAATAGAAATCCTAACAGTTTCCGGTGCAGGTAGGGACCGTGTTCCTGTCAAGCCCAGGGTTGCTCGGGCAGATGAGAATGTCCTGCCTTCTCTGGTCTTGTGAGCTTCAGAGAGCTCTGGGGAGAAAGTCACGAGGAAGTGTGTTCACACAATGAAATAGCACTCAGAAATAAAAAGGTTAGGATGTGAAACAATGTGGGCCGATCTCAGAAGAGTTATCCTGAGTCACAGAAGGCAAGCAGAGTGGGTCTGGTCAGTACGCTCTTGTTTAACTGAATGAGGTTCTAGAGAATGCACGCTTAGGCCTGTGGGATGGTGCTGGAGATGAAAGATGCCTGCTGCTAACCCTAGAAAATAGAAGTCTATCCTAGGAAGGGGAAAAGCGATGTGCGCAGCTGTGCTCTGACCTCTGCAGGTGTGCCATGGCACCTCTCCCCCAAATGAATAAATGTTCCTTAAAAATGCACACTAGCAGCCAGCCTGGTCTACAGAGTGAGCTCCAGGATAGCCAGGACTCCACAGAGAAACCCTGTCTCAAAAAACAAAAACAAAAACAAAAAAGCAAACTAGCCAGGCAGTCAGTGCTAGCACATGCCTTTAATCTCAGCACTTCGGAGGTAGAGGCAGGTGGATTTGAGTTTGAGGCCAGCCTGGTTTACAGAGTGAGTTCCAGGACAGAGAAACCCTGTCTTGAAAAAAAAAAGAAAAAGCAAACTAATTTTTGGGGGCAGGAGGCAAGCATTTCCTGAGAGATGGAGATAGGCTGACACAGGGGTCGGGGGAGGGAGGGAGGGAGAGAGAGAGAAGGGGGGGTGGGGGTGGGTTCGTGGGTTCGCTTATTGTCTTCCTGACAGTTGCACTGATATACACACACACACACACACACACAAACATACATACACATACAAGCTGGACTCTGATGGTGCACATCTGTCTGTAATCCCAACTCTATGGAAGACTGAGAAAGGAGGATTCTGAGTTCAAGGCCAGCCAGAGTCGTTTAGTGAGACTCTGAAAGGAATAAAAAGGACAGAAAGAAGGGAAAGGAGAGGAAGAAGCTGTCCTGGTTAGAGTTTCTAGAGTTGAGACAAAGCACCATGGCCAGAAGCAATCTGGAGAGGGAAGGGTTTACTTCTCGTACACTTCCGCAGCACAGACCACCTCAGTTGAAAAAGCAGGAACCTGGAGGCAGGGACTGATGCGGAGGCCAGGAAGGAGCACAAGGCTTCCATGCCTTGCCACTGACTTACTCAGCCTGCTTTCCTAGACCACCTAGGACTACCTGCCCAGCGGTGACGTCGTCACTCACGATGGACCGAACCCCCTCATACCTGTTGTAATTAAGCAAATCCACCACAGGTTTGCCCACAGGCCAGTCTGGTGGAGGTATTTTCTCAGCTGAGTTTCCCCTCTTCTAAAATGACTCTAGCCTAGATCGAGCTGACCGAGAAGTCGGCCAGCACAGAAACCGAGGGAAGGATTCACGAGGAGAGTACTTGGCCTGGCATGCACACGGCCCTCCTATCCCGTGAATGAAAAAGAACACACATCACCTGTGTGGTTTAAGCTCACTTTTTGTACACCAAATGGCACCTCAATAGAGCTCTTTATAAAACTCCAAGCATTCGGGGGGAAAATGGTCAGTGGGCATCCCCCAGGACCTGATGTGTGATAATGTTTGGATTCTGAGAGGTTACACGTGTGGCCTGTCAGGTCAGAGGAGAGGCTGGGCAGCAGGGAAAGCAATCTGGGGAGGGAAGGGTTTATTTTGCTTACCCGTCCACATCACAGTTTATCCCCGGGATGGGGCAGAAAGTTCCTAGGCTCTCTAGGCAAGGGCAGCCCAAGAATTGTCCTGAGTGGTGGTTGGGAGGCTCGCGTTTACCTTCCCTCTGTGGAGGCAGCTACTGAGGACCATTTGGGACTGTGCCTGAGGGCTGTGTGTGCTGCAGTACTTCTGGGCTGAGGGTATCAGTTGGAACAGGTCTGAGTGGGACCTCACAACACTCTCTGGAGTCCAGACCATGCTGTTTCTCTTACTTCTGTTATTTTTAGTTTATCAGAGGGATTAGCTGGGGTCCATTCCCATTTGGTAAATCTCACAACTCCCTGTTAGTCACTCAATGATATCAGTAAATGTTGCCCTCCCAGACTGGGAAAGGGCGGCATGAGAAAGGTTATTGTGTGACTTCTAAGCCATCCTTCATTGAGCTAGCCAAGAGGGATTCTGTCTCTCTCTCTCTCTCTCTGGTATGGGAGAGGGAGGGAGAAGGGGTGTTAGAGCAGGCCCGGTACCCCTTTATGAAATTTCACCCTGTGATTTCAGTTACTCCCAGTCAACTTCTTACTTAACATGGTAGCATTTATCTTGGCTCTTTTGGGTGGGTGGGAGAGAGATCTCACAGTCACATAGCTTTTATTGTAGTTAATTAATAAAATTGTTCTGTTCTTAGTTACTACTGTGCTCAATGTCTATTCTTCTTTCTCAGAGTCATGTATGTATGTATGTGTGTGTGTGTGTATGTATGTATGTTAGGGTTTCTGTTCCTGCACAAAACATCATGACCAAGAAGCAAGTTGGGGAGGCAAGGGTTTATTCAGCTTACACTTCCACACTGCTGTTCATCACCAAAGGAAGTCAAGACTGGAACTCAAGCAGGTCAGGAAGCAGGAGCTGATGCAGAGGCCATGGAGGGATGTTTCTTACTGGCTTGCTTCCCCTGGCTTGCTCAGCCTGCTCTCTTATAGAACCCAAGAGCACCAGCCCAGGGATGGCACCGTCCACAAGGGGCCCTCCCCGCCTTGATCACTAATTGAGAAAATGCCTTACAGCTGGATCTCATGGAGGCATTTCCTCAAGGGAGGCTCCCTTTTCTGTGATAACTCCAGCCTGTGTCAAGTTGACACATAGACCAGCCAGTACAGTATGTATGTACTTACATACGTATGTATGAATGTATGTATTATGTATTTGTGGGAAAGCGTATTAACTGTTTGGTACCATCTCCAAGGAAGGGTGACTTGTAGACTCGGGAGACTGCTACACTTCTCACGGCACAGACTCACTCTCTGTTAGGATAGCAGGCACCTCTCCTTTCTCTTAAGGGAAAGTCCACAATCGGCTGGCACAGATTCCAGAATTTCTGGTGGAAAGCAAACTGTTTGTTTTCACTTTTTGCAAAGCAGCTTATGCCTGGAGACATTTCCAGCAGTGCGTGCTTCCGAGAGTTTCCCCCTTAGAAACGGGGGTTTTAGGAAGTAGGCTGAGGCAGTTTGGCTCCCCCCCCCCCCCATGAGATGCCGTCTCTGAGCAGCACTCGAGGCTCTGCAGTATCCTATAGGATGCTGTGACTGAGAAGATGCTCGCCGGCATCCCGCGGGCGTGGCTCCCTGTGTCTCACTAGGTCATTTAACTTATTCTTTCTAACAAGCTGTTCTGGCTGCCTTTGTGTCTTAACTTGATGCAGGCTGGAGTTATCACAGAGAAAGGAGCTTCAGGTGAGGAAATGCCTCCATGAGATCCAGCTGTAGGGCATTTTTCCAATTAGTGATCACAGAGGGTCGGGGGAGGCTCCATTGTGGGTGGTGCCATCCCTGGGCTGGTAGTCTTGGGTTCTATAAGAAAGCAAGCTGAGCAAGCCAGGGGAAGCAAGCCAGTAAGAAACATCCCTGCATGGCCTCTGCATCAGCTCCTGCTTCCTGACCTGCTTGAGTTCCAGTCCTGACTTCCTTTGGTGATGAACAGCAATGTGGAAGTGTAAGCTGAATAAACCCTTTCCTCCCCAACTTGCTTCTTGGTCATGATGCTTGTGCAGAAACAGAAACCCTGACTAAGACACAAGCATATATGGAATAAGTATCTTTTAAGAAATGAGCGAGACCAACCTCTGACTCGTGCACTATAAGTTTGGAGAAACAGATACTCAAACGCACTTAGCCATTTTTAATCTACCTTCAAGGAATGAGTATCAGAATTTAGAAGGCTCCCTTCTGATTGTCTCAGCTCCTGTGATACCAAACCTGCACAAACTAAGGATCATTAAATTTATCCTCAAGGTGTCTCGGGAATACCTAAACTTAGAGAAGACCATGGGATTTGTCCAATTTTGTCAAGTCTTTGAATAGCATGATTTCCTCAAAGGTTCAGCTCCAAACCTTTTAAATTCATTTTCCTTTTCCTCTTGGTAAAAATATAGGATCATTGTATGTCTCTGATGTGCTTCGTGTTTTAGAAATGATGTAGAAAACTAAGGAAGTCTCCATTTCCCCATTCTGTCTTCCTTGTGTACAGAGTTTAGAGTAGCTGTCTCTGAAAAACCAAAGGAGGTGGGCTGGAAGAACAGGGCCCCAATGGAGGTGGGCTGGGAAGAACAGGGACCCCAAGGTGGTTGCCCATGGCTGTCTGTTGTCTGTCCCTATGATGAAATTCTTGAAGTCGGTTCTCCTACAGAAAAGAAATCTATTCAGCCGCATTTTTGAAGGTTCAAGGGTGTGACATTGGCATCGGCTCTGCTCTGGTATGGACTGTGGCTGTAGTGACAGTGTGTTCAGGAAGGAGTCATTGAATGACAGAGAGGGAGCCGGGCATGACCCAGCAGCCAGTTTTACTCTTTTAGAACAATTTATGCTAAGAAAACTCAACTCAGGAAACCACGAGCCCTTGGGCATGACCTTAACCCATCCAGTGACAGTGTTCTTGGCGCCCTAACTAAGCACCTCTGACAGTGTCCTTCCCTTAACAGCACCACATTGAGAACTAAGCCTAGAGCATGGAAACCTTTGAGGGACAAAAACCACCTTTAAATGGCAGTACTCTCCATCACCAGGATCGTAGGGGGCCACTCTGATGGTGAGACTAGCTTCCTTTTCCTGGGAAGGTTCTTGTCAGATAGAAAATAGAACCTGTGTGTGTGTGTGTGCGCGCGCGCACACATTGAGAGGGGAGGCAGGTAGGGCATGGGAAGCATTTGTTTTGTAGACATTGCAAGCAAAAGACCAGATCAGAGAAGAAATAGTTCTGGGTCCAAATAAAATCTCGGAGACCCATTGCTGCTGGGAGGGAAGACTGAGCTGAGTGTGGGATTCGGTCTTCTGAGATCTTGGGGGGTGGGGAAACCTTGCATTTGGAAGGCTCCTTTTCAGAGACAAACCGGCCTCTACAAGCTAAGTCCCCCTGTGCTGAGGAGGGAGAGGCTGGGACCAACCTACCTCCTGCTCCCGAGCAAGCAAGCGTGTGGCCAGCTCCTAGTGGTGCACACACGCCAGCCAGGAACAAGTTGTGACTCCTCAGCCTGGCCTGCCAGCCTTCTGCCTGGACATGCGGGCTTAATTACTCTGCTACTCTCTGGAAGCTATGCTGGCCCGACCTTGAAATCTCTGAGCAGGAGCCAGGCCCTGCTGGGTTTGTAAATGCCTCCTGTTGTAGGGACAGTTTGGCAGTGCCCAGTTGGGTAGCTTGTCTCCTGCGGTTCTAGGAGATGCCACACAGCAACGGGTCTTGCTTGTGCCTCTTTTACCAGCCTGGGCTTCTCAGATAATGACTGACTCTAGATGCCCCTTTGGAGGATTGGCCAAATCTGAATTTCTTCCTGGGGCTCTCTGAGCCTCCTTATACTCAAGGTCAACTTCTGTAAAATATTTGCCACTGTATATGCAAATGACTTTGCTTTTTCCATGAATGGGGGCTGCTGCCAAATTATGAATAAATGAAGCTGTTCCTTGGGTGGGAAATTAGTTCCGATTCCTTTACCATGTGATTAAACATTAAGGGCTTAGGAACGTTCATTTATTGATACTTAATGACAGCTGTTTTATTTGTCATGAATTTTTTATTCTGGAATTATTTTAGACTTATGAAAAACCTACACAGATATCCAGAGCTGGTCTTGGTCGCATTGTGTTAGTTATTTATCGACTGATTTTTGTGGTACTGGGGATCAGACCCAGGTCTTTGTTGTGGTCGGCTTCCTGCTGTGCGGCTGAGCCACCCCTCTAAGGAGTGTTTCCACTGTGGTTAATTTGTTACACAGCCACCTTACACCTGTCAGAGCTGAAGACTGGTCATGATGCATTTTTCTAAACTAAGTCCCACACTTCCTGCAGATTGCTTGACTGTCCTTTATCTGTTCTAGGATGGGATCCAGGATCCCACAGAGCTCTTTGTAGCATCACAGCTTAATCTCAGAGTTTCTTACCTCCGGGCACTCAAAAGACAATACAGAGTGGCTAGATTGCAGTTTCTCTTGCAGAGGATACATCTTTACAATAACAATTAAGTAACAAATGGACCTTGACTGCTGGCTGCCAGTTTTTGATCAGCCGTTGACTTCCTTTGGACTAATTGTGCACATTCCGTTTGATGCAGCCACTTCTGTGCCCTCCACACCTAAAATTCTGAGTTTCCACTTCTCTCACAGCGTATCTGTTTCTCATATATGAACATTTCAGGTTTCTGGTATGTACACACACGTGTTCCCGTGTGCCTGTGTCTCCACACCTGTCCGTACTTGCCTTTCCTGCCACATTGAATCGCAAAATGCCTTGCAGTTTTTCAGAACTCTTCACAGGCTAATCACTGTAATAGGAGGTTTATACCTGTAGAAAAGCTAGATTAGATGTCATTGTATAATATCTGCAAGCTGGTTTGAGCAGCTATTCTTATTCCCAGTGCTGTTGGAGGAACAGAGGCATCTTTGTGTAAAAAACAAAAACAAAAACAAAAAAACAAAAACAAAAAAACAAAAGAACACTTCAGCTTACCCAAGATAGTTTCTCTAAAGAAAAGTAAATTTAAGAGAGAGCACAGTAGAGAGGTGTTCACACCAACTAAATATATTGTAGTAACATAGCTTAGATTCCTTCACCAGATGTAGAAAATGCTTAATATAGGACCGAAAGAAGGGTATAATTTTTTTGAAACACCATATTCTTTTTTCTCTCTAAGGCCCACAGAGATAATTATATGATTGGAAAATTATTCCCAGGAGGCAAGTTTAAAGGAGGAGAGGAGAGCAAGGGGTGAGAAGATGCCCTGCCCTTCCGTGTGCATCAAAGGTTCTCAGCCTTCCGGATGCTGCGCCCCTTTAATACAGTTCCTCATGCTGCAGGGACCCCCAACCATAAAGTTATTTTCATTGCTACTTCATAATTAATCTCACTACTGTTATGAATTGTAATGCTAATATCTGATATGTAGGAGATCTGATATGTGACCCCTGGTAAAGGGTCATTTGACTCCCAAAGGGGTCATGACCCACATTTTGAGAACCACTACAAAGGGGTCGTGACCCACATTTTGAGAACCACTACAGTGGATGAAGAGGCAGGCTGTTGCCAGTGCCTTAGTTAGTCCTGATCATGACAGAGGGCCAGCCTTTGTCTGAAAAGCTTTCAGGTCTGTGAGCAGTTTGAAGTTTGCGTATGGAAGGCTAATGTTAATAATTTGATTCGTTCAAAGGCACTATGTCTAGAGTTAGAAAAAAAAAAAAAACACCCAGGGAAAAATATCAACACCTCCTGATAGCTTTGTACTTCCAGAAGCCTGGCTTCCCATAAAGTTAATTAGGAGAGGTGGAATGGTAGACTCTTGCTTCCAATTAAAAGCAAGGCTTTATTACAGCAAATGACGCTAGCACTAACTGGTACTATTAACTTTGTATTTAAATAAGGCATAAACTTTTAAAGGCTTTTAAAAAAGTACAAATAAGGGCTAATTGGGAACCTCCCTTTCCCATTTAAAATTGTGGGCAACAACTTAATTGAGTTTGGGTTGCGCCCATGTCTATGTGTTCATGATTCACACATTCAGAGAGTCAGGGCAGCTAAACATTGAAAACCTACTGATGGATTCTCACGTTGGGCCAAACAGTCCATTTCCACCACAAACTACTCCTTCTCTGACCTCAGATCTGTTCCTTCATGGACCAACTGTGTGAACCCCCTGACACTCTCCTACCCCCCATCAGATGGGGGTCAATCATCTTTCTCTGGGCCTGAGCAAGGCTCTGACTCTCTCTCTTCGAGGGCTCTCAGCCTGACCTCTGCCATCTGGTGTTTACTAGTTATTTGTATTCAGCCCTTAAGGTTTGCTCATTAAACACCCTAGTTGGCAGCCCTGTGGCTTCCCTGCGACTTTTTACAGCTTGGCCTTGGGTACAAGGTGCTTCCAACAGAGCCTGAAGGTACAAAAAAACCTCAGAACATTCAGAAACAAACAAAACACTGAAAAGAAGGTCATAAGATTTTCATGCAGAGTTAGAGTGAGTTGTGCACAGGCTACTGGAGTGGGACCAGTACTGTTTCTTTGAAGTCTTTTCTTCCTTTTAATGGTACTTAGGAGGATACTTTAGAAGACTTATACAGGGCTAGGCAGATAGCTTGGTGGTTTAGTGCTCTTAATGTACAACCGTGAGCATGGGTTCGAACCACCTATGTAATAGCTGGTCCTGTGGGCACCTGCGCTCCCAGCGCTGTGGGAGGTAAAGAGAGGGGGATCAAAGGGGACATCATATGTCCTCTGTCACTGTGACACTGATTCAAGAGAAGCAATTCTCAATTCGTAGGTCACAACCCCTTTGGAGGGGGGAATCACTTATCAGGTATCCTGCATATCTGCTATCTGCATTACGATTGCATAACAGTAGCAAAAATACCATTTTGAATTAGCAACAAAAAATAATAAAAACAACATTATGAGGAGCTATATTAAAGGGTAACTGTTAAACCGTGTTAGGCGGTTGAGATACACTGGGGTCCTAGAGCTTGTGGGTTCTGGCAGGGCTGACGGCCAGCAGGCCCGTCTCAGGTGTTTTGGCTGCAGCAATTGAAAACATGGCTCAAAACAGCAAGACCTTTGTCCACTTTGCTCAGTGTCCACCGGTCAGCGTCTTCAACAGCGTCTGCCGCCCAGTACACACTTGAGCTAACCTTAGGAATTTTAGTTTGCATCATGTCCTGTCTGTTTGCTCTCCCGTCTCCAAATTCCTTCTATTGTTATAGCTTGACAAAAAGCTTTAATGTGTACAGGGCCAGACTTTCTCTCTCACAAACCCCTCTTTCATAATTCCTACAGCTATTATATTTCTTTTCCTAGAGGATTTTTTCTGAAAGTACTCCTTGTTGGCATTTTACTTGGATTCATGTTGACTGTACAGAGGGGAAAGTAGTCACGTTTAAGGTTTGGTTTGGTTTGACTTGGTTTGGCTTTTGCTTTTTTTTTTTTTTTTTTTGAGACAGGATCTCACTATGTAGCCCTGTCTGGCCTCAAGCTCACTGTATAGGCCAGGTGTCTCAGATTCACAGAGATTGACCTGTCTCAGTTCACGTTGGCCTAGAACTCACTCTGTAGCCCAGGCGGACCTCGAACTTGTGGCTATCTCTTTGCTTTAGCTTCCTACATACTGGGGATTTAGTATTTAGGCATGAGATACCACACTTCAAGTTTTTAGTCTAAAAGCAAACTAGACCTTTTTCTTTAAAAAAAAAAAACCAAAATGTATTTTATATATTTATTTATTTTATGTAAGTACACTGTAGCTGTCTTCAGACAAACATGCCGAGAAGAGGGCATCTGATCCCATTACAGATGGTTGTGAGCCACCATGTGGTTGCTGGGATTTGAACTCAGGACCTTTGGAAGAGCAGTCAGTGCTCTTAACCACTGAGCCATCTCTCCAGCCCCTAGACCTTTTTCTTAAACTTTTCATCTGAGCACAGAAAAGATGTCATTCTCCCTCCTGTCTTCCTAACTGCTTGTCTTGAAGGCATGAACATGATATGACACATATATATATGGCTGGTGTACAGTGGCTGTCTCACCATGGAAAGGTCAAGCATTTGGTCGTTGTTCAGCAAGGTTGTAGGTCTCAGCACTTCCTGGTGCTGCATCTTAGAAGATTCTGGCAGAGCTGCTGATCTTGGAATCCTTCAGAAGGAGGTTCTAACGAAGGTAAAGGGACACCTCAGGAGCTGGGCAGATGAACTTGCCAGTGACAGTCAAGGCAAAAGCCAAAAAGCAAAAGCTTTCTTCTTTGAGTCCTTTTAGCCTCCAGAAGGTGAGCCCAGATTTAGGACAGACCTTTTCTGACTGAAAATCCAAATAAGAAAATTCCTTACAGGGAATATAGTATTTCTGTAAGGGATATAATATTTTATAATTTATCTCATGAAAATTCAATAGGTCACAGATTAGACAATTTGTAAAAATGATCAATTCTAATATATGAATAATGGTATTGAGAATTCGAGTCACTCCTGGAGTTGTGGTTCATGCCTTTAAGGCAAGCACTTAGGAGGCTAAGTGAAGCTTGGGTTTTAGTTGATTCTAGATGTAGTCAGATGGAGCATCAAGATCACCATCACAAAGCCTGAACCTGTGGAAGGAAGTGACTGGTCATAGCAAGATCAGGCTGGTCAACATTGGCTTCCTGGAGGGGATGCCCAAGGCTGGTAGAGAAATCCCAGAACATGAGCTTAGCCGGGTTCCTGGCTTCTCCCCGATGAGAATCCCCTTTCCTTCATTTTACAGCATATCTGAGACCCGACCGGAGGGATCTGTTTAGTGTCTGTAATTGTTACTGTGCCATGTCTGTGGTAAAACACCACGCCTAAGGCATCTTATAAAAGAAAGTGTTTCATTGGGTTTACGGTTTCAGAGGATTAGAGTCCATGATGGTGCAGTGGTGGGAACAACTGAACGTCCACATCTCACAAGCTGGAGGCAAAGCGTGTGCTGGCGAGGATGTGTTTCTTTTGAAACATCAAACCCACCCCAAGTTACATACTGCCTCCAATAGGCCACACCTCCTAATCCTTCTCAGACAATTTCAACAACCAGAGACCAAGTACTCAAACATATGAGCCACTCTGTGTGTGTGTGTGTGTGTGTGTGTGTAGGAATGGGATTCTCAGTCAAATCATAACAATTTTTTTTCATTTTCAATATTTGTACCACCATTCTATTCATTGACATGAATTTTTCTAGTTATCATGCTCCTTAAAATTCTTGCCATCCCTGTCCCAAAACACTAGTTCCAAAAATACTTTCATATTTTTTAGTTATTTGTCAAAGCAGCACACTACTTTGTACTTGTTGGTATCTTTGTACTTGTTAGATTTGATACTTGTTAGTATCAGTCTGCTAAAGCTGCTATAACAAAATACCAAGGATCTAGTGACTTAAAAGAGGCTAGGAAGCTGAAATCAGGGCACCAGCATGGCTGATTCTAGTGAGGGCTATCTTCCTGGCTTATAGATTTCTTTTTGCGTCCTTACATGGCCAAGTGGGACAGGGAGGAAGTAAAGCTGGGGGGGGGAATCTGTTTCTTAAAACTCCCCAACTTTATGTATGTGCACATGTGGGATTCAATGTAAGCATTCTCTGTCTCTCTCATGCTTATGCACATGTGGTATCTTAGCTAGGGTTTCATCACTGTGAAGAGACACCATGACCAAGGCAACTCCTATAAATAAAAACATTTCATCGGTGCTGGCTTACATTGTTGGAGATTTAGTCCGTTATCATCACAGCAGCATGCAGGCAGACACGGTGCTGGAGGAGCCCAGAGTTCTACTTCTTGATCCAAATGCAGCAAGGAAGAGCCTATCTTCCAAACTGGGTGGAGCTTGAGCATGGGAGATCTCAAAACCTACCTACACGTTGACACACTTCCTCCAGCAAGGCCACACCTCCTAACACTGCCACTTCCTATGGCCAAGCATTCAAACACATGAGTCTGTGGGGCCAAGCCTATCTTAGATTGGATCTATTTCTCACCTGTGTGTGACATGTGGAATTCAGTGTAAGGTTTCTCTATCTCTCTCCACCTTATTTTTGAGATGGGGTTTCTCACTGAGTGTGGAACTTGCCGTGTTAATCTAACCAACAGGCCAGAGAGCCCCAGCGATTTTTCTGTATTCTCTACCCACACAGCACCAAGGTTGCAGGAGTGAGTGGCCATACTTGACTTTCACACGAGGCTCAAGTTCTCAGGCAAAGCACAGCAAACACTTCCCTTTCAGTCCCCTAAATTCTCCATCTCCCTGCAGCCACATGGTAAGCAGAGTGAGAGGGAGTACTGGGACCTCAGCATATGGACATGGGGAGGAAACATTTTAATCACCCATTCTTGGAATGACACACCCTTGATTCTTTAGTGGGAGCCCTCAGAGCCAGATGTGGTTTAGCGCTCAGCCTTGGAGGGATCTTTAGAAAGATCGTGTGCTAGCTGTACTGTGTCAGAAAGTACTTCCGGTGGAGTTTGTTATGACCTCTTGTTTCTAAGTAAATTATCACTGCAGCAGCCCAATGTAAGACTGTTTAAGGACCAGGTAAAGAGAGATTAAGTGGCCTGGTAGTTCAGATCAGGCAAACCATTACTGTCTCATGTCTTGTGGGGAAAACTCATGGGCCAAAGCTATTTAGATTGTGGCGTTGTAAACAAATTTGTAGACCTGCCTCAGCAAAGGCCTTGGTGACTCTTAAATAGATCTCCTAGAAGTAGGGATAGGAAAACCAAGCAGGACTCTGCCCTTCCTATCTACTGTTTTGTTTGTTTGTTGTTGTTTTTTAAACATCCAGGATCCCAGTCCTTGAGGGTCTCCACTTAGAGAATAACAGCACCTTGCATGATCCATGTTCCTTGCTACCCCCCCCCCCACTTCCTTGTGGCAGAACCCAACAGGCCCCATGCTAAGCCTCTTTTCTACTTATCCTCCTATGCTCCCAGATGACCCAGGATAAAGAACTGACTACATTTGGAGACCACACAGGCTGAGCCCTTGAGTTGAGAGGTGATGGCCTAGCAGGCCATCTCACAAAAGCTAAAGGGAAGCATTCCTAGGGAGCCTCTCTGTTTTCTTCTCTGTGGAGACTGAATAAATACATGGCCACAGTGACTGAGTATTTGCTCTGCTTGAGAGAACTGGATCTCTTTAAGAAGGAGGTGATTAGCGAGATCTCAATGGGACAGTACTACTCTTTGAGAGCTTTCTGTTGAGTTAACAGGCTTCCTTGGGGGCAATTAGTATTTTCAGTTACCCAAGCAGTGGTGTTAAAGGCATCAGTAAATTGTTTCTTATATGTGAGGACTACTGGGGCCTGGAAATCCATGGGTTTTAGGATGGATTTGTCCAGGCCCTGCCTCCTGAGAGAGCCACACGTAGCTCCAAGGTGTACTGCTGTTAAAGTGGGTCCAGGCCATGTACAGCTATACGGAGCATCTGATATGTTAACATATTGGAGTTTATTTTAGTCCGTAAACCTCTCCTCTCTTACTGGAGTCTGCAGAATACTATTATTGTGAATTCGACTCACAGATTCCTGGGCACAACCAACTGATTTTTTTTTCCCTGAGGAGGTTCCCAGAGAAACTTTAGAAATCTGTTTCTGGTGTACTGATCTCTGGGTGAGGCCGATTTCTGGGAAATTATACTTTCCTTGTGAATCTAGTTTATCATAGTGTTTGTTCAAATAGGGCAAGCTTGTGTGTGTGTGTGTGTGTGTGTGTATGTATGAATCTATCTATCTATCTATCTATCTATCTATCTATCTCCTGTAGTCAATTCTGGGGCATCTCTGGGTTGTGCCTTGGCTTCCAAGGCTTTCCTTACAAAGAATGAGAAACACCCCACAGGCCCGTTAGGGCTATTTCTGTGCTGGCAAATCCATCAGAAACACCACTCGGGTCATCTGAGATCTTGTCTTTTTGTCCCCACAATTAGTCATCCCCTGACTTTTAGAAGAAGCCAAACCTCAGAGATAAATCTGGTAAAAATATCATTTGGGATCAAAAATAAGTTCAGCTCCAATATGCAAATTCCTGAGCCGCCTGCACAGAAGTAGGACCCTGTCCAGGAAGCTCTGGTCTTGTAGCTGGAGAGAGCAGTCCATGTAGGGCTATGTTCCCTCCATCCCAGCCCACCTTGGCCAACTTTCCTCCTTGAGTATCAGTTTGCCCATCTGATAAATGGAAATAGTGCACGGGGTTGTTGGATGACTTTGCACAGTGCCCGGTGCCTGGAATCCACTAGATCTGCTTTAGAGATGCTCACTGTCCTGCTGCTCTTCAGGACGGTCAGTGTGTCTCACCCTCCTAACAAACCATTGCTGGTTTTAAACAAATAGATATTTATTTTTCCCAATTCTGAAGGCTCTAGACGCCCCCCTCAAAAAACAAAAACAAAAACAAACAAATAAAAACCCCAAAGAGCCAGCAGGGCCACACTGCCTCTTGAAGGAATGGGGAGAGACCTCCGTCTCCCTTGCCCAGCTGCAGGGACGTTACACATTCCTTAGACGTATCTGTCACCATGGCTGCCTTCTGCTGCCGCCCCTGCCTCCTGTGTCTGGCTGCCTTCCACTTGCCTTGTAAGCGTATGTGGCACTGCACGTCAGGAAAACCTGGATGACACAAGCCAAGCATCTCCTTTAATGGGCGTTGTCTCCATCGCATCTGCAAAGGCCCTTCTTCCAAATAATTGGCCCTTCACAGGTTCTGGCAACTAGGATGTAGACACTTGAGGGGACCACCATCCAGCCATCCCTATGAGGTGAATACTAGCCTGGATGATTATGAAGGACACGTTGGGAAGAGCAGTAGAAAGCAGGACAGGAGTGCTGGCACATCCAAGTTCTGTCAGGTAGTCCTCAGAGGTGCCAGCCACCCAGCGCCATCCAGACTCTGGTCCGAGACTCTGGTTCACGTCTATGGGAGGTTGAGGCAGAGATCAGAATTTTGGAATTATCCTTGGTGAGTTTGAGTCTACCTCGCGCTAAATTGAAAGCCTGTCTCGAATCAAATGCAAACCACAAATATATAAACAAAAGATTTATTTATTTTTTACCTTATGTACACATGAGTGTTTGCCTGAGGGTCCAGATGTGTGCCCTGTGTGTGACTGGTGTCTGAGGAGGCCAGAAGAGGACATTGGATCCTGTGGAACAGATGGTTGGGAGCTGCCATATGGATGCTGGGAACCGAACCCAGGTCTTCTGAGAGAGCAGCAGATGCACTGAAATCACTGAGCCATCTCTCCAGCCCCTTAATATCGATATAATATTTGTTTTGTTTTCCTTCAGCTTTTCTCCCAGGATTCCTTTCAGTGCTCGCCTTGGCACACACAACCATAGGTGTTGGTTTATTTGCAGAGCCTCCCTCCCACTACACCATAAACTGTGCGGGCAGAGAAAACCTCTTTGTATTTGTGCAGGGGCCTCCAGGACCAGGTTTTGTTCCTACCTCCTCCTCCTCGTGTTGAGAACAGAAATAGCACTTCACCGATTTCTGCCCAGGCAGCCATCAGAAGAAGCATTTGCTGAAGGATGCGTATTTCATTGACAGCTTCATGGAGGAGACAGGAGCACAGCTTCCTCACAATCCTACTGGAAACGGTTTTTGATTCTCTTGCCCAGAGTTCTACATTCCTGCCAGCTGTCTTATCTCCCCGCACCCTTCTTACTTCCACAGCCTCTTAAGACAGAAAAAAAAAAAAGGAGGGGGAAAATCAGCATTCCAGGGCTGCCCTGGATTTGTACCGCCTCTAAGCCAAGCAAATGTCCACCTGCCGTTATTCCTTAAAATTTCTAAAAAGGTGCCAGCTACAGAAGTGATTGGAGGATGGGCTTAGTTCATTACACTGCCCCCAAGGGATCAATACTGCCCCCTAGAGGCCTTCGAGTATAAGTGATGGAGGAAAGAATGAATGAAAGGCGAATCCTGGGTGAGCTGGATGGAGGGGGTGCCGCTCGGGGCGCCTGCTGTCTGTCACTTTTAAAATAGAGACTTGCAATGTAGCTCAGATTGGTGTCAAATCCATGATTCTCCCCCCCCCCTCCCAGCCTCCCAAATATTGGGATCTCTGGTGTGTGCTACTGCACTTAACCTCCCCGTGCTCTCTAACTGAACCCAAAGTACCTTTTATCCCCAGCCCCATAAATTCTGGACTCCTCTGACCCAATAGAACACCTAATGGTATGGGAAGGAATGATTCCCATCCTGTGGTGGTGGGGACTTCTACCCCTCTCTTACAAACAGTCATGGTGCTCTTGATGACCTGAAGGTCTCTTTGTCATCATAGCATCCCTGAACCCCAGGCCACCGAGGTCTGACCTCCCTGCATCACTTTGAAGAACATGACTGGAGGTTACAACTTGAGCTCAGTACTAAGGGTCTTAGTATTTTTTTTTCTATTGCTGTCATAAAACACCAATACCGAGGCAACTTATAAAAGAAAGGGTTTAACACGGAGCTGATCGTTCCAAAGGGTTTGGGTTCATGACCAGCATGGTGGGGGGCATGGCGGCAGGCAGGCAGGCAGGCAGGCAGGCACGGCGCTGGAGCAGTGGCTGAGTGCTAACATCTGGCCCACAAGCATGGAAAGATAACTGAGAATAGCATAGGCTTTTGAAATCTCAAAGCCTGCTTCCAGCCATACACTTCCTCGGACAAGGCCACACCTCCCAATCCTTCCCAAACAGTTCTACCATCTGAGGACCAAGTATTCTAACCTATGAGCATTCTCATTTAAACAAGAACACTGAGCATAACTCACCCGAGGTCTAACCACCTCCTCATATGGAACTGGCCCTTTATTAAGAATGATATGAACCACCCCCAGCCCCAACACACACACACACACACACACACACACACACACATGATCTTTCCTACCTCTAAATATAGTATATGAAATAATTAAAAGTAACTTTTAAAAATTAAAAACAGAATGGAATGGGCATTGTAAATGCTGTCAGACATCAGAAGCATTGTGTTGTAAGAAGCTGGGGAAATGGGGAATGATATTAGAATGCTAAATTTCCTGGAATTCTTGCTCTCTGATATAGCCTAGACTAACTCAAGCAATTAAGTCACTCTTACTAATGGGCCAGGCTGGGTAGCTCATGCATTTAGTCCTAGAGGTCAGCTTGATCTGAATAGTGAGTTAGTTTCAGACTAGCTAGTTTATATAGTGAGATCCTGTCTCAAAAAAATCCTGTCATGCTGGGTGGTGGTGGTGCACGCCTGTAATCCCAGCACTCTGGGAGGCAGAGGCAGGCGGATTTCTGAGTTCGAGGCCAGCCTGGTCTACAGAGTGAGTTCCAGGACAGCCAGGGCTACACAGAGAAACTCTGTCTCGAAAAAACCAAAAACAAAACAAAACAAAACAAAACAAAACAAAAAAAAAACCAAAAAAACAAAACCCTGTCTTACTCATCAGGGAGGGGCTTATGAAGCCCCACCCCTATGTGAAAAGTGACTGACAGTTGCTGGCTTCTGGGGGAAGAAGGAACGTCAGTTTTCTTCAAGGAGGCAGGCATCCTCTTGGTCTTGTCAGACTTTTCCCCATGTGTCTTTGCAGAAAAATAGTGTTGTTTTGAGTTGGGAAGTGCATTTCTGCCTGGTCTACTTTCTAGTCTGTCCCTCTGCCACCGAGACAGTACGGGATGCCAGACGGTATTGGCACGAAGTCCCTGAAGCTGTTTCCTGGTACTTGAAGATGCCTGTGATCCAAGGCAAGGAGTGTGGTGACCTTGGGACCTAGTGAGGGTGCCCTGGACGCTGATGTCACTCCAGGGCCACAAGCCAGGGCCACTCTTTGTCTCCTTCCTCATTTCTTAAGATCGAGTTGCAGGAGATGGGATCTGCCAGCGTGTGATCCGAATCCAGATTTTATCAGGCTGACTTTTTTTGGCACCACTGGGAGAGAAGGGGAATGGGACAGGGTGGAAACCAATAGTAAGCATCTCCTAAACGCTAACAGTTTTACATAACAGTTCCGTTTATTCCTCATGACATAGGGTGTGAGTCATTAGTATCCTCTTACTATGATTGAGAGGCCAGGGTCTAGGAAGCTAGGGACTTGCTCAGCCACCAAGAATACCTGCAGCCCTGCCTGAGCCATGTGCTTTCAGGGCCAGGCTTTGGTTTGTGGTGGTTCTGGCCGTAAGAGAAGATCGTTTATCTTTGCTTGGACTTCTTTCAGGCTTGGTGATCCTGAGCTGCTTTGGAGATCGGTGCTGTTTAGCATGTACATGATTGCAGGTTTTCATGTGTTCATGCCACACATGTTGAAGCACGTGCTGCCCATGGGGATGGAATTAGCATTTATGGGTTTCATTTCCTATCTGTGTGATACAATGCCCTGAGAAATGGAACTTAAGGAAGGGTTTATTTTGCCTCACAGTTCCAAGGGTCCAGTCCATCGTGATAGGGATGATTTGGCCTCTGGGGCTGGGGGCAGCCATCCACACTGTAGTCAGGATGAAGCGGGAAGTGAATGTGGGTACAGCTCACTTCTTTCTACGTGGTCTGGGGCCACGCAGCCCATGGCATTGTACTGCCCACATTCAGGGTAGGTCTTTCTACCTCCGCTAACCTAATCTAGGGAGGGAGTCCAGCACGGACGGGCCCCAAGAGACTTGCCTCATAGGTGAACGTAGATCCTGTTGCTTAGCATGAAGTCTGTCTGCGGGGGATTTATATTTTGGTAAGTCAGAAGCATGCACACATAAGCCATACTTCTCCCGGTGTTAAAGAGTGTGGCGGAAGGGGACACGGGAAACCCAGAACTGAGGAAGGACGATGGCTGGGTGAGGGGTCAGCTCAGAAATGCTTTTCAGAGCTGGCAGGTTTTGAGCTGGAGTCAGAGGGCAGAGAGGCGTGAAATAGCATGGAGTGTGCAGGAATTCACTCATGGTTTGTGATCGCTATAATCGAGGGGCAAAGGGCAGAGCAGAGAGCTCAGAGGTGTGCCCAGCGAGAATGAAGACTGGGTAATCCCTCCCCTGCATATCCAGACCGGTGTTTGGCAGTTTTCGTTACCTCTAGTCACATCTGTTCAGAAATGATTAAATGGAAAATTTTGGAAAGGCGTTTTCTGCTGTCACAGCAGCTTAGAGGACCCACAGTTGGATTTTAAGATCAGCTGCGCGTGATAGAAAAGCCACCTCTTGGCTTCTGAGCAGAGAACAGCCTGGGTGGGAACTGAGCCTGCAGCGATGGAGAAGTGATTCATAAAGTTTAAGTTGTACTCTGAATAGAGTGATGAAATCGTATGCTGTCCTGCTCCAAACCCAAACCATCTCTTAGTCCAGTGTATCCCTGCTGTGCACATCAGTCCAGTGTATCCCTGCTGTGCACATGAGTCCAGTGTATCCCTACTGTGCACATCAGTCCTGTGTATCCCTGCTGTGCACATCAGTCCAGTGTATCCCTGCTGTGCACATGAGTCCTGTGTATCCCTGCTGTGCACATCAGTCCAGTGTATCCCTGCTGTGCACATGAGTCCTGTGTATCCCTGCTGTGCACATCAGTCCTGTGTATCCCTGCTGTGCACATCAGTCCAGTGTATCCCTGCTGTGCACATGAGTCCTGTGTATCCCTGCTGTGCACATCAGTCCTGTGTATCCCTGCTGTGCACATCTGTCCAGTGTATCCCTGCTGTGCACATCAGTCCAGTGTATCCCTGCTGTGCACATCTGTCCAGTGTATCCCTGCTGTGCACATCAGTCCAGTGTATCCCTGCTGTACACATCTGTCCAGTGTATCCCTGCTGTGCACATCAGTCCAGTGTATCCCTGCTGTGCACATCTGTCCAGTGTATTCATGCTGTGCACATCAGTCCTGTGTATCCCTGCTGTGCACATCAGTCCAGTGTATCCCTGCTGTGCACATCAGTCCAGTGTATACCTGCTGTGCACATCAGTCCTGTGTATCCCTGCTGTGCACATCAGTCCAGTGTATCCCTGCTGTGCACATCTGTCCAGTGTATTCATGCTGTGCACATCAGTCCTGTGTATCCCTGCTGTGCACATCAGTCCAGTGTATCCCTGCTGTGCACATCAGTCCAGTGTATCCCTGCTGTGCACATCAGTCCAGTGTATCCCTGCTGTGCACATCTGTCCAGTGTATTCATGCTGTGCACATCAGTCCTGTGTATCCCTGCTGTGCACATCAGTCCAGTGTATCCCTGCTGTGCACATCAGTCCAGTGTATACCTGCTGTGCACATCAGTCCAGTGTATCCCTGCTGTGCACATCAGTCCAATGTATCCCTGCTGTGCACATCAGTCCAGTGTATCCGTGCTTTGCACATCAGTCCAATGTATTCATACTGTGCACATCAGTCCAGTATGTCTGTGCTATGCACATCAGTCCAGTGTATCCCTGCTGTGCACATCAGTCCAATGTATCCCTGCTGTGCACATCAGTCCAGTATATCCGTGCTTTGCACATCAGTCCAATGTATTCATACTGTGCACATCAGTCCAGTATGTCTGTGCTGTGCGCATCAGTCCGGTATATCAGTGCTGTGCACATCAGTCCAGTGTATCCGTGCTGTGCACATCAGTCCAGTATGTCTGTGCTGTGCACATCAGTCTGGCATATCCATGCTGTACAGACTGCCCATGCTTTCCTAGTCTGGATCCACAGTCTCCATATTGCAATACTTTTGTTAAGTCGCTCTTACTCCTTAGTAATGGTGAGACTGGATAGTGCATGCATTTAGTAAGGCAGAGGACAGGCTAGTCTACTTAGTAAGTTCCAGGCCAGCTGAGGCTACACAGTGAGGCTCTTTCTCTAAAAGGGGAGAGGAAGCAGGGAGGGGCTTATAAAGTTCCACACCTATCTGAAACATGATTGGCAATTTGTGGCTGCTTGAAGAGGGGGGGATTCTTTTCTTCCAGGATGCAGGCACTACCCATGTTCCAGTGGATGTTCCCACACCCACACACATGCGGTAGCACTAAGTAGACACAGCCAGTCTTAAATTAAAAAGAAAGGGAGCACATGAAGGGAAGGTCATGGCAGCATCGCGTGAGAATGGGGGATGGATTTGATCAAAACACATTATTTGCATGTAGTGTGCATATTTACTAAAGTATTTTTTTTAGAACAATAGGCCTGTTGTGTTACAAACCTTTCCTGGGGAGATACCATACACATGTACTCACCCCAAAGAGGGAGACCATGACAGACCAAAGTATGGATACCACCAAAGTCCAACTTAGTGAACCATGAGTTTTACTGGAGTGGCTGAAAGAGTGTGGGTGAGGGGTTACTTGCAGGAGCAGAAATTAAAGACAGCTGCATCACCAAAGTCCACCCAAGCCTGGGTGATCACTCACAAAGCTGGGAACCTGGAGTGCCCTGCTCACCTCCAGCCCCACTCAACAGGCTGAAGACTGTGTGCGCTAAGTGACTTTGTTGGTGTAATCCTTTTCCAGACACTGGTCTAGTCTCAGAGGAGTCTTCTTTACAGCTTAGCATTACTGAGAGTCTTATTTGTAGCTTGGTTTGTCTGAGAGGGACTCTCAGTGTTGATTACTTACTCTGGGTGGGCGGGGCATAGTGAATCTAGTCAGTTTCAGGAACTTCCTGAAGCTCTTTGATTCCTTTACCTTCCTCTTTGAGGAACTTCCTTGTAGGATGGAATGCACCCCACTTTGTCATTACTGCCCCGATCTACTACAGTGATCCCTGAGCCTGGTATGGCTGTGTTGGGGAGGGGACAATTGAGATGTCTACCTATGGCCAAAGAATAGGCCACCATGCCACTGTAACAGTCCCTTCTTCTCAGGAGCATCACCAGTGGTTATAATTTGAGACTGATAACAACTGTGATCTATGTATACAAACACATACTCAGAAGGCAATTTGATAGGCACATCACATTGGTCTAGAAAAAAAACCACAGAAGGTATTTTACCATTGATACCTATGACCTCCAAGCCACAGGTTTTAGTTCTGGTTTACAGTACCGGGTTTGAACTCCCTCTTGTGGAGCAGGCCTTAAGTCTAATTGGAAGGCTTGTTGGTATTACCCACCATAGCTGAGCCACTATTGTTCAAGCAGGCCCACTCTGTATTGCATGTTGTGTTTTAGCATCAGGGGCCATAGCCAAACAGGAATGTTGGTGATAGTTCTCCACCAGCAGTCTTCATGGCCTCTCCCTGCCAAAGTAAGCAATAAAAGTTGAGAGTCCTTCTCAGACTAACAAAGTGGAAAAGAAGACTCTCAGACAAGCCAAGCTGCAAAGAAGATTCTGAGAGCAGGCCAGCTGCCTGGAAGAGGCAGAAACCAGTCAAGTTGCCTGAAAGAGGTCTACATCAACCGAGGCACCTGGACACTCCAGTACTCCAGTACACTCCAGCTGCCTGCAGGCTGTGGTGTGCCCAGCTTCCCAGTCTCTCGAACTGTCACCCATGCTGGAGTGGGCTTTTGAGCAATTTCTGCACCTGGAAGTAACCCCAGTAACACTCATGGTTTACCAAGTTGAACTTTGGCGGTATTGGTACTTATGTCTGTCTTGGGCTCCCTACCTGGAGTGAGATGTGTGTGTTGTGTCTCTCTAGGGTCCCACAACAAGACCCCAGACTTAGAAGTATTGATGCTGCCAGTGCAAATATGCCAAAGGCATGAAATGGGAGTGTGGAGTACAAGCACGGGGAAAGGATGGTGCGTACAGGGCTCAGCACTCTCAGTGTTGAGCGTTCACTGGGAAGGTTCGCGGGAATTACCCATGGGTAAGCAGACACAACTGTCATCCCGAAAGCCTGGAGAAGCACTGTGAACGTTTTACCAGTAAGTTCCCTGTGATAGAAAGACCACGGTCTTAGTCAGGGTTTCTATTTCTGCTCAAGCATCATGACCAAAAAGCAAACTAGGGAGGAAAGGGTTTATTCAACTTACACTTCCACATTGCTGTTTGTCACCAAAGGAAGTCAGGAGTGCAACTCAAGCAGGGCAGGAAGCAGGAGCTGATGCAGGGGCCATGGAGGGAGGTTTCTTACTGGCCTGCTTCCCCTGGCTTGCTCAGCCTGCTCTCTTATAGAACCCAAGAGCACCAGCCCAGGGATGGCCCCACCCACAAGGAGCCTTCCTCCCTTGATCACTCATTGAGAAAATGCCTTACAGCTGGATCTCATGGAGGCATTTCCTCAACTAAAGTGTCTTTCTCTGTGATAACTCCAGCCTGTGTCAAGTTGACACACAAACCCAGCCAGTACGGCCACTTCTTGACTTCCGATGAAGATGAGTCTGCAGCAATGGAGGACGGACTAACTCCCGCTGAGGGACCGCTGCATGGAGACAGGAGGGGCCGACTGAAAGGAAGGGATGTGAGCCCTCTCAGGAGGAACATTTCACACAGAGATGGGGATGGCCCAGAGGGAGGAAGAGAGCCAGGAAGATGCTGTGGTGAGGGGAAGGGAACGGAGGAGGGGTTGGAGCCAAGAAAGGATTGGGCCTTTGACAGATGAGCGGGAGGAGCCCATGAGTTAAATAGTTGGTTTCCATTGGTTGTCAGTGTAGAATCTGAAGGCTCTGCCCAAATGCCCCTCCTCTTCTTTGTTGTTCTCCTGTTGTTCTCCTGCTGTGTCCTGATCCGTGAACCAGCACATGCCCACCTTGCCGTGCCCTGTGGCTGTCTCATTGCCGGCGTGAGAGACGATTGGCTTTCTTCACCCTTTATAAATAAGGAGACTGAGGCAAAACTATTTGACCTGTTTAATATTTGTAGCAAAAGGTGGATGAAGAAGAAGAAGGAAGAAGGAAGAAGGAAGAAGGAAGAAGAAGGAGAAGGAGACACAGTCAACTCTTCCTAGTTTGCCGCAGCTGACTTGGCTTAGCATTGAAGTGCTCATTGCCAGCACTGACTCTCTTCCTCCCTCCGGGCCCACCCCCCATCTCGGTGTGAAATGTTCCTCCTGAACTGGCTCTCATTTCCTCCCTTCAGCCTTGGGGAAAGAGGTACCCGTTGACTACCTAGACCCAGTCGGGAGAGGACCACTCATCCTGATGTGCTGAGCTGAGACTGCTCTGAGATTGTGTCCCCATCTCCCCGGGACTTCTGTGTCCCGGGCTCCCCTCTATCTTAGAGACACAATTGCCAGGTTATACCTAGGTCACCCTGAGAGTCTCCAGGTGTGTTTGTCCTTCGGGAACCACTTGCTGTCCATGACAGGAATTCTCTGTCCAGCATGATGGGCCTTGTATGTATAGACTCAGACTCGGCACTGAGCACCCGATGGACCACGCCCCCCACCATAAATATCTATCCAGTGGTCCAAACTCATATGTGGTCACGTTAAAGCATGGGTAAGTACTTTCCCCTGACCCATTCAACAGCATGCGCGCGCGCGCGCACACACACACACACACACACACACACACACACACACACACACACGTCTCTGCTCATGCTTCTTGTAGCTTCACCAGATTTTATTTAGGAAAAAAAAAAATCCAATAACTTCTCTAATCTCCCAAAGCCTGTGCCCTCTAGGGTAGGGGATGAGGAGGGGTGGATTCAAGTGCTCTAGGCAGCTTTGATGTCACACATTTGCATCTGGGAATGGAACTCTGGTCCTCTCTGGCTGTCGGAAACCATGGAGATGATGAGCAGATGTTTTTCTAATAACGAGAAGATGTGCAGGCGCCGACACGAGAATAGTTTCCAGTCCGAAAGTTAATTAGCAAGCTGGGGAGCCCAGATAAATAAAGCTTTCTGTTTCCCTTTCTGCAGCCTAAAATACCAGATCTGGAGGGTCCCTCCCTGCCTCTTCCTCTACCCTGAGCCTCAGGATTTGAGAGGAAGCTTTTAAGTGCCTAGTAATTTGTGTGAGCGGGGAGCTGCCTCCCCACACAGCCTGGGTTGTGTCTGGAGGACATATTGGCTCTTGGACACGGAGACCATTCTTAGCGACTTCCTGGGTGATTATCGCTACCTTCTTGCGGGATCTCTTGAAGATTACAGGAGATGAGCGTATACCACTAATAGAGGACTGGTGGATACAGATTCCTGCCCCACCCTGCACTACCCCAGCATCCATGCAGAGGCAAAAAAGGTAAATACTGAGAGCAAACCCGTCAGCAGCACTGTGTCTCCATTGTACAGATGGGAAAACTAAGGTCTGGCCAAGTTAAGCGGCGACAGCTGTTCTGTAGGGAAATGGGTTTAAAGCTGGGTGTGTCTAGCAGAAATCTCAGGAGCTTTGTCACTGAACGTGTTTTACAGTTTAAGAAGAGTCAAATCTTTACTTTGTGTTCACAGTTCACAGAGTCTGGTGTGGACTCTAGGGCCCTGCCTATGCTATGCAAGCTTTCTACACTGAGTTACATTCTCTGTCTACTTCCCTTTATTTTAAAGGGACCAAGGACACTTCCCTGACAGGGACATCCCAGGAACCCTATTCCAGATACTGATTTGAGATAGACTTGAGTTGGACACTTGGACGACTTTTCTTGGTTAGGGTCACCATTGCTATGATAAAGCACCATCACCAAAGCAAGCTGGGGAGGAGAGCGTTGATTTTTGCTTACACTTCCACGTGGTTGTCCATCATTGAAGGAAGTCAGGGCAGGAACTTGGAGGCAGGAGCTGATACAGAAGCCACTGAAGGGTATGTCTTACAGGCTTGCTCTCCATGGCTTGCTCAGCCTGCTTTCTTACAGAACCCAGGACCACCAGCGCAGTGATGGCCCCACCCACAATGGGTGGGGCCTTCCCCATCAATCATTCATTAAGAAAATATCCAGCAGAGTTTCTGACAGACAGCTCTTATAGAGGCATTTTCTCAATTGAGGCTCCCTTCTCTCTGATGACTCTACCTTGTGTCAAGTTGATATAAACCTAGCCAGCATAGCAATAAAAGCCGGCCTTCCGATGTCTGAGGTCCCGCTTTGTCCTCTCCGTGGCTGTCTCCTCCCCCGTCCCTCTCACAGTTCAGATTTTACCCTATCAATCTTTGTCTTCATTCTGAGAAATAATAGCACAAGTGGGCCCAGGGAGTGTTTGTCAGCAGTAGCATGGTCTTTCCTGGATTTCAGAGAAAAAAACAACACACGAGGAATTCTCCAAGTTTATTACCACCAAAAGAAATGTGTTTCTTCAGGAAATAAAGATACAAAGTCCCCAGAACTGCAGAAGGGGAGACACGGAACTGATCAAGAGTATCCCCCAGTCGATGTTATGTTTGCCCATTCTCAGTGTCTGTTGCTAACTGTGCTTTGAAACAAGAGACATGTGTTTTTAATAGAATTGCAAGTTTTATGCCTTGTTAAAAATACCCACATGGAGGCTGGCAAGGACTCTGGCGGGATGCTGCGGAACAGCTCTGAATTCCGTTCCCAGCCTGCTAGGACAGAGAGGAAATGGGAAGGATGGCCCGTGCCCTCCGTTTGCTTGACTGTGTACAGCCCTCACGGTTCTCCTTGGAAATGACGGCTGGCCCCCAGCCGAGCTCCCCAGCCCACCCCTGTGTGGAGCCGTGAAGGGCTCCCTCCTCTCTCAACAGGATGATGGAATATTCATTTTTTTTTTTTACTTCCAGACAAGCCTTTGCTATAATTGGGGAGAGCGTTCATTGGACTCCGTGGAAAGCCTGAATTACAGGGTTCCTTAAAGATCTGCAGCCTTTATTATGACTTAATGCAATATTTTCTGAACACTAGGAACAGAGGGGGTAAGGGTCAGACCCCACAGTAACTGGGGCTCTTCATATCCCCAGTGCAGCTTGTGTCACCAAAGGGGTCCATTTTTACACACACACACACACACTCACTGTAGACTGTACAAAAATATAAAAAATGAAGTAAATTTAATTTTACTACATATAGATGCTATTCGTATCAAGCTATTTCTTATTAATCTTTTTCCTATGTGTATCAGGTATGGATATGGCTTATAAAATTATGGCCATGTTCTATAATTTGTACACTGCCTTTTTCTCTAGTATGTTACATACGTCTTCCCATTTCACAAAGGAGCCTTGGAAAGATGTCTTTTAAAGGAGGGGCTGGAGATGTCACCCAGGTGGTAGAGAGCTTACCCAGCATGCCTGAGGCCTGGGATTGATCCCCAGCACCACAGACACTGGCAATCCTGCCACACACCTGTAATCAGGAGGATCACAAGTTCAAGGTCGTCTTTGGCAAAATAGCAAGTTTTTAAATCAGCTTAGAATATGTACCGGCTGGTTTTGTATGTCAAACACTTGACACAAAGTATTTTGTCTGCAAGTTTTTCCTCTTATAGAAAGTATCATAATAGCCTTCTCCTTTGCTTCTAATTATGTGAAGTGCTTCTTTTGCTTGAATTATAGCTGCTTTCCCCTGGGTTAAAAGACAGACATGTTCTAGCAACATAAATCACATTTCTTTTGAATACAGAAGAATTCCATTCACACTAGTTTAAAAAAGGCACATGTTGTTTTATAAACAGAACTGAATTTTAAAAGGTAAAAAGCAAGTGAGAATGAGAGGGAACGGCTGCGCACTGCATCACCTCGGACATAAATAAACCTGGATCGTAGCCGCGGATGAGGGCTCTGCACTGTATGCAGGTACATCCCTTCCAGAAGTTTACTCTGCGCCCTGCAAGGAAGCATAGAAGCACAGCACATGGCCGATTACTACAAGCTAGGGGGCTGGTGAATATGCGCCAAGAGGAGACAGAAGAAGAAGCTGGTTTTAAAGACTGACTATGTGGGATTTAGGAACATAGGAATGTCCTTGTATTGACCCAGGGATGTGCTTAGTGTATTACAAATATCAATTAAAATTTCCTCACAGTAAGCCTGTTCATTTACCACTAAAAGCAATTGGACTTTTCATACGTACATATACACACTATCTCTCTCCTTTCTTTATATACATATATATGAATATATTTGTATATGTGTGTATATATATTCATATATACAGGTCATTGGGCCTGAATATATAGCTAGGCATATATATATATATACATATACATATATATATATATATGCCTAATGACCTGAAATTGATCCTAGTATTAACATGTAGAAGGAGCAAATAGGGTTGGGGGTTGTCCTCTGACCTCTGTGAGGTCTCGGTGACATGCATGTGAGTGCACATGCACACACAAGCACACATATACGCACTTTAAATCATAAAGCTTTTTAAAAATATTTTTATATTTGCTCAGTGTTTGTGAGGGTAAGCATGTGCTACAACACACACGCACAGGTCAGAGGATGGTTTGTTGGACTCGGTTTTCTGCTTCTACCATGTTAAGTTGCAGGCAGTGAACTCAGACCATCAGGTGCCTTTAGCAGCTTAGGCAGCGTTTCTCAACCTTCCTAAGGCTGTGACCCTTTAATACAGTTCCTTACATTGTGGTGACCCCCACCATAAAACTATTTCCATTGCTACTGTAGAACTGTAATTTTGCTACTGTTAGGAGTCATAGTGTAAATATTTTTGGAGATAGTATTTGTCAGAAAAAGTCATGACCACAGATTGAGAACTGTTGAGCTAAGCTATTTTACTGGCCCCCTAAAAAAAAAATTAAAAACTAAATTAGGCTCTTGTAAAAGCATATAGTATAATAAGATTATAACATGTAGTAAGCCTGGAAAGCTGGGTATTGTGTCTCACACCTATAATCTCAGCACTTGGGAGTGTGAAGCATGTGGGTTGCTGGTAAATTTGGAGTCTGTCCAGACTATAGAGTCATTTCTAGATCAGCCTGAGCTACATTGTAAGACCCTGCCTCAAAGAAACCAAGAAACATTGTGAGCTCGATATGTTTGGGAGGGGGTAAAAAATAGACAGTAAGTAGCTTTTAACTGAATTATACCAGAGCAAAGGGAACATATGGGCAGGAAGGTAAGATTAGAAGTGTAAATGTAAACCCCAACTGAGATAATCACCAATAAAGAGAGAATCTCTGAAAAAAAAAGAAGTGTAAATGTTTTGAGAGAGGACCTCTGCTGAGGTTGCTCGCAGGCAGGTCAGTCCATGTAGCTGAGGAATGACTCCATGTAGCAAGCATTCTACAAATATTTGCTGCAAGAAGAATGGATGCATGTATGGGTAGACAGATGGATGGATGGATGGATGGATGGATGGATGGACGGATGGACAAATGGATGGATGGATGGATGGATGGACAGATGAATGGATGGATGGACAGATGGATGGATGGATGGATGGGCAGATAAATGGGTGGATGGATGGATGAATGGCTGGACAGACAAATGGATGGATGGATGGATGGATGGATGGATGGATGGATGGATGGATGGATGGATGGGTGGATGGATGGATGGGTGGATGGATGGATGGATGGATGGATGGATGGATGGATGGATGGATGGACGGACAGACAGATGGATAGGTGGGTGGGTGGATGGGTGGGTGGATGGATGGATGGATGGGTGGGTGCGTGGATGGTGGATAGATAGATAGATGGATGGATTGATGGATGGACAGACGGACGGACGGATGAGTGAGTGGATAGATGGGTGGACCAGTGTATTTCCCATATGCTCCTGAGAATTCGTGAGTAGCAGATGGGATTCTGACTCTCAGCTGCTTTTATGAGAAAGCACATAGTATAACACATTGAGAAATAACCTCGATTAGTCTGAGTGTGGAAGCCCAAGTCTTTATCCTGGACCCAAGGAGGCAGAAGCAAGTGATTCTCCATGAGTTCAAGGCTAACCTAGTCCACTTAGTAAGTTACAAGCCAATCAGAGCAGCGTGAAACCTAATCTGAAAGAGAAAGAGATGGGGTGTGGGGAGTGAAAACCAATGAGATGGTTCAGCAAGTAAACGCACTTGCCCCAAAGCCTGAAAGCCTGATACTGAATCAAGTGATCTCCATGTGTGTGCTATGACACACACGTGTGCACACACAAATCAATAAACAAACGCAGTAAAAAAAAAGTTAGAGATAGAAGTCACCTCAGTCTATAAATGAGGAAGGAGTTCGACGGCAGTGGGATCAGAATTTGACCTGCTAGCCTCTGACAGTGGGACTCCATCCCAAGGACTGGACTGTGTTTATGTCCCATTGGGAGGAGCAGCGCTGAGGAGAATCAGCCTGGTGAGCCATTTGGCAGGAGGGCATGTTGGGGCTGGGGAGCAGCTTCCTGACTCGGGCAGGGTGCATAGTAGAAGCTCTGGAGAGAGCAGAGTGAGAAAGCGGACTCAGAGGAAATCAACCTTCTCGCCCCTTCTCTACTGGTTCCCTTTGTGAAGGACTAAGTTTTGCGCTGCTGTTTGCCAGGTTCCTGTGATAATGCTCTACCTCCCAGAATGACTGAATTTGGAGGTCAGGAGAGGGGGACCCTGACCTTATAGGACTGGGATCCCTGTAGTAGAGAAAGGCACGGGGGGGGGGGGGGGGGGGGGAGGGGGGGGGGCTCCTTTCTGCGCACACCAAGGAGCCGCATGGGGCCTTGATACTGTGACTTCCAGCCTCCGGAACTGTGACAAAGGCTCCTAGCCTGTGGCAACCAGCGTGAGCTCCTTAGGAAGACAGGAGACAGGCTCCTTCTCACTATGCTAGGACGACGATACTGCAGGGTCACATTTGGTCCCAGAAACCTAAAGCATCTCAGCGATGTCCATTCTTAGCAGACTTGAAACCTGAGCAGTCCCCTTTTCTGCTCCTATGTGCCGGCCCCATCTCACCTCTTCACGGCAGTCACAGCGGCTCAGATGCCCTCGTTCTTACATTGGTGGCACGCTGCCAGAATGGGGGTGGGGGGAGGGGCAGGGAAGGCCATGCCCGTATAGATTGTACTGATTGTGTTTGATCTCTTCAATTTTGGTCTGGCATTTTCTACCCTATTGTTTGCAACCGTTTTATCTAAATCCCTGCCCCCGCCTTGCCTGGCCCTGCTCCACTCCGATCTCAGATACCATTCACCCACAATTGCAAATCTAAATTGCATATCATGGGAGTGGATCGTAGGGGAACAATCATGGTCCCTGGATACCCATTACTTTTGGTATCCAGATCCAACCATAAATTCCCCTGGGCCAAGGGAAAGGCCACGCGGCAGGAACCTGGGTGTTTGTTTCTCCTTGGCTGTCTGTCTGTCTTCTAGGCCTGGGTTGTGCTTCTTATTTTTCCTTTAGGCTTCTAGAACCCTTCAAGATAGTTTTTAAGACACAATTAATATTGTAGTTTCATGGGGCAATGAAATACTCTCTGAAAGTCATTTCTAAAGCCAGGCTGCTATGTGCAGTGGGTGCGTCCATCAGATTGGGGGACGGAGATTTCCCAAGCCCACGGCACAGTCAGAATCAGGTACTGGCGTTCAGCATGGTCCGGTGTCATTTGCAGTCTGGTATCACTTATTCATAAGTAATTTCCTTCTCTCACTATAAAAATAAAACATTAAGGGAAGCCCTCAGGTTGGTGTTCTCAATTTAACTCCCTCTCTTTATGTGTCTCTGCCTTCGAGTTCCCTCCTGTATAAATACAAAAGGCCCGTGAACCTCCGTGCACCGCATCACTGTAGTAGTTAAGGAGACTCGTGCATCTTAGTTAGGGTTTCATTGCTGTGAAAAGACACCATAACCTTGGCAACTCTTATAAAGGACAACATTTCACTGGGGATGGCTTACAGTTTTAACTACAGATTTAGTCCATTACAGTCAACACCTGAAGCAAGGCGGCACGAAGGCAGACACGGTACTTGAGAGGTAGCTGAGAGTTCTACATCTGGATCCACAGGCAACAGGAAGAGAGTGATATACAGTTCCTCCAACACGGCCACACCCACTCCAACAAGGCCACACCCCCTAATAGTGCCACTCCCCATGGGCCAACCCCTAAAGATGGGGACCGTGTTTTTAGTCAAACTACCACAGTTTATTTGCAGTGCCTCGGGTAGAGCACACAGGGAAATAGCATTTGTAATGAAAAGTACACATAGAAGCCTTTTCCAGGAGACAGCCTATGGGATTAACTGTTGTTGGAGGAGCTGTTTTGATGTCCCCTTGATATTTAAGCAGAGGTCACAGTCCCGGAGGGCCTAACCAGATGCTGGGGACTAGGCAGTGTTCATCTGTGACAGATCTTGGCAGAGAGAGCTGGACTGTCCTTTTGGCTGAAACAAGCCCTGTAAGCCCCATGCCTTGTGGTTTTCAGCAGAACATGCTATTCTGCCTAATTAAAGGGCGCTCCACTAAACCAGAAAATGTACAATTCCTAAGCTACTGTGTGTTTGTGTGTGAGTGTGTGAGTAGGTGAATGTGAATGTATATGTGTGTATTTGTGTGCAGGTATTGCATATATGTGTGTATGTGTGTATGCATGTATATATGTATGCATGTATGTGTGTTAAAGGTGGGAAGGGTTAAAGTAAAGGAATGGACCATATTAGCTTTCTTAGGGTGAAGTGTCACTGAGCCCTTGCTTAGAAATCTGCATTAGTTAGCTTCATGTTACTACAATAAAATACCCGAAATGACGAGTAAAGATAAACTGTTTATTTTTATTTATTTTTAAATGTCCTAAGAATTACACTTAAATTTTTATCTTATTTTATGTGTGGTGGGAGGCTTTCTCCTGGATCAGAAAGATAATTTGTATATTTATTCCTTCCTTCCACCACGTAGGTCCTGGGGATTGAGGACAGGAGGTCAACTCAGGCAGCAGGCTCCTTTTCCCGGTGAGCCATCTCACTGGCCCCAGAAACGATGCACTGATCTCGCAATTCTGGAGGCTCGGATCTGAGATGAAGTGGTCTCCTTTGGTTTGGGCCTCTGGCGAGGGAATCAGATGGCGGTGGCGGCCGTGTGTGCGAACACACGGTTGTGTAAATCTGTGATGTAAAGAGACACTGAGAGAAAATAGCCCCATGAGTCTCCATTTCTCTAAAGTCACAGTATCTCTCACACCGCTTCCCAAGACTAGGAGGATATTCCCTCCGTTTAAATGGAAGTAAAGACTCGCCTCCATTTAAATGGAAGTAAAGACTCGGAGAAAAAGCAAGCCCGTTGCTTGACAGTGTATGTGTCTAAACCCAATGGCATCCTTAAGGACATCGTGAGCAGCGGGTGACAAGGGACCTGCTTCCTGGTACTGCAGGCTCCTTTCCCCACCTCCACTGTCCATGCAGGGAGGAAGGAGGAGGGAGCAGACCATTCCTAAACCTCCGCTCAAGGTGAGAGGCTGCCTGTCCCTGTCTCCTTTGACCCTGAGCTAGTCACATCTTATATATAAGCCAGATGTACTAGTTAGACCCTTTAGCTTCAGGACCACACATGGTTTTAGCCGACCAAACATAACTGTGGTCTGTGGTCACCCTATGGCTGGAGCGGGGGTGGGGTGGGGTGGGGTGGGGTGGGGGTGGGGGTGTCTTATCTAAGGCAGCCTTGCAGTTTGGCTCTGGGGTCTGAACCACTACTCTCTAGGCTGTAGCTCAGGCAGGCACTGGCTGCCGCTCTCAAAGGCCCCAGTCTCGGAAGGAGGGGGTGTTTGCCCTTTGTAGCCCTTAAAAATAGAACAATAAATAGATAACGCTTAGAACCTTTGAGTCTTAAAGTCAGTAATTAACTTGAGTTCCTGAGGAATTGCACCCGTCAGCCTAGGAGAGAGGTTGGCAGTGAGCAGAGGCCAGGGTTGTGAGATATCAGAACTGCGGTTTATCGTTCCAAATCGGGGGTCCAGTCCTGCCCTGGATATGGTAAGCCTCCAGGGGGTTTGCATGGGGAAACCAGAGCCCTGGGAAGCGTTTTCGTCTTCCTGTGGTGGTGTGAATGGGGCCTAAGCTCACCTGATCCCTGGGAGCTGTAGCTCAAATGTATGGGTTACAAGAGCCATTTTATATAAGTTCAGGATTCTGTGGCTCATGATATTTTGGTAGAGTTTGACTGGACAACTTTTTGCTTGATGTGGAATTGTTGGGTCTCTATATGGGATTCGGCTTGTGACTGGGATGGTCTACAGGGTCTAGGAAAGCTTGGTTCTTCAATGAGCGGTCCTGGCAGGGAGGAGTAGGAAGGGTGAGTTTAGCTGAGTCATGAAGGTGGCTAAACCTCTTCTTTCTTTCTCCCTTTGGGCACAGGGCCTCTCCCTTTGGGTTTTCTTTTTCCATGTGGTCTCCTTAGCAAGGTTACTGTGTCTTCCGTGGCAGATCAAGGCTTAACATAAAGATAGGGGTCACTTCTACTGTATTCTATTGATGCAGGTGTCATAGAGCAGCTCAGCCTCAAAGAAAAGCAGATTTTGCATGTCAAGAGAGGACTGAAGTACTGAAGGCAGCCATCTTTGGCAGTAAGGTCCTACTGAGCCATGACCGATGAGCAAATTGGGACCCGTGGTCACATCTGAGGTAACAAATAGTGACGAGACCCTAGTGTCTTTGTAGGTGGATGTGGTGGTTTGAATGGGATCCTCATAGTCTCACGGATTTGACTGGTGAACTGGTAGAACTGGATGGAGAAGATGAGGAGGTGTGTGTGTGGCATCATTGGAAGAGATATGCCACTAGGGATGGGCTTTAAGGTTTCAAAAGCCAGTGCCATTCCCAGTTTGTCTGTCTCTCTGTCTGTCTGTCTGTTTTTCTCTCTCTCGGCCTTGTGCTTTTGGGTCAGATGTAAGCTTTTAGCTTCTGTTCCAGTGTCATGCCTATGTACCCACTACCATGTCTGAGCCCCCAAATTAAGGCCTTCTTTTATAAATTGCCATTATCATGTGCTTTATCACAACAATAGAAAAATAACTTAGGCAGTGTAGGAGTGTTAGCTCACAAAGAAAGTGTTCTTCTGATGCCACGGGTAAGATACAGCCTTGTGAACACTTTGCCCCTCCTTCCCAGGAGATGTGGGCATGGCCAGCTCCAGAATTCTTCACCTGTCCTAGGCTTCATTCTCTCTCGGGGAAGCCAGGTGATTTTTGTTATGAGTGCTGACTGGCTAGTTGTGGCTGCCAAGAGCACAATGGCTAGAGGGTCTCTGAGACCTAGTGAGTATTGACCTCACAATTAAAACCCTGTGAATACCAGCTCCATGATGTAAGATCCCATGAGCATCAGCACTATGATGTAAGACCCCATGAGCAGCAGCACCATGATCTAAGACCCCATGAGCAGCAGCACCATGATGTAAGACCCCATGAGAATCAGCACCATGATGTAAGACCCCATGAACATCAGCACCATAATGTAAGACCCCATGAGCAGCAGCACCATGATGTAAGACACCATGAGCATCATCACCATGATGTAAGACCCCATGAGCAGCAGCACCATGATGTAAGACCCCATGAGAATCAGCACCATGATGTAAGACCCCATGAACATCAGCACCATGATGTAAGACCCCATGAGCATCAGCGCCATAATGTAAGACCCCATGAGAATCAGCGCCATGATGTAAGACCCCATGAACATCAGCACCATGATATAAGACCCCATGAGCAGCAGCACCATGATGTAAGACCCCATGAGCAGCAGCACCATGATATAAGACCCCATGAGCAGCAGCGCCATGATGTAAGACCCCATGAGCATCAGCACTATGATGTAAGACCCCATGAGCAGCAGCACCATGATATAAGACCCCATGAGCATCAGCACCATGATGTAAGATCCCATGAGCATCAGCACTATGATGTAAGACCCCATGAGCAGCAGCACCATGATGTAAGACCCCATGAGCATCAGCGCCATGATGTAAGACCCCATGAGCATCAGCACCATGATGTAAGACCCCATGAGCATCAGCGCCATGATGTAAGACCCCATGAGCAGCAGCACCATGATGTAAGACCCCATGAGCAGCAGCACCATGATGTAAGACCCCATGAGCAGCAGCACCATGATGTAAGACCCCATGAGCATCAGCGCCATGATGTAAGACCCCATGAGCATCAGCGCCATGATGTAAGACCCCATGAGCATCAGCGCCATGATGTAAGACCCCATGAGCATCAGCGCCATGATGTAAGATTCCATGAGCATCAGCACCATGATGTAAGACCCCATGAGCATCAGCGCCATGATGTAAGACCCCATGAGCAGCAGCACCATGATGTAAGACCCCATGAGCATCATCACCATGATGTAAGACCCCATGAGCATCATCACCATGATTTAAGACCCCATGAGCAGCAGCACCATGATGTAAGACACCATGAGCATCAGCACCATGATGTAAGACCCCATGAACATCACCACCATGATCTAAGACCCCATGAACATCACCACCATGATGTAAGACCCCATGAGCAGCAGCACCATGATGTAAGATTCCATGAGCATCAGCACCATGATGTAAGACCCCATGAGCATCACCACCATGGTATAAGATGCCATGAGCATCAGAACCATGAAAGAGGTTTATACCTATCGGTTCTATGGATGCTGCTAGGAAAGCTTGCCTGGATTGGAAATTAGAGTACACATGGTGGGTCAGGTTCCTGGGTGCTGGTTCTGGATAAGGTTGTTGGGTAGCCATTGTGAATGTGTTTGTAATTCCTGATGCTGCACTGCTGGTGGGTTGTCCAGAATTCCACGGACCTTTTTGTTTTTGCTTCATGTTTTGAATTCCCACTCAGAAATGCTTAAATCAACATTCTAGTATTATATCAATAATACACTAGAGAGGCTTAAAGCCATCAGAGAGGGAAATAGTGTAATTGAGATATCAGAAGAAACTCTGAAGGTCCCCAGAATGGTGATTCAATGGCCGTATTTCCAACCTCACACTCGTATAACTGGAACTCAGAACTGTGAATGCAGATTTGGCAGTTGTGATGGTTTGTGTATGCTCGGCCCAGGGAGTGGCAGGATTAGAAGTTATGACCTTGTTGGAGTAGGTGTGTCACTGTGGGCATGGGCTTTAGATCCTCACCCTAGCTGCCTGGAAGCCAGTATTCCACTAGCAGCCTTCGGATGAAGATGTAGAACTCTAGCTCCTCCTGCATCATGCCTGCCTGGATGCTGCCATGCTCCCACCTTGATGATAATGGACTGAACCTCTGAACCTGTAAGCCAGCCCCAATTAAATGTTGTCCTTTATAAGTCTTGCATTGGTCATGGTGTCTGTTCACAGCAGTAAGACCCTAACTAAGACAGCAGTATTCTTTTAGACTGTGTGTTGCTGTACAAGGTTTGTGTCTTTGGGCATATAAAATCCCCAGAGGAGAATATGAAGCAATAGACATTGCAGTTTATATTATTTATCTCTAATAATGGAAACACATGATTCTATGGAACCTGGGTAGCTCCACGGTGGGACAGGGGAAGAAAGACAGTTCAGGGCAGGGCTGTGGATACCTGCCTTCTGCAGCAACTCTCCAGGAGAGAGCTGAGAATGCAGCTTATTTGGTGGTCTCTTTGCCTAGGCTTCGATCTCTAGCATTGCATAACAGGGTGTGGTGGCACAAGCCTGTATTTCCAGCTCTTGGCAGAAGAAGGAAGAAGAGAAGTTCATGGTCATCCTCCGCTAGTGTGGGGCCAGTCTGGAATATGGGAGACCCCGCTAGTGTGGGGCCAGTCTGGAATATGGGAGACCGTGTCTCAAAAACCGAACCAAACCAGATCTCTAGCAGAGGAGATTGATAGCATCAGCTCAAGACCCAATCAGTTCTCCCCTGGAGATTTACACGCACATGGTTGATACATCTGGGAAGGGTCATAGTTCTCTGGATGCCCCAGAGATTTGTCATGCTTCGTCCTGGTTCAGCACTCGGTAGCACTGGGTCACCCAGAGTCTCTGCACTATCACCTTGTGTGTACTCAAAGAACCACCTTATAATCAAGATATACTTTATAATCATTAAGATACAGAAGCAATTAAGGTTACTCATAACATCAGAAGCTATACAGCATCTTCAAATGTGCCACAATCATCCAAGGAAGATGAACTTATATATATATATATATATATATATATATATATATATATATGTGTGTGTGTGTGTGTGTGTGTGTGTGTGTGTGTGTGTGTGTGTGTGTGTGTATATCCATCCACAGTGTGGCCTGAATTTCATTTTACCGACTTCTTGTAATTGGTCACCTAAAAGTTATCGAGAAGCCACTTAGAGAATCTGCTTACCCCTTGCTGAGAACAGCGGCAGTACCTCACATAATTTGGTGAGCATTCATGGACACAGGGCTTTGTGCACCTGGGACCTCATCTCAGCATTCTGGATTACTGGGAGCTTCTGATGACGTCATTAAGAAAACACATGAAAGGGGCGTTAACTTCACCTCTGTGTTCCGTTGGCTTGCCTGGATTTCAGGGAGCCAATCCTGAAAAGGAGGAGGTGATGTTTCACTTGGACACAGGAGTGTTGACCAGATCTCCAGTCCCATGTCCTGGCCAGGGCAAGCTCTGTGGGGCACATGCAGGAAGAAGTCTGTCTGTCCTTCTGTTTAACCTTTACTCATCACTCTTACCCCAAACACACGACTGGGGCTGCCGGTGTATGGGCTTCCTTATCCTCTCCCCAAACTGGGTTCCTCTCTCACTTCTCACTTGTCTTCACTTCTCTCTCTCTCTCTCTCTCTCACACACACACACACACACACACACACTGATAGAGCCAATCCCTCCCTCTTTTCTTTTGAAGATGATGTGTGGTTTGTGGTAAGCTTACCTATGCTCATTCACAGTCAAAACCACGCACTTCAAAACCTACCTAGGATTTATTTTAATCAGGTGTCATAAGACCTGCAGCTACAGAGTACAGAGATGTCTGCCAAAAGAAGTCTACACTCAGGCCCCTGGAAACAAGAGACACAGCATGTCACTCCAGTCTGTATGGAGAAGTACCGTGGTTGGTCAGGAAGCAGGAGGATGGTGAGGGAAAATGGGCTTTAGTGTCTTTGTGGCAAGCTCTGGGCAAGCCCTTGGCTCAGGAGAGGGGGTATTGGCAAGGATCTGCTCCAATAGGCGAGCAGTGCAGGAAGCGACAGTGAGAGGTGAACCAAACAGGGTGGTGGCCTCTGGACTGCTCACCTTGGACAAGAAGGAGATGCTGCAGGCTAGTGGTTTAAAACCCTTAAGAACTGAGAAGGCCCCAAGGCAGAGACAAGCTGCCTTGTCCCGCCTAAGGGCAGGAGAAAGTTCTTACTCCATTAGGGAACTTTAACTTAGGCAAAAACCCTGGCTTCCACACAAAAGCATCTCAAAGCAAGCCAATACAAAACAGAGCTTGTGTGTGTGTGTGTGTGTGTGTGTGTGTGTGTGTGTGTGTGTGTGTGTGAGTGAGTGTGTGTGTGTGTGTGGTGTGTGTGCACTCATGCTTGCTTGCTTGTACGAGAGCGCAGGTACCATTGGAGGTGAGAGAGGATGTCGGATCCCTGGGAGTTGGAGTTGTAGGCGGTTGCGAGCTGCCCAACTTCTGGGTGTTGGGAACAGAACTTGGGTCTTCCGAAAGAGCAGCACATACTTTTAACTGCTGAGCCATCTCCAGCCTTGAGTGGCAATTCATTTAAAAGACATTTTAGAAAGACATTTTTAATATAACATTTTAAGCACATGGGGTAAAGGCAAAGGCACTCGTGAAGAAACAGGACACACTGGAGACGTGGGTTTTAGGCTCCTCCCTGAGGCGAGCCTCAGGGTGGGTGAGCAGCAGCTATAATAGTGGAAAGGCTGCTGAGGAACCTGAGTGAGATCGAAGGCTGGGTCCTGGCAAGATTGCAGTTGCTGAGGTGAAAGCAGACAGGGACACTGGAAGGCAGGAGATCGCGACTGTAAACCCCTAACTTCTTATTTGTGATTCCCAGAATATGTCTGGGGAAAGGAATGAGGCCTGACCCAAGGTCATATGTGGGCTGACCTTAAACCTGGCTATTGCTGTGATAACAAAAATATCTGTGTTTGAAATGAATATTATCTTTCTGCTGGTGGCCTTCACAGTCAGTGCTGCTAACAGTTGAGTTTCTCAGCTGGTGAGAGGCTTCAGTAATTCCAGGGTGAGGGGCTCCTTTGTCTCCCATGTCCGTGGAATTTTCCCTGTCTTTCTCCTTTGCCTCAGGAAATACCACTAAGAAACCATCCTTTAAAAGGACAGGTCTCAGCCTGTGGCTGTAGACTCCTTTGGGGATGGAAGGACCCTTTCACAGGGGCTGCATATCAGATATCCTGCATATCAAATATTATTGTTACCATTCATCACAGTAACAGTTATGAAGTAGCAATGAAAATAATTTTATGGTCAGGGGTCAATACCACTTGAGGGATCTGTATTTAAAAAGTGGCAGCATTAGGAAGGTTGCTACCCACTGCTTTAGAAATGTTTGCCCAGGAGACTGTAAGCATGTTTAGAATGCATGTTGAGTACTGGCCTTTGCAACTCCGGGCCCAGTCGAGAACCCTGTTTATGTCCCATCCTGAGCCCAGACCTATGCTTGAAACACTAGTGCTATCCATAAGGAGAGTCCATTTCGGCTGAGAAAAATGTTGAAATGTATTTGTTATCACTTCACGGTCGCCATTGGAAGCCTACGGTCATCTCTAGGCCCATTTCTCACAGGGTCCCTGCTGCAGAGAAGGGTTGTGGTCTTGGTGGCCATCCTAGCCAGAGAGTTCCTCATTCCTTGCTGACACCGATGCATTAAATAATATTCTTTTCAGGTTCAACAAAGAGACGGTGCACCGAGACTGATTTCAGGTGAATTATCCTTTAATCCAACACTCTTTCTGGGGAAATTGAGATTATAGATCCAACAGCTGACAGACAGATGAGCCAGTTCTATTGTCTGGCCCAACCCTGGGGCTGTTGCATGCTGGGATTTCTGAACTCTCACAGTCTTGGGCCTGTGGTGATGGAGAAGCGTCAGAGGGGCGTGGCTAATCACCTGCTTCTCTGCCTTTCCCCCTCCATTCAGGGGTTTATAGGTCCAGTCCTTTCTACCTACTCTAGGCAAGGCTGAGTTTGTTCCCTTCCATCTCAACTGCTTCTCTTCAGGAAGGCCACGGCCTCCCCGGCTGCCCAAGGGGTCTTTCTTAACGGTGTGTCTTTTATCCGGTATACTCACCAGAACTCTGGGTGTTAATTCGGAGCAGCTGTACCCCAGCTACCAGGGGGTTTCTGGGAGGGAACCGCGTGGGAGGGATGGCTGGCTGGATAAGGCAGGAACCCTCCAAGGGGCCAAGCCACCCAGAGAGCCCCTTTCAGATGTTCCCATTTCTCTAGAAACCACTGTCTCAGCAAGGGGCCGGAACCAGCACAGCCTAAGATGATTCTGAAGTAGTGTGTGTGTGTGTGTGTGTGTGTGTGTCTCCTCTTGGCTCCTCCTACCTCCTCCGTGCCTTTCACTTTAAATTTCCCATCAGGCCTTCTGAAGGCGGCCGGTGCCCACTGGCTAGATGGCAGCCTCTCTGTCACCTGAGCAGGATTTCAGGGTCACCACTTTGGGCCATGAAAAAAAAAAAACAGCAAAAAAGCAAAAACGTCTAGCAAGGAGGCTGCAGTGTGCGCGCTCCAGTGCGTGCTCAGACTCGAACCTCTCCCTTCCCAGCCAGGGATGTGGGAGACACGCCGAGGCAGGGGACTCGCTTAGGGAAGGAGGTTTCGTGGACGCTGCGGCTCACGCTGTTGAGAGGCGAGGAGGCCTTGGAGGGCATAACCAACACCCCAGTCTGCATTGCTTACTGGGAAGCATTTTCTCATGTTCCAGAGGTTGAAAGACCAAGGTGTCCGGAAGTTTTTGGTTTTGATTTTGGTTTTGGTCTTTTGGTTTGTTTGCTTGTTAGTTAGTTTGTTTGTTTGACCTCCTTTCTTGGCTTTGTATGTCCGCCTTCTCTGTGTATCTTCAGAACCTATCGTCTCTGTCTGTGTCCACAGTCCCCGTCTAAGGACACTGGTTGGCCTGTATACTCTGCCGGGCTGACTTACACCAACTTACTCTGTGAAGGCCTCAACTCCACTATGTGTGGTACTGGAACTTGAGGTCCAGTATAATTTTGTTTGTTGGTTTGTTTGTTTTTGTTTTAGTGAGGGGAGGGCACCAATTCAGCCAGAACAGACAGAATAGCATGTGTGCGCGCATGTACACACACATATGCACATACACACACACATGCACACACATACATACACACATACATACACATACACACATATATACACATACATACACACATACATACACATACATACACACATACATACACACATACACACACATGCACATATATACATATACACACATACACATACATACACATACACACATACACACATACATATATATATACACATACACACACACATACATACATACACACACACACTCCAGAGATGGACCATTTGGGGGAGGTGGAAGGTGACTTATGGCAGCGAGGAATAAGGTGGCCAAGAGGCATAGGAATAAACAACAGTGGTGTGTGTATAAAAATGCCATAAAAGCATTATTTTGTATACTTACCTCCCCTCCCCACTCTTTTTCACTAAAATGATAGCTCAGGTGGCCAAGACTGTCTGAGGGCCTGGTGTCCGTGTGGTAAACATAGACTCAACGGGTGGGTCCCTTTAGACACACGGGGAGCAAATCCGCCGGTAGAGAACAGGAGCTGATCTTGCCTTCTGAAATTCCAGGCAGCAAACAGCACGGGAGGGGCAGCTGGGCCAGTCCAGCAGTGTGAGTTTCTGCTACAGCATCAGCGTCAGTTCGTGCGGTCACGTTCCTCTGCTCCCCTGACAAAGAGCCGGTGCCACTGTTGTTTTATTGTAAAGGTTTCGGAGTTGGGACTTGGATCTGGCGCAGTCCTTCTGTGAAGCACGTTCCTTCACGCATTCGAGGACACTGCTCTGTCTCAGCCCCGGAAACACCACAGCGTTCCAGGCTAATATAGTTGGAGAAGCACTGTGTTCTCTAGGCTTTCTCTAACTAACCAGAGACTTTGAAAAGCTGACAGTGAGTATGTGAGAGGCTGAGCGTTTACAGCCTTTCTTCGGCCTTTATTTTGTCATTTATTCACTGTGGTGGTTTGAATAAAATGGCCCCCAGAGGCCCACAGGGAGTGGCACTATTAGGAGGTGTGGCCTTGGGGATAGGTGTGGCTTTGTGGGAGTAGGTGTGTCACTCACGGGTGGACTTTGAGGTCTCAGAAGCCCAGGCTTGGCCAGTGTGTCACTGCCCTTCCTGCTGCCTGTGGCTCCAGATGTAGAACTCTCCTGCTTTCCCAGCCCCACGTCGGCCTGCCTGTCACCATGCTTCTCACCATGACGACAATGGACTAAGCCTCTGAACTGTAAGCCAGTCCCAATTAAATATTTTCCTTTATAATAAATTTACCATGGTCACAGCGTGTCTTCACAGCAACAGAAATCCTGACTTAAGACATTTCATTTTCACCATAATAGATTGCGTGTCTTCAAAAATGCATAGCGCTCTAAATGGTGCTCGAATTAGTGGGATTCTGTTTCTGCTTAAGGTACTGAGAGATCAGTTTTATAAAAACTAAGTTAAGGGACTGGAGATGCAGCTTATACTAGAGTGCTCAAGGCCCCGGGTTCGATCCCTGGTGCCAGTACTACATCAAGAGACAGATGGAGGGAGATGGGGAGTGGGAGGGAGAAAAAAAGTTACAAACCACAGAACGCTCTCCAGCTGCTCAAGCAGAGAGTCTCCAGCCAAGGCCTGGCTGCCATAGTTTGAATCTTGACTGTGCTCTAAAGGACCCTGTACTGAAGGCTTGGGCCCAGCCTATAACACTATTAGGAGGTGGAGTAGAGCCAGGGGATGTTAGGTAAATGGGAAAGAAGCCCTTGAAGGATGCAGGGGTTTAAATGAAAACTATGTCCCATAGCCTTGGGCATTGAACACCAACTTCTCAATTGGTAGACCTGTTGAGGGAACTTTAGGTGAAGTGGCCTTGTTGGCTGTCTTAGTTTGGGTTTCACGGCTATGAAGAGACACCATGACCAAGGCAACTCTTACAAGGACAACATTTAATTGGAGTTGGCTTACAGGTTCAAAGGTTCAGTCCATTATCATTAAGGCGGGAACATGACAGCATCCAGGTAGACATGAGGCCAGAGATGAGAGTTCTACATCTTCATCTGAAGGCCACTAGGAGAAGACTGGCTTCCAGGCAGCTAGGATGAGGGTTTTAAAGCCCACACTCACAGTGACATACTTCCTCTAACAAAGCCACACCTCCTCCAGCAAGGCCACACCCCCTCCAGCAAGGGCACACCTCCTCCAACAAGGCCACACCTCCTAATAGTGCCATTCCCTGGGCCAGGCTTATTTAAACTACCACATTGGTGGACATATATCGCTGAGGATGGGCTTTGAGGTTAAAATCCTTCCTCCACTTCCATTTTACTCTCTGCTGCTTCATGCTTGTTGTTCAAGATGTCAGCTCTCCATCTCCTGATCCTGTCACCATGCCTGTAGTTAGCTGAGGTGATGGACTCTTCTCATCTCACTGAAACCATGAGCCAGAATGGACTCTTTCTAACCTAAATCGTTTTTGGTCATGGTGCTTTATCTTAGCAACAGAAAAGTAACAAACACAGAGAGGATTCTAGAACTACTACATTTCCTTCCTTTTTGGTTTCCTGGGTTCCCTGAGGTGAGCAACTTTGCTCCACCATACACCTCAGTTCCCACTTCAGGGTACTTCCTCACCCCTGATTCCTGCTCCCATGGGCACCGGTGTTCATAAACACAAGACACTGGTTTGTGATGGCTTGGTCCATTTTCTCTTGCTGTGACTTACCTGAGGTAGGTGAGTGTGAAGGTTTATTTGGGCTCATGCCTTTAGAAGTCTAGAAGCATGACTCTAGCATCTCGTTGCTTCTGATGAGGGTCTCTTGTTGCTTCTAACTAGTGGGATAACAGAAGGCCGGTGGGCCAAGAGTTAGCATGATGAGAGAGGAAATGAGAGAAAGTCATAGATACTGTTAGCATGACAATGACCCACCTTTCCCAGCCCAAACAACCTCATGACTGCCCTTTTCTAGGTCATTCCTCTCAGTGTGGCCAAACAAGATTTTAAAACACAAGCATCTTGCTTGCATAAAACTTCTCCATGCTGCTTCTCCACCGTGAGAGGAATTAGTCTTCCCTGCTTGACCGCATTGAATTGTTCCTTAGAGCTCGGCCCCATGACTGTAATAAAATGCTGTTACCTGCTGCTCCGATTAAGCCTCAACAGGAGTTCAGTGAGGAGAAGCTGTAGGAAGAGCCACTGTTGTCCCTGAAAATTGCATGTATGGATCTACCTTTGCCAAAATGGCTTCCACAAGAGCCAGCTGCTGCGTCACGCCATTCACTTTTGATTGGCAGAGCCCAAACCACATTACTATAGCTGGGCAGCAAAGGAAGATGGAAAAGTAAGTTTCTGGATTCTGCCAAAAGTTGTGTGGCTTCACGAGAAGAGGAAATTTTCCAGCAGTGTTAAAAGGTCTTGAGGACAGAGAGCATAGCAGGGCCTGCTCTCAGCATCCACTCTGACAGGAGCAGCGTGTATCTCTTCAGAAGGTGGTATTCTGGGAAAATACTGTAATGAAGGCATGTTTTTAAAGAAGACTTGGGGGTCAGGATGTAGCTTTATTAGTAGAGTGCTTACCTAGGATGCACAAAGCTCTGAGTCCAGGTCCCAGCACCCCATAAAACCAGGGTGGTGGTTCGTGACTGTGATCTCAGAACTCAGGATATAGAGTCAGGAGGATAAGAAGTTTAAGGTCATCTCAGCCACACAGCAAGTGTGGGCCAGTTTGGGCTATGTGAGACCTGGCTCAGACAGACAGACAGACAGACAGACATGTGTATGTTGGAAGGAAGCAGAATAGAGTTGCTAAGAGTTTGGGATGACCAAGGGAAGGCTTCCTGGAGGAGATGATTGATTACTGTTCATCTTGGTAGATGGAACAATGTGTGTGTGTGTGTGTGTGTGTGTGTGTGTGTGTGTGTGTATGTGTGTATACACATATATGTGTGTGTATATGTATATATACATATATATGTATGTGTGTGTGTGTATGTATGTATATCTGTATAGAATCTGATTCTGAGGAGTTGTAGATTTTATCAGCCTTTTTGAATTTGTACCGATCACATCAGTCCTAGAAACATACAATAATGTTTCCTAAAGGATCAGAGCAATTTATCCCCACGCTAGAACTCTGTTCCCTTTTGAGAAGTGCTTTGCCTACCTAGGGAGGCTACTACTGACCTCAGGCTTAGCCCAGGCTATCCTGCCTGCAGCAACCTCTGAGGATGATTAGAGTCTGAGTCTTTCCTGTCAACACTCGCCTATGGTGTGTCTCCAATAAGGGATGATACATTTCATCTTGTGCGAGTCAGTGAAACCAGCCTGCCTCTCAGGTTCCGTCTTCAGTGGTGAGGACTCCGCTCCCCATTGCATGATGGGTAGAAGACCAAACCTAGGTCTCCCCTGTAGATGTCTAATGGAGCAGAAGGAGTGCCAGCCTCTGAAGTAGGAGTGTGGCGTCGGAGCCCGCTTCCTTCTTTTGCCTGTGTAACCTTGAGCCTCGCTTACCTTACCTGTAGAATGTGAGGGGTGATCTCTGCTCTGAGTTATCTGATAGGACCGTGGACGTGCTGCCCTGCAGCACGCCTTGCCTTTATTTGGGAAGAGCGGCTTCCATGGAGATGAGACAGCCAGATCAATAAAGTTGCCTAGACGAAGTTTCTGCACTACACAGCAGATCATAGCTTCCTGGGGTCTATGGAGTGGGTTCAGGATGGGCCCTGGACTCTCCTCTGGTCTACACCTCTGGTCTACAGCCCAGGTTTGACCCCAAAAGAACCCCCATTCAAACAGTGAGCTGAGGGAGAGCTGGCATTGAACAAAGCCGGCCTTGACTCTGCCTGCTCCCTCTGTGAGATGCTTTAGAGCTGTTGCAAGAGAGTGGCTGCAGGGAAATACTTCTTTCCCCAAGGCTATTACCCTTTGCAAAAATGCCAGCCTGCTATTGAACCTGGGCTCTTGTTTCAAGAGCAGCTAAGACATAGCGGCTGGTCACACACGGGTCAAAAAATCGAAGATTTCCTCTTTGTTTCCCCTCCCCCCGGCAGGGTTTTTTAAAGCTCAAAACCGGTGACATTTTGAGTGAGATGGTTTCTGTTTTTTTTTTCTTTTTTTGTTTTTGTCCTGAGGAAGAGGGCTTTCTTGCACATTGTAGGACATTTGACAGTGTCTTCTGGCCTCTACCCTCAAAATGCTACCTGCAAATCTCCCCCCTCTCATTTGTGATACTGAATATATTTTCAGACAGTGCCCCTGAGTGCAAACTCTCCCTCCAACCCAGTGCATATGCCTGTGGAGAAACACTGACCTGAGGGGAACAGCACATAGGCTAGAATTAGGGAGGAACCTGGGGCACTAGAAGTAGTAGACACACAGCACAGACACATTCATGCAAATCACCTTGCTTCTGCCAGCCACTTGGCTGTTGTAAAGTTGATTGGAACCATACTTATATCGATGCTCTGGCCTGAGAAACTCTGAGATCAACATGCGCCTCACTTGTAAAGATTAGTTTGTCGTAATAAAGGCGCTGTCTGTGAAACGGGGTTGTATTTATAAAGGCAGGGCTGTTGGGAGGGTTGATAGACAGCGATACACTCAGCCCCCAATCCTTAGTCCTCAGTTACTGATTCATTTCTATGTCATATGGTATTTACATTATAGCCACTATACAATGTGGCTCGTCTATTTATGTGTCTGGCGCATTTGATATTATAGATCTTACTTGACTTACATAGTTTAATATATACTATTGCATATTTATTTTTGTGCATATATGCATGTGCATATGGTGTACACGTGAGAGACATGCAGTAAAAAGGTTTGCATGCACATGTGCATGCATGTGGAGGCCAAAGAAGAACTTCAGTTGTCATCTCTGAGACAGTCTTCCAGTGGCTTAAAGTTCACTAAGTAGGCTAGACTCCGTGGACAGCAAGCACTAAGGGCCTGCCTGCCTCTGCCCCTTAGCGCTGGAGTTACTACGTTCATGATATTAGATCTGACGTTTTCATGTAGGGTCTAGGGATCAAACTCAAGTCCTTCCCATCTCTACTGACTAAGCCACCCCTCGTCCATGTATCTTGAAATATTAATTGATATATGGTTATATGTGCATATAAAACTTCACAACCACCCATGAGATAGATGGTATGACACCCATTTTACAGATGGGAAAAGGTGATGTTTGGAAATGGTTAGCATCTTTCCTGGGTCACACAGCCTGCACAGGAATGATGCTGGATCTGAACTCATTAAGAGTTCACAGCCTTCAGAGCAATCCAGAGTTATTAGGAAAAAAAGAGGTCTGTCCCAGAATTTTTTTTTCATCTGTCAGTTTAAGGACAATCTTTTCATCTGAACATTGTTTTTGTGGACTAGATACATTTGTGGTTTAATATGAATGGCTTCACCCAGAGCCACTCAGAGAATCTTCTAACCCTTTGCACCTCAAGTGTGATACACAGAGTTAGTGCTTAATAACTAACTATCTGCTGTTTGATTTCCTGCGTACTTCTGGCAAGGTTCAGTGTTTGAGGAGGAGTGAAAACTCCTCTTAAGGAATGGAAAGTCTATCTTACAGCTTAACTCTTAAGGATGAATTCTTTCTTGCCCTCTAATTTTAGACCCCAGGAAGAGCAGTGGTGAGAGGGGACTTGAGTCAGTACTGGAACTTTCCCTCTGCGGGGCATGACCGTGTTAGTGTATGATTTTGGTATGATGAGTATCCTTCCTAAGCTGGGTCTCAGGAAAGGGTCAGTGTTCTGTGCTGCTGAAAGGATGATGAAGGAATATCATCTATCTGCTTCAGGAAACGGGATGCGGTATGTGCTTGTATTAGTATGGAGAATGTACATGTGGGACACATGTGCATATTGCATGCATACATATGTGTGTGTATGTGTGTGTGCGCATGTGTGTGTGTGTGTGTGTGTGTGTGTGTGTGTGTGTGTGTGTGTGTGTGATGTACTTGTTGGAGATCTCTACCTGGTAAATGGGGGTTCTCCCAGTCAATATTTTTAGGAGTGACTGGAATAAACCTCAGAGTGGGAACGTCATTAGCTGTATCATGAGTTGGATCCGGAGGTCATGTATATTTGAAAACATTCCATGTGTTCTTACTCTAAAAGGGAATGAAGCTTTGAGGCAAAGAACAAAGAGGAGACTGTTTGGGTGATAGCTCGCCGTGCTGAGTCTGCTCAAGTGGTTGATTAGGCAGCCTTCAAAGCTGTTGTGTCTTCTCAAGGTTGTGTGTATCATAATTGGTCGAAAGCAAATTCCTTTGCTTTATTTCTACTTTAAAGGAAAATGCCTGCTCTCACCTGCTTGAGCTCCTGAAATACTTTCCAGCCTAAACTGCTCGGCCTTTTGGCTTGAAGGCCGTTGAGGTGTCTCCGTCGCTAGTGCTGGACTGTAGGATGGTCTTCAGAGGCTGAAACGCCGTCCCAGGTTGCTGTTGGTTTTGTTTCACAATTCTAAATTAATAGAACTCCTTGATTGCTGGGCAAATTGGGTGCCCACGACGGCGTACAGCCTGCCCACTCAGGATTGGCTTTATATATGGTTTTTTAGTTGGTTCGTTTGTTTTCTCCTTGAGGTAAAATGAACCACTTTAAAGTATATGCTTTGATGGTGTTTAGTTCTCCCAAAATGTTATACAACTGTTGCCTCGTCTGGTTCCAGGGCATCGTCTTCATACCCCAGGGGAAACCATGTACCCTCTAAAGTAGTCACCCTCATCGGGGGCTCTGCATAGCCATGGGTAGCTCTAATCTGCTCCGGCTCTGTGGATTCAACTTGTCTGGCTAGCTTCCGTGCACAGAATTGTACAACACGTGACCTCTTGTGTCTGGCTCCCTTTACTTGGCACTGGGGTTTTCATCTGTCACGCAGTGTGTGTCAGACCTTTGCTCCCCTCTTGGCCTAACTGTACTGTTGTATGCATAAAGCCTGTTTTGTTCATACATTCATGTGTTGTTTGATGCTTTCATTATTCCTACCTTTGAGCTGCAATAGAGCTACAATGAACACAACACAAACTCTTGCTTAGACTCTGGTCTTGGCTCTTTGTGTATATACTTGGGAGTAAAATTGTTCAGCTCCATGGCAGTTCTGTGCTTTTAACTTTTTGAGGACTCAGGGCTGGTGTTCATGGTTTAGACTTTGGTCTGCTATTAGGACTCTGAGACAGGGTTTGTTGCCGTCATGAATTCTGAGTTATGGGAAGGACCTTTTCCCTCCTTAGCTATTGTTTCCCTGAAACACACTCCCAGGAAGCCTTCCATTCTCTCCACACAGTTCTTGCACAGAAGTATGCCAGCCTCCCGTGGATGGCCAGTTCACTGATGGGCAGTCCTATCTGATGGTTTATGCTAGCCCTGCCCTACTGAGAAGTTTATACCTGAAGCCTACAGCTTTGGGGGATTTATTCACAGATGAGTTTCAAGGTCCAGGAAGAGTTGTTCATACTGCCTCTGCAGCCAGGAGACAGACCAGCTGGATCTACACACCCTCTACCCAGGACGCTAATCACAACCCCAAGCCCTGACCCCTAACCCTAACCTTTGATTAGCTCTTTAGAATTATAGAGTAAGCCAGTGGAGACTTTGCTTTCTGATGCCCACCAAACCTCTGGAGATTTCCTACATCACCACTTAGTGGCTGTCTTCCCAGGTACCAAGACCAGGAAGGGCCATGATTCCCAGCGTTAACCCGTGAAAAGACAGAGATGAGGCAGGAAGATTGTACAGAAGGAAGAGGGAAGCAAAAAAAAAAAAAAAACCAAACCTGATAGATCACTCTCACAGACCCTACTTGCCCTTCATCTTGGGCCTCAGTAGGTAACTGTAGGTGCCAGAAGAATTTGCTATCTCGAGAGCATTTGGTTTGGGGACAAGGCCATTTCTGAGGGAGCTGAAAAAGCCCTTGAAATTTTCATAAATTATGATATTGATAGGGTGGGAAAAATAAACCAGGAGTAGCTCTATAAAACACACACACACACACACACACACAACAAACCATTCACAAAGTAAAATAGAAATGTACAAGTCACAAACTAGGACTCCTTGAGGTACTGATTCTTGATTTAAAATGACTCTTTGTAACTTAACTGAATCTGCAGTATTATTTAATATATGTCTAGTCTAGAGAGGAGAACCCGAGGGCTTGAAGCGATGTCGTTGGCAAAGCCTTGTTTGCACATGGCTTTGGTGTGGCTCTCCTCTGCATCCTCTCCCTGTTCCTTTGTCTGAATCTTCCCTGGCTCACAGTCAATCCATGTGTCATGGGTGGTTTGTCTGCAGACCCTCTGACTCCAGAAGCAGGTACTAAGTCAGGGAGTAGCTACGTAATGAGTGCATTATTCAAGTCAGACAAAAAGAACCATCGGGAAAGAGACACTTGCTTCCGATGGGTTTTCCACATGCATAGGATAGGAGTGACAGCGTTTGGAGCTGCCTTTTCCACCCTATGCTGAAAGCCAGCTGAAACAGAAAGGTTAGGGTTAGGGGTTAGGGCTAGGGGTTAGGGCTTGAGGTTGGGATTAGCATCCTGGGTACAGGACATGTCGATAAAGCTGGTCTGTCTCCTGACTGCAGAGGCAGTGTGAACACCTGCTTGAAGCTTTGCCCCCTGACTTCTCTACCATGATAGATTGGCCTGGGAGCCTAAAAAAGCCTTACCTTCTGCAAACTGATTTTAATAGGTTTCCCTTCCCAGCATCGTGTGGAGTAACTCACAGTCTTTCCAATACATCTGTGGGTAATACCCCTTCTCCTCGGCTCTCGTGGTGGGATTTCTATCCCTTGCCTCCAAGGGCTTCTTGCTTTGTTGATTGTTATAGGTTAGTTGTGCTGGTATAATCAGGCCAATTGGAACCTTTAGATATACTCAAAGGTAGCTTAGTGTCTCAGTGAGTCCTGCTGGATGGACATGGTAACAGCTAAATGTGGGAAGCAAGTGGCGGGGAAGGGGGGAAAGAGGGTTTTCAGAGTGACCACTGACTCTCAGACCACTTGGAAAGTTGATCTAAAGGAACCAGCTTACACACTGTTTGAGTGTTCGTTTGAAATGATGGTGGCGGGTAATGGGGACTGTCATTGGGCAACTGCTCTCTCCCATTCTCCTGGCACATAGAACTTGATTCTTTTCTTAAGTCGGCCACACAGAGGGTAAGTGGCAAGCACGTGGAACTTGCAGGGCGCTCACTCAGCAGCCTGATGGCGGTCAAGGTTGGAAGGACCCAGCAGTGATTTTTCCATGATGCGCATCATGTGATGGCCACATTTAAAAAGTTCCCTGCAGTGTCGTATGCAAAGGTGCTCAAAGCAAGCTATGTTAGGAGTAGTATGATTAAGATGGGCCACTCTGGTTGTCAGAGATGCTCAATCATGCTCACGTAGACAGAGGTGATGGGAACAAAAGCACACATCTTGCTATATGGATGTTTGGCTATTTACCGCATGGGAAATGGTCTTCAGTAAAACATTTAGTGATTTGTGAGCAGTTAGTAAGCAAACATAGAGGAGATCATTAGAATAATCAATATTGCCCATGTTCAGCTTATCCTGCTGTTGCCGCAGAGCTGAGGGTGCTGCTGTATATTGTTTGAGGACCTGTGGGAATTCCTGGCTACCGATGACCTGACCTAGTTCCAGGCAGAGTTTTTGTGCTGAATCCCCCAAGTCTGCCAGCTTCTCTGTGACCTTGTTTCAACTTACTGTCCAGACTTCTTTGACTGGTGTGCTCAGCCTGATAGGAACAACTGTAACATGACAAAGAAGGGACTTCCACCAGACCCGCAGGGAGGAAAAAATACTTTAGATCTTAAAGTTGCTTTGAGGCCAGGGCCACATAATCTTGGGTAACTAAGAAGCACATGACCCTGATCCAGGCACCTTATTTTATGTGATATAGAAGTAACTCTCTTACACAGTAGTAGAATGGGGTTGTACCCAGTCTAGGGTGCCAAGCGAGCAGAAGGTACACACATGTACATCTTGGGTTTGGGATGATCTCTGCTATTCTGTTGAGCCTCCAGGCAGGATCAGCTCTGAAGAAGGTCCTCCTGCTGCCCTGAGTCCTAGCATGGATGTCTTGGTCTCTTCCCGTCCTCTGAGAGATGCTAAGCAAAAACTGGAACTGCCTTGGGTCATTCATACATTTTATGTTTAGCTCGGGTTTCAAATTCCTCCACCCTGTGTGTCCCTATTACAGGAATGTAATATGCATGGGGCTTTGGGGGGTTTTATCTCTTTCTTTCTACTTCCTCTGGCAGGTGGCTAGAAAGCAGTGGGATTCAAAAGAAAAGAGTGCCGATAATTTATAGCTGGATAAATCCGCTTTTCAACTATACCCTGACCAATAGAGTTAAAATGAGCACTTGCCCAAGGCTTTTTCCATACCGGGTACTCTATGTAGAGTCCCTTATTAAATTCTCACCAACCCTAATGAGAACCCAGGCATTGTAATTGGGCCCCCACTTTTCTGAAGAGGAATTGTGTATTATGTATTAGTTAATTGGCTTTGACAAAATGCCTGCTACAAGCAGCTTACAGAAGGAGAGGTTCGTTTGGGTTTATGATTCAGGTCAGATAGTCTACTGAGGTAAAGCAGGATCAGGAAGCGTCTGGTTCCACTGGGTCCCTGTGGTGATTTAAATGAGAATGTCCCCCACAGGCTGATATATTCGAATGTTTGCTTCACAGTTGGTGGATTGTTTAGGATAAACTAAGAGATGTGGCCTTGTTGGAGGAGGTGTACTACCAAGTGGGTTTTGAGGTTTCAGAAGCCCATGACAGGCCCAGTCTCTTTCTATGCCTTTATCTTGGATTTAAAGATTTAAGATTTCAGCTATTGTTCTAGCACTATGCCTGCAGCTACATGCTTCCCGCTATGATGACCGTGGACTAATCCTCTGAAACTGTAAGCCAGCCCCAATTAAATGCTTTCTTTTATAAGTTGCCATGGTCATTATGTCTCTTCGCAGCAATAAAGAGTTAATAACTAAGATAGGCCTCAGCGAGGAAGCAGCACTAAATGCGGCCTCTCACTTCCCTTTTATCTTTATTTCATGTGTGTGCATGTATATATATATATGTGTATTATATGGGCATGGGTGTGGCAGTGTGTGTGTGTGTGTGTGTGTGTGCATGCACTCTGATTCTTGATTTAAAACAATTCTTCGCACACACCTGTGAATGTCAGAGGATAGCTTGTAAGTGTCAGCTCTTGATTTTTCTACCACGTAGGTTCTGGGTATTCAATTCATGGTATCAGGCTTGGCAACAAGCCTGGTAAGCCATCTCCTGGCCCAGATTTCTCTTTTTATTCAGTCTAGGGACCCCCCCCCCAGTCTGGAATGATCCTGCCCATATTTAGAGTGAATCTTCCCACTCAACCTAGAAAATCACTCACAGATCTGTTTGTTTCCATAGCAATTCTAATTCCTGTCAAGTTGAGAATCAAGGTTGGCCATCACACTGAGGTCAAGTAGCTGGCTTCGTTAGGGTCACCCAGGTCTGCAAGGACTATTTCAAGCACCATAAATAATAACAATCCTGAAGAGATGACATTCCTGAAGGTTACAGAAATGGAAATGACAAGGCATGACATCCATAATGAGTTTAGACCGCAGGAAATTTTCCGAATCACTTCTTTCCAATAAGAAATGATAGTCTATGTGTATTAACTAGTTTTCTATTCATGCTGGTAAAACACCATGACCAAAACAATTGATGGAACAGCTTATTTTAGCTTATGGTTCCAGAGGGCTAGCTGTCCATTGTGATGGGGTGTGTGGTGGGCAAGCAGTGGACAGGGTGGCAGGAGCAGGAAGCTGAGAGATCGCAACTTCTGCAGCAAAGATAGTGACCCGGAAGTAGAACAAGCTTAGCTTATCGCAAAGCCCGCCCCCCAGCGCCATCTTTCCTCCAATACGGTTCTACCACCTAAATGTCCTCACCAGCCGGGGGCCCTCTGTATACATAGAGTCTGTGGGCATATTCTCAAACCACCACACCGCCTCAGCCCAGATGGAGCTTAAAACTCTTGTTCATGTCTGAAGAGTCTGATAACAGAAACAATTTACCTGAACTGAAAGATGCTGGCAGTCCTCAGAGAGTACTGGGACAGCTATGTCCGTGTTGAGTTATTAATTTTGTGTTACTTGGGGCTTGGGGTCTGTTGGCGCAAAGAACACAGGGAGGCCCTGTTGGCTTCTGAAAGTTGAGGGCAAATTCCTGGGGAGAGGGTGACCCTGTAGCTCCAGTTCACCTCACAAGCCTTGTTCTTGCACTTTCTAAAAATATTCCTGACAAACAGCTAATGGGCATTTTGGCTGAACAGCTCTAAACCACTGCTGCCGTTTCAAATGGAACGTTGCTTCAGGTCTGCTCATTTTGATTTATATGAGAGGGATAAACTCAGCTGTTCCATGGAAGTTCCCAGCAGCCTGTCACAAGAGGCCCTTCAGAGCTAATAAAGTGGATTTTTGCATCTTTTAGTGAGCATTGCTTGCTTTGCTCATTGAAAGTAAAATAGAACAAAAACTGCACAGCAGACACCTTAGCCATTGCCCAAGCTCTGTTTATCATACACAAGAGGAGGGACCCTCGTCCCTGCAAAAGTGAGACTGGTTCCGAAATTGAAGAAGAAAAGACGAATAATTAAATTTTTGAAACCACACATTTATGTAAATTGCTATGGATTTTTTTTTTGTTGGAAAGTACATTACAATAGACACGAGGAAACTTAAAGTGCATGCATTGTTGCCCCCCAATCTCATGTCTATGAATAAATCTTGAAGAGTCAAGTGAAAATAAAGATAGTTTTATATTCATCAACACTTTTATGATAGTACACAATGGGCTATAACCTGAAATCGCAGCAATAGAATTAGTAAAATAAATAATGTGGTGGCTTGTTCATTGTAGTTTATAAAGTTATTAAGGTCTTGAAGAATTGTGATATTATAAAAATGTTGAAGATAAAAGAAGTGAAAATGCATGCTTAAAAATAACCTCAGCCGGGCTGGTGAGATGGTTCAGCAGTTAAGAGCACTTGATGTTCCTTGAGGGGACCTGAATAAAGTTCGCGGCACCCACAGCCAAGTGGCTTACACCCACCTAAAACAAGGGTTCCAGGTATCCAGCACCCTCTTCCGGCCTCCCCAGCCACCAGAATGTCAGACACACACACACATGTGTGCACACTAACATGCACACTCACACACAAATGCTTGCATGCACACAGCCATGCCCAAGAAATCTTTATTTAAAATTATGCATATAATTAAACATGTAAAACACTGGCTAAGTGTGTGCAAATTCCAGTAAGATTAAGGAAATCTAAAATCCTGATGTCCCCTTGGCTGATAAACTCTGGGTAACTTTCTTCTGCACCCTGTTTCTCTCCTTGCCTCCCGCCCTCTCCTCTTCCATTCCCGTCCTCCATCCCCCACCCCCTTCCTTCCTTCTCTCCTTCCCTCCACTCCCTTCCATCCCTTTTCTTCTCTGTCTTTCCTTTTTTCCACAGTGATGACTGACTTAGTCAGGAGGGTTCATGCCTCACAAAAGCAGACTTCTCAGGCAAACCTTCCTTCTGTAGCAGAGCTGTGGGGAACACACTAGCTGGTCCCTGTACCTCCATTTGTAGGATCCCTTGGAAAAATGTGTCGATCTCTACTCTTTTCTGCCTCTGTGCAGATCTTCCGAGCTGACCCAAGTGTGCCTGCCGATCAACTTCCCTTTTAACCCTCCCCAGCCCCTCCCCCCTGCTCTGACAATCTCACGCACAGCTTTCCCAAGGAAAACTGCTGGTTTACGAAGGACATGGTTTGTTCTTTCAAACACACCGTCACTAAACACATGGCCTATCGACTAATGAATACTGAACCCACAGCACTGCCCAGAGATTGCTCCGTTTTCAAAGGGAGGAAGAAATGACCTGTAGGTCAAAGGTCAACTCTCCCTCCAATAATTACAAAGTTGGGACCCACGACTGGGTGGTAGTGAGGCTCCAGGGACCCTAATTCAGCTCGTGAGGGCCGAGACTGAATCGAAGCTCCTGTCTAAAAGCAGGTGCAAAGCCACCTATTTATCTCCTTTGAGCCTTCGTGGCTTACTCATCCCGACATCTGCCCACCAGACACAATGCATCCTTCGAGGATGCAGAGGAAGTGGTCCTTGGCGACATGCCAGGCAGGGGTTGTTCTTTGGAAGTCTGTGGCCTGGGCTTGTGGCAGTGTTAATGCATGTGTGTGTGTGTGTGTGTGTGTGTGTGTGCACAAAACATGCGGCCATTTGATGTATATGCACACATACGAATTTGTGTTTGTGGGTACGTGCTAGCCCCTGGATCCTCCTGATCCTGCCTCCCTAGTCCTAGGGTTACAGCCACTTACTACTGTTCCTGGCTTTTGCTGTTCATGCTGGAACTTCCAACTTAGTCTCTCAGACTCGTGCAGCAAGGTTCTTTACCGACTGAACCACTTTCCTATCCCTAACAGTATGGTTTTCTTTAAAAGAATTTTCTTAGTTTCCCTCAGGTCCTGGTATTCTGGCATAGCACAAGTTTGCTAAACCCAGTAGTGGCTGCTCAGTCTCGAGGGAAGCCCAGATCTGAGAACCATGTGCTTCTAAACCAGTTTCTATTCCAGGCAGTGGGAGGAGGCCTGGCTCTGAAGCCAGAATTGCCTACCCCGAAGCCTTGTTCTGTCATTTGGAGGCTCTATGGCTTTGATGAATCCACTAAATGAGTGTATAGTGAATCTTCTTTGTTATGATCATATACTAGAGAAGACACAGCTAGAGGAAGGAGGGGTTTGTTTTGGCTCATGGTGTAGGATGCAGTCCCTCATTGAAGGGACGGCATGTGGCTACAGGACTAGCTCGTCTCTGTGGCTACAGCAATGAGACGCTGCACTGGATGGATCATGTCCACAGGGACAGACAGGACCAAAGCAGTTACATTGTGTATATAGGTTTGTGTATGTCTGTGTGTATACGTGTATGAGTGTACGCAGTACCCTCCTAATCTTTTCATTTTTCCCTTTGAGTGTGCCTGTTTATTACTCTAAACTCAAGTGCCTGTAATACCTCAGAACATTGGAGCTTCAGGGCTGGTCTCCACAGGGGTCTGGCGGGTCTCTGGGGTAGCTCTCTATTGCAGATTTCCCACTGCGTTTGCCTTGCCCCAGTTGAACCATGATGTGTCATCTCTTAGAGCCTATGTCTTGGTCGCCACCTTAGGAAGTATCTATCTTGATCCTATTTTCAAGTCATGCCCATGCACTGAAAATTTGGTAAGTTTCCTGAGATCTGGCGGTTTGAGTTCTTTTCAAACTACCCAGCAGGGCAAAGACTATGATCATGAAGGTAGTTCTCCCAGGAAAGGCACAGCAGAGCAGGCTGACCTCTGTGACAGCCCCAAGCAAGACACAGCCATAGCAGCCTGACCTCTGTGATAGCGCCAAATATGGGAACCTTGACTGCTTGATTTATTTTCATGGGTTCCCAGTCTCCCCTAAAAATTAAAGATTAAAAAAATTAACAAATAATACTAGGATGGGTCTTAACTTCCTTCATGTTTCCTAGCCAGTGACAGAGGAGAGAGAGCATGGGATCTGTCACATTCCTGGGTGAACAGAAACAATGAAAATATTCTTCCTGATACAACCAGTGTTTGAGAGAGGGTGTTAATTCATTTCCAAGGATAAAGGAGAGAGAATAACTTACCTAATGAGTATGCTTTGATATGAGCTCATTTAAATGAGTCGTTTAGTCTTTTGCTTTTGACATTTAATATCTCCTCCAATATTATCGTGATGTTAATTCTAAAGAAAAAATAAAGAACAGGTCCCCTCTGTAATTTGAATAGGAAAGAATCTTTTTTTTAATTAATTAAGTTATTTATTTACTTCATATCCTGATCAAAGCTGCCTTTTTCCCTTTTTTCCTTGAAGTCTGTCCCTCTCCAGCTCCTCCCCTCCCTTCCCTTCTTCTCAGAAAAAAAGGAGGCCTCCCATGGATACCAAGCAGCCTTGGCATACAAGTTGCATGGGGCTGGAGAGATGGCTTAGTGGTTAAGAGCACTGACTGCTCTTCCGAAGGTCCTAAGTTCAAATCCCAGCAACCACATGGTGGCTAACAACCATCTGTAATGGGATCAGATGCCCTCCTCTGGGGTGTCTGAAGATAGCTACAGTGTACTTACATATAATAAATAAATAAATAAAAATCACATTCTTTAAAACAAAACAAAACAAACAAGTTGCAGTAAGACTAGGCACATCTTCTTCCATTGAGGCTGGACAAGTTAGGAGACTGGGATCCAAAGGCAGGCAGTGCAGTCAGAGACAGCCCCTGCTCCCGCTTTAGGAGTCCCCACGTGAAGACAGCTGCACAACTGTCACATATGTGCAGAGAGCATGCAACTGTCCCATGCATGCTCTCTGGTTGGCGGTTCAGTCTTTATGAGCCCCTGTGGGCCCAGGTTAGTTGATTCTGTAGGTTTTCTTGTGGTGCCCTTGAGTCTTCTGACTCCTTCGATCCTTCCTCCCCCTGTTCCACTGGATCCCCGAAACTCCACATAATGTTTGGCTATGTGTCTGCAAAGTTGCCATCAGTTTCTGGGTGAAGCCTCTCTGGTGACAGTTAGGCCAGGCTCCCGTCTGTAAGTACACAGAAGATCATTAAGAGTGTCAGGGTGGGCTCCCTCATGGCATGGATCTCAAGATGGCCAGTCCGTGGTTGGCCCTTCCCTCAAACTCTGCTCCATCTTTTACTCCTACACATCTTATACAGAGGACAAATTGTGGGTCTAAGGTTTTGTGCCTGGGTTAGTATCTCAATTCTTCCATTGGAAGGCTTGCCAGGTTTTAGTAGACGGCCCTCTCAGGCCCATATCCCCCATTGCTAGGAGTCATAGCTAGGGTCATGCTCACAGACTCCTGATTCCTGTACGTTTTCATTGTCCTAGTTTCCTAGCTCATCCCAGGCATGCCCCAGACATGCCCCACCCCCAATCCAGTTGTCTCTCCCTCTGTCCTCCCCCCACTTCATTCCTCCTGTTCCCAACCTCATCTTCCCCTCCCACCCATCCCCCACCCAGACCCCTTTACTCCATTTTCCCCTGATGTAAAATCTATTTCCTTTACTCAGTGAGATTCAAGTGAGCCTCCTTGGGCCCACCTTGTTACTTAGCTTCTTTGAGTCTGTGGTTTGCAGCATGACTATCCCGTACATTATGACTAATATCCACTTTTAAGTGGATGCACACCATGTTGGTCTTTCTGGCTCTGGGTTACCTCACTCAGAATGATCTTTTTCTAGTTCCATCCAATTGCCTAGAAATTTCATGATGTCATTGTTTGTTTGTTTTATTGGATGTTTTCTTTATTTACATTTCAAATGTTATTCCCTTTCCAGGTTTCCTAAACAACTCCCTCAGGCCTGGAAACCCTCATCCCCTCCCCTCTCCCCCTGCTTCTATGAGGGTGTTCCCCCACCCACCTTCCCACTCCCCCCCTCCACCCTCACATTCCCCTACACTGGGGCTTCGAGCCTTCTCAGGTCCAGTGGCCTCTCCTCCCAATGATGTCCTCCGAGGCCATCCTCTACTACATATGCTGCTGGAGCCATGGGTCCCTCCATGTGTACTTACTCCTTAGTTGGTGATTTAGTCCCTGGGAGCTCTGGGGAGGTCTGGTTAGTTGATATTGTTGCTCTTCCTATGGGGTGATGTCATTGTTTTTAATCGCTAAATAATTCTCCACTGTGTAAATGAACCAAGTTTTCTTTATCCGTTCTTCAGTTGAGGGACATCTGGGTTGTTTCCAGTTGCTGGCTATTATGAATAAAGTTGCTATGAACATAGTTGAGCAAGTGTGCTTGTGATATGATGGAACATCTTTTGGGTACATGCTCAGGAGTATCTAGGTCTTCAGGTAGAACTAATCTCAATTTTCCGAGAAAATGCCAAATTCATTTCCAAAGTGGTTGCACTCCCACCAGCAATGGAGGAGTGTCCCCCTTGCTCCACACCCTTGCCAGCATGTGCTATCTCTTGAGGTTTTGATCTTAGCCATTCTGATTGGTGTGAAGTAGAATCTCAGGGTTGTTATGATTTGCATTTCCCTGATGACTAAGGATGTTGAACATTTCTTTAATTGTTTCTCAGCCAGCAGAGAGTCCTCTGTCAAGAACTCCCTGTTTAGATCTTTACCCTATTTTTACATTGGGTTATTTGGTTTGTTGATGTCTAGCTTCTTAAGTTCTTTATATATTTTGGATATCACCCCTCTATCAGATATAAAATTGGTGAAAATTTTTTCCTGTTCTGTAGCCTGCAGTTTATCCTATTGAAGGTGTCCTTTGCCTTACAGAAGCTTTTTAGTTCCATGAGGTCCCATAATTGTTGATTTTAGTGCTTAAATGTTGGTGTTCTGTCAGGAAATTGACTCCTGTGCCAATATATTCAAGACTGTCCCCTACTTTCTCTTCTATCAGGTCAGTATATCTGGTTTTATGTTGAGATCTTTGATCCACTTGGACTTTTGTGCAGGGTGATAGATATAGATCTATTTGCATTGTTCTATATGCAGACTTGCAGTTGGACAAGACCATTTATTAAAGATGCTTTTGTTTTTCCATTCTATAGTTTTGACTTCTTTGTCAAAAACAATCAAGTGTGTGGGTTTATTTCTGGTTTAGATTTTTCCAATTTCATGAAGGATAATTTTTTGAAGTAATACCTCATGACTCTTTGGATTTCTTTGGTGTCTGTTGCTATGTCCCCCTTTTTATTTCTGATTTTGTTAATTTGGAAATTCTCTCTCTGCCTTTTGGTTAGTTTGGTTAAGGGCCTGTCTCTCTTGTTGATTTTCTCAAAGAACCAACTCTTCTTTTCATTGATTCTTTGCATTGTTCTCTTTGTTTCTATTTTATTGAGTTCAGTCCTGAGTTTGATTATCTCCTGATGTATACTTCTCCTGGGTGTGTTTGCCTCTTTTGTTCTAGAGCTTTCAGATGCACTGTTTAGTTGCTAGTGTGAGATCTCACTCATTTCTTTATGTAGGCACTTAGTGCTAGAACTTTCCTCTTAGTGCTGCCTTCATTGTGTCCAGTAAGTTTGGGTATGTTGTGCCTTCATTTTCATTGAATTATAAAAAGTCTTTATTTCTTTCTTTATTCCTTGACCCAGTGGTCACTGAGTAGAGAGAGTAGTTTAGTTTCTATGCGTTTGTAGACTTTGTGCTGTTTCTGTTGTTGAAGTCCAACTTTAGTCCATGATGGTCTCTATTGAGACTTGCTTTATGACCCAGAATATGGTCAAATTTGGAAAAGGTTCTGAGAGGTGATGAGAAGGTATATTCCTTTATGTTTGGGTGACATGTTCTGTGGATATCTGTTAGGTCCATTTAAGTCATAGCACCTGTTAGTTCCATTATTTCTTTGCTTAGTTTCTGTCTCGATGACCTGTTCATTGGTAAGAGTCAGGTATTGAAGTCTCCCATTATTAATGCATGGGGTTTAATATGTGATTTAAGCTTTAGTAATGTTTCTTTTACAAATGTGAGTGCCCTTGTATTTGGGGCATATGCAGAACTGCGACTGGATTTTTCTTTTTTGTGAATACGAAGTATCTTCCCATGTCCTCTGCTTAATTTTGGTTGAAAGTCTATTTTATTAGATATTAGAATGGTTACTCCAGCTTGCTTCTTGGGTCTATTTGCTTAAAAAATACTTTTTCCTAACTCTTTACTTTGAGGTAATATTTATCTTGATGTTCAAATGTGTTTCTTATATGCAGTAGAATGATAGATCCTGTTTTCCTATCCATTCTAATAATTGCGTCTTTATTGGGGAATTGAGTCTATTGATGTTGAAAGATATTAATGACCAATGATTGTTAGCGCACATGCACACTACCTTTTTTTTTTTCATTTTGGTGGTGTGAAATTATTTATTTCCTGTGTTTTCTTGGGCATAGTTAACCTTCTTGGGTTGGAGTTTTCCTTCTAGTATCTTCTGTAGGGCTGGATTTGTGGATAAATATTGTTTAAATTTGGATTTGTCATGGAATATTTTGTTTTCTCTATCTATGATAATTGAGTGTTTTGCTGGGTTTAGCAGTCTGGGCTGACATCTGTGGTCTTTAGGAGTCTGAAAGACATCTGCGCAGGACCTTATGGCTTTTAGAGTCTGGTGAGAAGTTGAACGTAATTCTAATAAGTCTGCCTTTATATGTTATTTGGCATTTTTCTCTTGCAGCTTTTAATTTCTGTCTTTCTTCTATACATTTAGTGTTTTGGTTATTATGTGGTGGAAGAATTTTCTTTTCTGATTGAATTCATTTGACTTTCTGTGAGCTTCTTCTACTTTTTTTTAGTTAGAGAAATTTTCTTTTTTCTTTTTTTTTTAAGATTTATTTATATGTAAATACACTGTAGCTGTCTTCAGACACCCCAGAAGAGGGTGTCAGACCTCATTACGGATGGTTGTGAGCCACCATGTGGTTGCTGGGATTTGAACTCATGACCTTTGGGAGAACAGTCAGTGCTCTTAACTGCTGAGCCATCTCTCCAGCCCTGAGAAATTTTCTACTATGACTTTGGTTGAAAATATTTTCTGGGCCTTTGAGCTGGGAATCGTCTCCTCCTTCTATTCCTCTTCATCTTAGGTTTGGTCTTTTCATAGTGTCCCAAATTTCCTGGATGTTTTGTGTCAGAAACCTTTTAGATTTAACATTTTCTCTGACATATGCGTAAATTCCTTCTGTTGTAACTTCTACGCCTGAGATTCTCTCTTCCATCTCTTGTTCCTGTTCTCTTCCCTCGGTTTTCCATCTCCAGGATTCCCTCAGTTTGTGGTGTTTTTTTTTTTCCTTCTATTTCCATTTTTAGGTCCTTGGCGGGTTTATTCATTTCCTTCATTCATTTGATTACATTTTCCTGTATTTCTTTAATGGATTTATTCATTTCCTGTTTAAAGGCCTCTATCATCTTTGTAAGACTGGATTTAAGGTCAGTTTCTTGTGCTTCCGCTGCATAGGGTATCTAGGGCTTGCTGTCATGAGGAGGATAGCTGGACTTTGGCGCCATATTGCCCTGGCTCGTGTTAATTGTGTTCTTATGCTGGTCCTTAGCCATCTGGGTGTTGTGCAGTGGTGTGCATGTGGAGATAACAGGACAGTTTCAGAAGTCTGTTCTCCTTCTACTATGGGGTGGGTTCCAGGTCATCAGACTTGCAGAGCAAGTTTTGCTTTTATTGGCTGAGCTATCATACTGGCTTTAATACTTTACTTTGATAAGTCATATTTTTAGTTAATAAAAACATTCAAATTTGTTACAGAAAAATTAAAAAACCATGATGTACTTCCAGGAGCCGATGAAGGTCAATGATCCCAGAGTCAAGATAAAAAGCATAATTAGTACCCCAGCACACATAAACATAATTAATACCCCATCAGATATAAGCATAATTAATGCCCCATCACATGTAACTGTGTCAGAGAGGGGGAAGGGAGAGAATGCTTTACTGCTGTTTATTTTGCTCGTTGTTTTATCTCAGCTTCTAGAATTGTGTCTTATAAACAACATGTGCTTGAGAAGTTTGTTCAAAAGGTAAAAGACGGATTCCCAGAAACACTGCAAGTATCCCACTGGAAGCTTTTGCAATCCCAGAGATCCCTTCCTCAGGACTGTCTCAGTGTGTCTCTCCTCCATCCCTCCGTTATGCTAGCCCGCCTCTCTGTGTCTCTTCCATTTCTAGAAAAGCTTGCTCGTGACCCTTTAGTCTTCCTATATGAACACTCTGTCCTATTTGGAAGAAAGGGGTTTGTTTTGCTTTTGAATAGTGAAAAAGGTTGCATTCTGTTCCCCGTTATAAACCATGTCACCATGGTCCGATGGTGTTCCTTATACATTTTGTATGTACTAGGGTGTCCCTAAACCATGCGAATGAATCTCCCTCTCAGAGAGGGAGTCTAGAAACCAGCAGCTAAACTTAAGTAGAATTTTTTTCTCGGTTGTGTCTCCTAGCACTGCCAAAGTCTGAGAGAAGAGAAAAACCAGTGAAATTTGATGCGCCGAGCCAAGTGGAGGGCCCAGAATTAAGCAAGCTGCCACAGAGACTGTTCTCACAGCAGCAGAAACAGCCAAATATAGGGCTCTAAATAGAGCTGTGGGCCTTCGCTGGTTTGGTCTGATTGCAAGTCAGAGGCTGCTGCTTGGCCTCTGGGCACCCTAGGCAGGCACTGCTGCCAATCCCCAGACGTGAGGATGATCTTCATTCGTAGCTTTGGCTAAGACAGACTAGGTGCAGTGGGGACAGGATTTTTATGTGTCTTCCCTCCTGTCCTCAGAACGTTGTAGCCTTCCCAAGTGGCTTGGATGATGTGTAGACTAATGAGGGTTAATCAGTGTTGACTCACATGTTTGTCTCTTTAGGTGTTAAAGGGAAGTGTTTCCAGAAGATTCTGAGGCTTTGACTAAGATCAGTACAAAGCTGATTCGTGCAGTAATGTCTGTTGTGGGCGTGGACGTGGACTGCTGTCCTTTCTGTACACTGGAAGCTGTGCTCAGAGAATATCGTAAATGTTCACCTCTGGGAAATGGACTATATGGATAGCTTTTTCCTTAGATTAGGACATCATGCTCCCTTTGAGACAAGGTCTCAATACATAGCTCTGGCTCGTCTGGAACTTACTGTGTTGACCAGGCTAGCCTTGAAGCAGGATCCCCCTGCCTCCGTCTCCTAAGTGCTGGGATTAAAGGCATGCACCAGCATGCCCAGCCGCCAACTGTTTTCTTGATGTTAGAACTTCTGACTTGGGCGAGATGGAATGTCAATGTTGTTTTAATTTGCATTTTCCAGATAGGCTAATTTATGTTAAACGCCTATTTAAATATCTAAAATTGTAAAAAAAAAAAATTATTTTAAGCTGGGTGTGATGACATACACCTTTAATCCCAGTAAGGGGGTCAGAGGGCAGGTGACCTCTGTGAGGTTGAGGCCAGCCTGCTTTACAGATGGAGTTCTAAGCCAGCCAGAGCTACAGAGTGAGACCCTGTATTTAAAACAAAACAAAACAGCAACAAAAACCACAAATGCTATTGCGAGTTGAGAGAAAGAAGAACCCGTATTCACTGCTTGGTGTGGGGCGGTGTGTGTAAACTAGTGCAGCCACTGTAGAAAGAATGGAGAATTCTCAAAAACCAAAGCAACCCAAAATCTAAAAGTAGAACTACCGTAAGACCCAGGATCCCCCTCCGTGTACACCCAGCATCGGGAGGATGCTAATGCTGCCACAGAGGGGCAGGCACACCTGTGTTGGCGCTGCACAAACAACATTCCGGAAGATGCTAACAGCAGCCAGGCAAGATGTCCGCCCACAGATGAGTGGCTAGAGAAAGTATGCCTAGCTTTAATGACTGGTGGTAGTAAGAAAACACACCATTGCACAAAGGGGTGTGATGTAATTAAGGACAATGGACCGGGGCGGAGAAGATGGAGCACGGCCTGTTTATTCAGATCAGTCCCAGTGTCGGCCGAGATAAGAACGTTGCTTTGCAGGTCACCTCTGGAATGAAGCTCTCAGGACAGAAGGGGGAGGGAAAGTGAGCGTGGCCTCGCATCTGCCTCTCTCTCAGATGCCGGAGGAAGGACGTGTTTCAGAGTAACGTGTCCCGACCCCTGTCAGCCTCTGCTCCCCAGGTTAACGATGAGCAGCAGAAGCATGA